>NW_017731358.1:4510461-4516657 GCF_001890085.2 Hipposideros armiger | reverse complement strand
TTAAGATTGGGGAACCGGGCACTTGATTCAAATATAACCAATAGTTTATATTTATAATAGCTGTAAGCCATACCCAGGTTAAGAAAAAGAGAGAAAACAGAGGGAGAAGAAAGGAAGGGGCCTGCGAGGAGAAATAAAACAAAAGGGAGAAACTTACAGAGGCGGGGGAGAAACAAAGCTAGGGAGAATTTTTTTAAAAGCCACCTACCAGAGTAGAATAACTATTAGGATTATTATTCTAGCAGCCCAAATGTGGGTGGCGTTGGCTCCCTGCAGGCGCCCTGCTAAGCACTACACACGGATTGTCCCAGTTCATCTTGATGACAGCCCCGAGGAAGTAGGCACCATTATTATCCCTGCTTTCTGACAAGGAAACTGAGGTGTAGTGAGATCAAGTACATTGCCCAAGGTTACACAGTAAATAGTAGAATGGGACCCAAACCCAGGCGTGTCCTACTCCAATTAAAAAAAAAAGAAATAGAGAAAGAAAGAAGGATAAAAAGGAAAGAGCAAAACAAAGATGGAGAGCTCCAGAGAACAGGCAACATCTTCTCACAAAGAAAGTCAGAAAAGACAGAGGCAGACCCGCTCAGGTGGGCTTCCAGGATGCCTCCCTAAGGACACCTGGGCCCGCAGTCTCAGGACGCAAACGGGGTATTCCATCTCGACTGTCCTAATGGAATTAAGTGTCTTGATAGGATTCTGAAGAAGGAAGGAATGGGGGAAGATAGGAGGAAAGGCGAAGGGAAGCGTTGATGATTACGTGTAAGAAGAGGGAAGAAATGGCGGCAAGAGAAAGACGGTTGAGGTTTTGAATGTGCGGCAGAGATTAATGGGACCATTAATAAGCAAGGAGAGGACGGGTTTAGGAAGAGAAGGGGTGGCATGTCTGCATTTATAACCATCATCCATTGTGTTGAAAGTGAAGCACATAAACACGTATGGATGTCTGGCAGGCAGCTGAAGGCGGAGAGCTGGGTTTCTGCAGAGAAGAAAGACAGTTCTAGGAATCGCCCCCTCAAGGAAAATAGGTGAAGCTATGTTGTCTTCCCTCTCCACCTTCATTCCGGCAATCCCCCCCACCTAGAATGCTTCACTCACTTTCCTTTGACCTTCTGGCAAAATCTGACTCGTTTCTCACAACCAGCTCCGAGGCTGCCACCTCCAAGAAGTCTTCCCCAGGCAGAACTTGCCCTCTTGGCTATTGTTTTATCTTGTTATACAATTATAACTTATTCAACTACCTTTCCACGTCCCTTATGAGAGACTGTGGCTCCTAGGAGGTGCTCATACATAGCCACTGAACTGAGCCGAAGGTAGAAGTTCCAAGGGAAGAACTGTGAAGAACACCCCAGTTGGTGGGGAGGGCAGATGGAAGAGAGCTCCTCACAGCAGCCAGAGGCAGCTGGGAAGACAAAGAGACAGACCCACTGAAAAAGGCCACTGAGACGTCCTAGCATTTGCTGCCTCCCTCCACCTCCTCTCCAGCTTTCTGCTCTCTTCCTGCATCTACCTTCTTCATGAAGCCCCACCTCACTCAGCGGAATAATGATGCCTATGTGTTCTGGGAGACGCTGATGACTAACACATACACAGCACGTGCTTGTCCACGCGGGTTAATTCATTTCACCCCTACAGCAACACTGACGCGGAAGAACTGAGATCATCATCTCCATTTTACAGATATGGAAACAGGCGCAGAGACAGAAATGCCTTGCCCAAGGTCAAAGCCAGCGCATATGATTACTCAAATTACTTGCTATGTCCACAATTAAAAGTGCTTTCACGGTCGTAATTATAATTGCTCTTCCTCAAAAGCCTTGTTAAGGAAGCCAGACAGATACTATTATCCCCATTTTTAACACTGGAAAGTAAGACCCAGCGACATCAGCGTAGCTAGAAAGTGAAGGGGTTAAGACTAAAAGTCCTCTGATGCTAGCAGAACTTCACCCGCCGCTGGCATCTCCCTTCCCGACCTCTGCCAGTGGCTACAGACAGCAGCACCCCATCACCAGGAGGCACGACTATACTATAAATAATTCCTAACAAACCACAAGAATTCATCTAACCAATACGGACGATCCTCTTCAAAGAGGTCCCATTAAGACATACTTCTATTCCAACAATGCTGTGATTGTTCAAGCTGTTTTCTAAAATTCTAGAATTTTCAATACAGCCTGTCAAATATTCTCTTGGGTTTCCTGAATCATGGCACATTTTCACCCCTTCATAATGGATTTGGATTATTTTGGAAACAGACGAAAAATCAAAGCCCAATCTAGTGACTGGTGCAGGAGATTGCGATGGATGACCCCATTTTGGATCCAGGGGGTGGTTTAATTGCAAAGAAACACCCGTGGGTTGCTTGTGGCCCACTCACTGGCTATAAAGGTGGCTCCCAACTCCTTCAAATGCTTCTGAGGTGTGTGTCAATAACCTCCAAAGGTTCTGACCTGAGGAGAACACTCACTGCCCACAGAGGTCCTAGCAGGATTGATTTTTAAAGGCTTATTATTTTGTGGCAACACCTCACATACTGTTTTTATTGAATCCTAATTGCTTCATGGGTTAATCTGGTCTCCTCAGACGATTACACGCAGGGGCTGTGGCACTTAGTTTTCCTCACTACAAAACTTGATCTTCCTTCTCTGCACCTAAAACTAAGGATGGAGGGCGAGTTCTAGGAATACCACGGGGTGAGGCTGGCAGGGGTCCAGAGTGAGGAAGGACCAGGTCACAGGTCCTCAGCAGGTGAACTCAAGCCCTGTGCATTCAGAACTTGTCCCCTGACCAATAAGCCTAGAAGTGGAGGGGGTGCTATCATCAATACAATGGTACGGATAAATAGGCATTGGTTTCAGTAGCCTCACCATTGCCAGTATTTATAAAGCTCTCCTGCCCAGGCACAGAGCAACTGCTTTACAGGGTTTACATGACACTTATATTCCCTGAGCAGGGTCTATGAATAGCCCATTTGACAGATGAGAAACTGATGGCACAGAGAGGCTGAATAATCTACCAAGATCACACAGCTGGCAAGTGGCGCTATTGGGGTTTGCACTGAGACAGTCTGACACCCAAGCCTGGACCTCCCCAGGTCTGTGACTGCAAAGCCAGCAGGGTTCTTATCCACACCCTGGCAAAAGATGATTCCAGAAAAAGCCTCATCACACGGCAGCAACAATTGCCCTGGTGGCCCCAGAGGCTCCAGGAGTGAAACTCATCCCCAAGTAGAGCAGTTTCCATCTCCTCCTATCAGCCAGGGAAGGGAAAGTGGGCTGGTTTTCAATACTGGCCTGACATGATAAACACGAGACACGGTCTTGCGCTGAACATCCCAGATTACGAGCAGGCTTCTCGCCCCTGTATTCTTGCCCCTCCTTCCTCCAATGTGACTGCTTCAGTTCAGACGGCCCAGGATGGTGGCAGGGCCAGCTGGCGCGCTACAGCTTGGTCTTTGCTCTCTTCTCATCACCCATCTTCCTCCCTGGTCTCCATTTCCCAACTTAGCAAAGGCCCTGAGCAGAAACTTGTCAAACTTATCAGATCCGTCTCCTGGCCTCCAGCAGCCCAGCTCCTTCCCAGGCGGGGGCCACTGTTATTCAGGGTCTCCAGTGAGGCCAAAGCCTCCCCTTCACGCTCCCCAGCAACCAGAACACAGAGCCTGCCTGCCATACCACCTGACCTGGGAGCTTTCCTCAAATACTCTGACATGACAGGGAAGCCGGAACAGCTCTGCGAAGCCCAAGTACCCCAGAACCAGAATGTAAAGCAAAAGGGATGTGTCCATTTTGAACAGCCTTGCGGACTTAGCACATGGTCTTGCCAGCTCCTTAACAGATCTTATCCCAGGAGTCCTAGATCACATGGTAGTGCCAGCGCAGCTGCAGTACCACCTGAGCAGCTGGTGGCCACAGGTTGACAGATGCTCCCTGGGCTGACGCCTGTGCGAGGCAATAAGGAACAGAGACGGGTATAATCTGGTGCTTCCTCTCAAGTTGCTGGAGGTCTAGCGGGCTCACAGGTGTACACGCAGACCCTCTGAGACCCTTTTCTTCGTCCCTGACAGAGGCTCCTGCAGCTCCTGGTCCCCACGCTAAGAAGCCAATTGTTGAGTCTCCTCACACTTCATGCCGGTATCAGGGACATCAGGAGGGTCACAGGATAAAGATGGGCCCTCAGGAATGGGGCTTTTCGCACGGATGGACCAACCCTTCCTTTCATAGATAAAGAAATGGAGGGCCAGAAGTGGAGGGGATTTGCCCACAGTGTAACAAAGTGGCAGAGCTAAAAAACTTGACATGGGTCGGCTTTCACTTCTAGCCATTTCAGGTTGCTGGAGCACTATTTCCACCCCCAACTACGGCTCTGTCACGACGGCGGTTGTAGAACTGCCTCACTGGTTTCCAGGACCTTTCCAGGAATATCAATGTCGGTAAACTGTAGGCAGCACATCAGTTGGTTGGAAGCATCTGGATTTGTCAAATAATCTCTCAATCTAAGGCGACCTCGAATCTTGCATTGTGCCCTGCATGGAGGCCAGAAGTTTCTGAGCACAAAGTGAAATTGACTGACTCTGGTTGGTTTCCAACCAGAGTCCATGAGGTGAAAGAGTGGGAGCTCTTCCTTATTTTGGAAATAGGCTTTTCCATTATTTAATGAATAAAGATGGATCTTTTCAGGTCCCTTCTAACCCTGAGAGTCAAGGATTCTCAAAATGTTCTTATAAACCCAAAACAAAAATCAAATTTTGCCCAGTATTCCATAACTTAAAAGATCAATTACTGCCAATGAAATGGCTCTAATTTAGAAAGACACAGGTCCCTATGGCATTCCCTTGCACCGTCCCCAAATTCTGCATTCCAGTTCCTTCTAAAACACTGTGTTTCCCTTCCGCCTGGCTACTTTGCCAAAGCACTTTGCTAGGCTGCCTCCCTGCCCAGATGTATCACCTCGACACCTCCAGGTGGAGGGCTTGCTGGACTGCTCTGGGGAAACCCACTTCCATCAGCAGTGTCCAAGCTTCCTGACTATCAGGCACGCTGCAAAGTGCCTGAAACGTCGCTCACTGAAACATCCTCTCATCAACTTGCCTAAGACCAGAGGATGAGGTGGAGCCCCAGAAGCGTCAGGAAATGGGCTGAGCAGAGCAATGCTGTGATTGGTCACCCACCACACACGCAGGCACGCACGCGCACGCACGCACATCCCACTATCAGAAGATATCTGGGTGAAAAAGAAAGGTAGGAGGAAGCCGCTCTGTTTTAATTAAAATGTCCGGTGACAAACAGGGTGTGGTGAGATCTACACAATCATACAATGCTGGTGAAAGTATAGTTTGGCACAATTCTAAGGAACCATTTGGTATTACTGTCATGAATCTTTAAATGTTCCACATCCAGGAATTAACACTAAGTAAATCATCAGCTACAAAAATAAAAACTGATGCACAAAAGTTATGGTATACTAGAACCGTATCTATTCTGTATAGTAATATGGATGTATATAAAATTTTATATTCTACGTAAATGAGAAACAGCAATTACTGATGTTTTAATATACTTCTAGTAGTTGGAATATAGGTGATATTTTATTTGTTGTTTTTCTCTTTACCTTCCAAATTGTATGATAAACACATAAAATTTTTATAATAAAAAAAATGCTATAATTTTTAAAAAGCAAAGATGACCATGCAGGTTGAAACTACCAAAATGCGAGCCCTTTATCCTGAGCCTAAATAAAAAATATCTCCCCATGGCCTCACTGTTGACTGACGGCCAGCCAGGCTTCTCTGGGCTGAGGGTCCCTGGTCTAGCAGGGAAAACAAACGTCAGGGAGGAGGGGGGCCTGCCTGACGAGGGAGAAGCATCCTCACTGTCCGACAGCTCCTGGGCCAACAAGGGAAGCAGGAGCACAGTAAGCAAAAGGCAAACACTCCACACGTGTACCTCCAAGCCCCTGACTCCAGAGATCCCCGCACCACAGCAGCACGCTAGCCCGGGCACCCCACACCACAGCAAGGATGAGGCCTCTGTTCCCACGGCAGCCCCTCTGCCCTCTCCCTCATGCAGAGACTGTCCAGTCTACTGTCCTACTGCATCGGGGGGGGGGGGGGGTAAAGCATGAGGAAGGTACTGGCTAGCTTAGCCCGTGTCTTGATGATCCAGGAATGTGAGGACAACTCAATCAGACCGAG
>NW_017731358.1:4502625-4510440 GCF_001890085.2 Hipposideros armiger | reverse complement strand
GAGGGGAATCACTAGGAGGACAGAGGCCCTTCCCGGGGGGGGGGGGGGGGGGTAAAGCATGAGGAAGGTACTGGCTAGCTTAGCCCGTGTCTTGATGATCCAGGAATGTGAGGACAACTCAATCAGACCGAGTTTACTGCAATCATGAATTCCTCTGTCCACCTCTGACTTTTACATCTGGACCCATTTTCCCCTGTAGCAGTCATTTATTGGACTTCCCATGGGTCAGGCACCAAACTAGCCCTGGCCTCCCACCTGCACTTGCTCCTGTCCTCCCACAGCCTACTTCCCACGTCACTTCTCTGCTAAAACACCTCCATGGCACCTAGAAGAAAATCTGACCTCCTTACTGCGGGTCTCCTGGCCCTAAGGGATCCTGCCACTGTGGCCTTCCTTCTTGCCAATGCTGAAACATCCATGCTCGCTCTGGCCTTAGGGCATTTTCGCTGCCTGGAAGGCTGGTCCCACTACAGGCAGGGGGACACCATGTGCCTGGTGTCCAAGACAGGGAAGAGTTTGCGTGTACAAACAGCTGGCCGGCGTGGTTAGAAAAAGGGAACGGAAAAAGAAGGGGCCAGAGGATTGGCAGGGCCAGATCCTATGGACCTCGCATTCCAGCAGGGAGTCTGGATTTTATTCTAAGTACAATGTAAAGCCATTGGAGGGTTTTCGGCCCGAGAGTGAGGTGACCTGAATTACATCTTAAGGAGATCACTTGGGCTTCTGTGAGCACGGATTAGAGGGAGAGCAGGAGTGATGGGCGGAGGGAGAACAGAAAAGAGCAGTGGAGACAAAGAGGGAAGATTTGTGATATACTCTAGAAACAGAATCAACTGGAGTTGAAAACAAAAACAAAAGATGTAGAGCAGCGGTTCTCAACCTTCCTAATGCCGCGACCCCTTAATACAGTTCCTCATGTTGTGGTGACCCCCAACCATAAAATTATTTTCGTTGCTACTCTATAACTGTAATTTTGCTACTGTTATGAATCGTAATGTAAATATCTTTTTGTTTTCCGATGCTCTTAGGTGACCCCTGTGAAAGGGTAGGTCGACCCCCAAAGGGGTCGCGACCCACAGGTTGAGAACCGCTGATGTAGAGGGTGAGAAAAGGTGAGAAATGGAGGGTGGCTTTTAGACTTCTCATTTAAGTAATCAGGTGGGGCGTGTTGCCAATCCCTGACATGGGAAGAGTGGGGAGCTAACAACAGGTCTGGGGGTGGTATCAAGAGTTCTGGCTCACTCTGGTTTGCCTCTTTCAAGTCACTGTTAAACTCAGTTCAAGGAAGTCAACACTGGCTGCCTCCCTGCACTCTTAAAGGCTCCCCTAAACCTCTCAAAACCAAATCCAATGGCCCTTCCTCAGGCTTCACACTCCCCATCTCCCTTTTCCTTTTAACTTGGATAGTGCCTGGATGAGATAACAAGTCCCAGCAGATACACGTTAATTTCCATGTACCTTCACAGACCGTTGCACTTTATGCATAAACCGTGTGCTATATTCAACTCACCTGCCAATCCACAGCCAAGGTGGAAACTGCCCAGCCCTCACTGCGCCGTCAGGCCGGGCTGGCTCCTTGGATGGCACCGCTTCCTCCCCCACCGTCTACACTGGGTGTTCTCCACCGGGTCAGAGCAGCTTCCTCTTCTCCGGTGGCTTTAACCCCTCCAGACTGGATCTGGCCTTGACTTCTCCCCAGTTCGGCTGCACATTCTCAACTGTCGCAGAATGCTTCCACTGAGACATGCCTCAGCCTTTACAGGAAAAGCACCAGAAACTGAAGCAGCCTCTTTAATGGTAAACTAGCGCCTCTCTACTCTCCTGTCACTCCCACAGCCAGGCCATCACCAGGTCCCCCTGCCTTACCCTTTTAAAGGGTCCCTGTATCACTCCTTTTCAATTTGCGCTACCCCCATTCTAGTCAACGCCGTGTTCAGTCTTTTCCTCCCAACATAATACGATGCCTGCCAGCATTCTGATGCTTCTGAAATAAATGCTGGGCTGTAGTGAGGGCAGATCTGTAGGTGGCGCACTCATGGGACCCCAGCACCAGGCACACGTGAACAACAAATGAGCAAACGATGCCGCTCCTTCCTCAAAAGCCATCAGGGGCTCCTCAATGCGATGTGACAAAAACAAACGCCTTAAACAGGCCTCGAAATCCCTCCACGATCTGCCCTAACCCTCCTTTCCAGGCTTCAATGACTCCAGTTATTCTGGAGACGAACTCCTCTCCGCAAGTCCTCTCCCCTCCTCAACCCCTGCCTTCCTTGCTATGGACCGCCTTCATTTAAAAAGCCTCGAGCTTTTCAATATTTGGAATTTTGCTGATGCCGACACCCTCCCCACCTCTGTGTGTATCCACACCTAGTCAACTCCTTCCTTCTCCCTAAAGTCTCCCCAGCTCCCCACCACAGCAGCCCCTCCCTACCCACACCATGTCTTAGGTCAGTGTGGTCTTCTCATGACATTCGCTTATGAATCACTAATGCATCATCTCACTCTTTACAGTTTTGATGCTTGTGCCCCCCAAAACGACTGCATGTGCCCTGGGAGCATCCTACCTAGACTTGCCCTACACCCTCCATACCGCCTGGCACAGCTCCTCATACACAGCAAGGGCTCTGTCATTATTTCCTGACTTACAAATCAGTCAAACGTGACACAGACCGAAGCATCTGCCATACTCCAACAGAAGAACAGGGAAAAAGCCAGGATAGAAACATCTTTGTTTCTGTCCACGCAAGATTAACGGTGATGGTAGAAGAGGGCACAGATGTTAAAAAGAAAACAATTTTGCAGGATCTGAATAGGGGCACCATTTAACCTCTCCTAGTGAATAGGTATTCCTAACAACTGCCTCATAGTGTCAGCCATGTTCCCAGGAGAGAGCCCGTTAAGAGTGTTACCAATTCATTTTAGTTTGGCTGATAAGTAACATAGCTACCTCTGAATCGGCACCTAAATAGGGCATAATTCATAATCTCACTATGAAATACCATATATATGTATAAAGACAGATGATATGGTCTTGTCTTGAGCAAGTCCCCTTCCCCCCAAATTTTTTGGATCTCTACTCTGCACATAGTCCCCATAACCACTGCCATCTCTTCATCCCATCTTGCACTCAATCCTAGTTCCTGCTCTCAAAACAAGGGCAAGAGCAGGAAACGAGGGAAGAGTAGAAGAATGCACTAAAGAGGGTCTCAGAGATCTAGAACAACTCTCACCCCACGTTACCGAGGAGAAAACTGAAGCTACATGATATTGTGGAAAGAGCAAATCAATCTGGTCAAATTGACTGAAATTTTGCTTCCTCCATCTACAGTGTGATCTAACCTCACCACACTTCGGTTTCCATGATTGTAAAAGAGAAATAATCCCTCTCGCAGGATTGTTTTGAGGGTTCACTGGGATGAGAACCTCAAACATTGACCACATACAGGTGCTCAAGGCTTGAAGTCCAAAGAGGGACCAATGCTAATCTCCTTCCCTATTGCTTCCCTGGGATTCTTTGAAGGCAGGGACATTATTACAGCTGAAACCACCCATTTATACAAAAGGGGCCTGGGGGCAGAGGGGAAGCCACTGAGGAAGGCAGTAAGTGACAAACGAAACCTCAACTACCTGCCATCTGTTCTTTGCTTTCTTTCTGAGTGTCTCTGAGGCAAGTTAACTCCAAGAACACAGTTTTCAGCCAGCTGGGCAGGGCTGCTGGAAGGCAGAGGGGAATCACTAGGAGGACAGAGGCCCTTCCCCAGCTCTCCAGGACGAGGAATGCAGTCACCGACCAGCTGGGAATCCAACTCCTTTCATTCTCCCTCTACCCACACCATTTAGCTCTTGGAGAAAATACCAGTTCAGCATTTGCACACACGCCGAGGGAAGCAATAAAAGGGTTTTTGCAAAGTTAAAAGGATGTGGCTTTTAAACACACATGAGCACGGATAGTCCTTTTCCCCCAACCCCTCCTTCTATTTGGGCACCCTCCATCAAAGCAGGCGGCCTTCTCAGGAACGCCCCCCCACCCCCACTTCTCCAACCTTGGCTAGGGCGGAAATCCTAGAGGAAAGCCCCTCTCCCTGGCCTGCGGTGCAGCCTCTTGCCCAGCCAGGGTCTTCACTGCCTCGTGTAATGGTTTTCCCAGCAGCTACAGCTAAATGGTGAAGTTGGCCCACAAAGTTACAGCAATTCAAGGGACAGCTATGTAACAGCCCAGAAGGGGCTGGGCCCACAGCGCTTCCTTTACTCTAGGGAGCTGCATTTTTCTAAGATTATTCCTTGGGCTGGCTGCTCAGCCACTCAGCGTCATTTCCCCTTTGGGTGGGAAAGTTCTTTCCTTCTGCATTGATTTTCATTATGACTTAAGCCTTCTCTTCCCCGCTCATCTGCAGACCTCACAATTAAAACATGGCCTATAAATTGCAAAAATCAAGGCATATAAAAATCAGCTTAGAACTGTGGCTTGGAAGCCCCGAGTTGTTTAAAAAAACACCAACAAAAAGAAAACCCCCAGGACTTGGCATCCTATCTCCACTGGCTGAATCACCAGCAACAAGTTCAGCTGAACAGCCAGCATGTGACAGGTGGGAGTGTAAGGCCTAAGAATGGCTACAAAGGCAATATGGGGTGGGGTGGCGGGGCTGCTGTCCAGGGACCTGAGGTCTAATGCAGGCCAACAACCCACAGACAGAATGTAAGCACGGTGTCTCAACAATGAGAACCTTGAACTCTGCCAAGAAAAGGAAAAGGGCTGGAAATGGCCCCAGGGTAGAAAAGGATACCTCTGGTCCCCGCTGCTGACACCCATGTATTTGGAAGCCCAAGCCACGAGGGCTGGGCACTGACCACTAGCACCCCGGCAAGCAGAAAGGGCTACAGGCAGTTTCCCCAACAATCAAATGAAGCACATTATTTGTAAGACCTTGGGCTCATTACCAGCAGGAGGGAGCACCGCCCAACACACACAAAAAAACATTGGTACACGGCCTAGATGGCCATCTGTCAGGGGCAGATATCCACATGGGACGCGGTGTGGACCAGAGGGCCTCGGGCAGCCTTTTCAACGTGAAGACTTTGCTGTCATAGGAGCTAACTTATTGTACCTTGTGATATATGGCGGCCAGTCAAAAAGGATCCAAAGAAAATCCTTGGAGGTTATTAGGAAACTCAGACTCACTGAAATCATGTAATGTTGGCTTTCTTGTTCATTGTTTCTTTTTCCCTCAAGGGCTATTGTTTGAGCCACCACTGGAAAACAAGCACAGGTCATGCCTGAATCCTCAGCCATGTCAGTAGCTTCTAGTAGTTTTCAACAGGTAATCGTTTTACTCTCTTCTCATCTCGTGGTTCTAACATCCCACCTGAGATGTAGCGTGAGATCAGATGAACAGCAGACACTCCTTGGGCAGTCTTCATGGGGGCACCAGGAAGAGACCCTCTTAGGTAAGAGAAGTTTTGGACGATCCGCCTCCTGCCTATCTGCTCTCTGGGACTCTCACGTGCATTCCTCCAAATCTCAAGCACCTGAAGCCTCCATCCCTCTCATCTCCCAAAATGAATCAAATTAGGAAGGTTGTAAAGCCAAGACTAGCAGCATTACCTGCGGCACCTGTGAGGAAAGGTAGTTCAATTAAGGCAGAAAGGTGGTTCAATCTCCTGATTAGCAAAGGAGAATAGCCCCAATTCTTACCTGCTGATTCCCCTAAGCCAGTTTCCTCCAACGTCCCTCTCCCTGGGACAGCTAGGTCTCTGTGACATGTGGGGATTCCCAGCCATAAGAGAAGGAAGGAGACTCAAGTGCCAGCATCATCCTGCCAGGGGCCTCACATGGCAGCATCTCTCCCACCCATCGCCTAACAAGTTGGGGGTCCGCAGCTTAGAAAGCCTGATTACCAGCCAGAGAAACCTGCTTTCAGTTTCTGGGAGTTTCTTCTGAAACAGCCTCCATCCCCTGCATTCTACTTTCCATTTAGAAAACTCACAAAATACTACAGTGTCCCTTCATTATTTTTCTAGTGTGGGAAAGGCAGGAAATGTTCTCTTTTGTGTTCTTGATTCCTTCCCGTGGAACTTAAAATGATTTATGTTGTAAGTTGTCTAAAATCAGTCACTGTGGATGTCTCCAGTAGGTCTTTTGAAGTTTTTCTCCTGTCCCTTCCCTTACTGTTCCTCAGCTTCTCAATCTTGTGCCAGTGATTTAGAAATTCACAAGGACAAGGCAGTTTGCAATGATGGGAAGTACTACTGAATATGGAATTGGGTTTTTACTGGGGGAATCTGATTATTTCTTAAAAATTTTTTTTTCTTATTTAATTAGAGGAAGCATCCCTAGGTTACACAAAACATGCTAATTCCTATACCAGAAAGTTTGTGTGATATGAGAAACTTAAATGAAGTGTCAACTAGGACGATGAAATCTTCTCGACCTTCACTTAAACATTAAATCGGAATCTAGTGTTGCAAGCAACCTTGCTTCTCCAGGATAATGGGGAGAGAGCATCTATCTGCCTTCTGTCACTCACAGGAAAGCACTGGCTAACACCACCACATTGCTGACTTTGTTCAAAGGACTTTCCACTATTTTTACTTTCATTTTGTCACATCATCACCAGGAGGCTAGGAAGAACTGGGATCAGTACTTCCATTTCACAGATGGAGAAACTGAGATCTAAAAAGGTGTTTTTCCCCAAGGTCACAATGGTATTATGGTTGGCATTCCACTCAGTTCTCAGCATTTCTACCAGACCTAAAGAACGAACCGGATAAAAAGGTCCAGAGGAGAGCGGGCAGGTCCTTCTGAGTTCACACGGTGCCTATGTATGTAAGGAAAGGGGAAGGAAAGGCTCCGCTGTCCTGGGTCAGCGTTTGCCTCGACAGGGTTCTACCCGGGTGCACGGGTTCTACCGTGCAACCCCCAACCTCCACGCCAATCGCCCAGTCCCTCAGCTTTTAGAGTGAACCAGTAGAGTGTTTTGTTTCCAAATATATCCTTTGTCCTTTACAATATCCTAAGGGCTAGAACCCTTTAAAAAAAATTATATTTGAAAGTCAGGCTCTGCACCTGGAGAGGCCATTTCTGTATCTAGAGGAAAAGAATGGAATTGGGGAATGGACGGGCCAGAGGTCATCACTCCGTAGTGGTAGAGGCACTTGGAACGGTTTGGGGGTTCTTTCCCCCCTTTTTAAGGGAGGTGTGCATATGGGGGCTCCGGGGTACACCGTGGGAGATAAGTTTTCTTCCAAGGGATGAGGGGAAAACAGGATGGTCACACCCCCCAGTCCAGCCACCAGCGAAATCTTCTACGAAATCCACTCCCCGCGCTCGCCGCTCGCCCTCCCAGCACCCCCTCAGGGTCCCACGGACGCCGGGGTGAGCGGAGCCCCCATCGGGTGGAGCTGTGCGGAGGGGCCTAGGGCGGGGGATGCGGCCCGGGGCGCGCCCACACCCACAGCCAGGGGCTCGCTCGGCGTCCGGTCCCCAGCTCTCACTCACCCGCGCTCCCGCCTCTCGGGTCCCGGCCCGGGGGTCCCCGCCGTGTCGCGGCGTCCGGCACAAGGGCCGTCTGGTCGGGGCCGGGGGGCGCGGGCCCGCGGTGCTCCCGGGGCGCCGTGGGCGGCGGCGGCTGCAGATCGTGCTCGGGGCCGGGCTCCGGCCGCAGCGCCAGCCCCGCGCCAGCGAGGGGCGCCCCGCTCGGCGTGCTGCGGGCAGGGAAGGGCGGGAAGGCAGTAAGTGACAAACGAAACCTCAACTACCTGCCATCTGTTCTTTGCTTTCTTTCTGAGTGTCTCTGAGGCAAGTTAACTCCAAGAACA
>NW_017731358.1:4487383-4501880 GCF_001890085.2 Hipposideros armiger | reverse complement strand
CCACCCCCGCCCCACTCTTCCAGGCCTCAGGGATTGGCGCTGAGATCGCTGTCGCCAAGCCTAACACCTCGCCCTTGCAGCCAACGCGGGAGTCATCCTTCCCCGCGCCCTCTCAAGCCTGGATCCCATCCCCATCCGCCACTGCCTTTGGCTCACACCAGAGTTCTGCAGAAATGTCACCACCAGGACACCCAAACAGGCCGCAGGGAAAAGAAAACTGTGAATTCAGGCACTGCGAGGGCAAACTCATAACCAGGAAAAGGGTTGCAGGTCGCCAATTCAACAAAAGGACGCACAGAGATCACTGAATTTTAATTGGAAACCCTCAGGGGAGAGATGCAAAGATTTAGCGTAAACAGGTTTGCATAGTAAATGAAGTCCCATTTGTGTCCACACCCCCTCCCTTGCTAATAAATAAATGACAAAACGTCTAAATTTTAGGGCTGCAAGCTTCTTCATGTCTAGGTGAAGAGAGGGGCTCAAAATGGGAAAATAACTTCATCAAGATTCTGAAGCTAGACCCAAAGATGACGGGATTTATATGTGAACGTCCGCGTGGCATCATTAATTCTGGTCCCATTTTTCAGAATTTGCAGTAATCCAGACAATGTCTCAACTAAAGTGAATACTGGAGCTCCTTGGGGATCTCATCAGTTCCATTGGGGACCCCTGTCTGACCACCAGATGTTCAGGAAACTGTTCAGTCTCTCCACCCATTTCTCAGCTCCTCTCTGTTGCTGCCTCCAGAGCTCCGTGACCCACCTCCAGGGGAATAGCCCATCATGGTGTCCTGGGCAGCTGCTGATGGACCTAGGCTTACTTTCTGGTGACTCAGTCCAAGTGAGTCACTGGGCAGAAAACATCAGGATGCTCTGTATAAACAAGTTCAGCTTAAATAAGGGAGTGAGGAGTAACAATTTGGTTTTATAAGAACCACAATATAAACCTCAACTTCCAGGGCTCTTGCATGGAATTTCCAGGCCTTTCTAAGAAAGTACCATACAATGATCCCCCTGTAGGTAACTTGGTTTGTTCTCATGGCCCCAGTTCAACTTCTCAGGATCCTGCTCTCATATTAACAGGCAGGACTGCCCAGCTGCCCAAATGCTGCCAGACAAGCCCTAACAAGCCAAAACACTGTGCTTACAGGTTCTGGTCACTGCTGCTCCCTCCCTTCCTCAGAGAACATTTCTCAGAGCACAGGGTACCATCCCAGGCAACCAGTAATGCTCAAGGGTTTAATGGTCCTTACAGGCTTCTCCTGTAGATTTAAAGATCTCACTAGAGACTATGCCTTCACTACCAAAGCCCAAGGAGCAAATGTGCACCTGCCACATGTCCCTCCCCTTTAGGCACCACAGAGTCTTTTCTCTGCCTTCTGAGAGAAATGACCAAGTTCAGGCCAGCTGGGTAGGGCTTAACCTGTGGATGAGGAGAGGAGACACAGGAGAACCTGGAAAGATGGATCACAGTGAAGATGGACTCCAACACTTTTTTATCTCCTAGGACAGAACAAGAGCAAACAGCGAGAGCGAGTTGGAGGCAATTTGAAAAGAGTAGTCACCTTGGCCTTGGACCCTTGCTGCTTGTCCTGACTTTACTACTGTTTAACAGTGTAATCTGTGCCTCAGTTTCCTCTTCTGTAAAACAAAGAGTGTCCTAGATAACTGTGAAGGAGTTCTCTAGCTCTACTGTGTTAGGGTTCAGTAAAGACATTCTAACACAGTAGCAAGGAGGTATGAAACAGGGGTATAAGGATATTTCCAGTATTTCCTTCCCAGAGATATAAAAATCCAGACAAGATTTTTGGCCACCTCAGATGGCTTAGAGGAGGCCCTATCTGGATCCAGAGGAATAAATCAGATGACATCTCAGATCCATTCCAGCCCTGGGAGCTTACTGATCTAGAATGAAACAGGTGGGAAGCCAGCTCAGATCACATTTCTGGACTGAGTTAGGAGTCAGGCATTCCTAAACTCTCCAGAGGGGGCAATGGGAACACTCGAAAGTGGTTGACAGTGAAATCAGCAGTGAGCCCAGTGTCTCCACTACCCAATACTGTATGTAGTCAGAGCTTTTGCAGGGACTTTCCTGTCTCTACTTTTGTTAGTTAGATTAGGTTGAGGCTAGGCTGCAGTAACAAATAGTCCCCCAAACGCAGCAGCTTTACACAATAGATGTTTTATTCTTCTTCACTGAACAGCCTTCGACACTGATGTTCAGGTCAGTGGGGTGACTCCTCCCCATACAGCCTTTCAGGGATCCACACTGTGGCAGCCCTGCCATTCTCTAACATATGGCTTCCAAACTTGCCCTTGGAATTGACATCCCAATCAGCCAAAGATGAAAACAACGTGGAGATGTGAACATAGGAGGTTTTGATGGGCGGGCCAGGCCTGCAAGTAGCATGCTTCACTTCCTCTTATATCTCACTGGAGAGAACATGGTCACATGCCTCACCAAACTGCAAAGGTATCTGGGCAATATAGTCTAGCCATGGAGGCAAAGAAAGGATTTGGGTAGACAGCTAGTAGTCTCTGCCCTACCTCTTGATATCAGTAAGGCAGGGAAAGGAAAGGGAGGGTAAAGGAGATTCATTTCTCTGGCCTCAGTTTCCTCCTTCCTACAACAGGATGGTGAGTCAGATGATCTCTCAGGGCCCATCTGCTCTAACATCCTGTGGATCCAAGAGGTGATGACATTTGCTTCCAAAGCAAACCAGCCTGCACGCTCTTGCTGGGCACGTCCTTTGCCTGAGGAGCCCCCCTCTGCCGATGGGTCTGCCTGGTGGACCTTGTAGAGAGGGCTTTGGGTTCTCTCCAAGTTCTGTTCCTGAGCTGTTTTCACTCCTTGGCCAAGTCACATGATCTCTATTGACCTCAGTCTCCCCAACTGTACAGTGGGGAGAAAAATCATTATCCTTCACTGCCTCCTGGCATTGGTCTGAGGATATGATGAGATCACTGTCCGGAAGGTACCAGGAGCTCTTCTGACTGAAGTGCTCCACACGATGCTCTTACTGTAACCAGAGCCTTTAATAACACTGCATTCTGATCAGGCCTAAAGTGTGCCCAGTTCCTGAGAACAGTGCCCCTGTAGGATTTGTGGCAGTGTGGGCGGCATTGCCATGGCTGGGGTACAGTGGTGACTGCTCAGGCCTGGGATCAGTGTGGGGTGAGAGATCAGTCATAGACACCTGGATTGAACTTCATCTGGGGGTGGTGAGCTGGGCCCAGGCATCACTGTGTCCTCTGGCCTGCTCCTCTGCTATGTGCTCATCACCCTGTTACACCCTGGATCTGTTTACTCATCCTTTCATCTGCTTGTCCCCTCCCAACCCAATATGAGCTGTTTTCTGGGAAGTTCTGTGCCTTATTCATCTCTGTAACCCCAGGACTCAACATAGTAGCTTCTTTCTTTTATTCAGTCATTCAACTAATACTTACTATGGGAATACTCTGTGCCTACTACTGTGCTGGATGCTGGACCTCACAGAGCTTAAAGGTTTAGAGAAGAGACAGTAATCAAAAGAACATAAATGTAAACTTGTCACTGTGGAAAGTGCTCTAAAGGCCAGCACTAGGGAGGGAGGGTTGAGTTTCCCTGTGAACATGAGATTGAGCCACAGCCTGAAAGCTTAATATGTAGGCTATTGATCAGGCAAAGGAGAGTGGGAAGAGTATGTGCCAAGGCCCTGAGGCAGGAGGGACTGAGATAAATGTACAGGACCAAAAGAAAGCCAATGTGACTGGAGCAAAGAAGAGCATAAAGGGATCACCTAGGGAAGAGAGTGAGGCTAGAGACTTTGACAGCAACCAGATCAGGCAGGCCCTAACAGCCCATTTTAAAGATTTTTGCTTTATCTTAAAATTTTAGGGAAGTCATTTTAAGGTTTTAAGTTGGGGAGGTAGGGTAAGGTGGGAGTTGGAGAAGGAAAGGGGGTGAAGAGTGACACGATTTGCAATTGGAAACCATCATTCTGACTATAATAAGGGGAATGATTTAGAAACAAGAGGTGATGCCTGAACTCTTAGAGACCGAGTGAGAAATGATAATTCTTGGACAAGGATGATAGAAATGAGTTCAGAGGAGCACATGGGTTTGAGATTGTAGGAGGTGAAATCCAGAAGATATGGAGGATGAGGAAGAGAGGTCAAAGATTTCCTGAGTTTTTAGCTTTCATGATTGAATGGATGGCGGCACCGGTCACAGGAGAGAGAACAGTGCATGAGAACTAGATGTTTGAGGTCAAGATCATTAACTTTGTTTTGGAGTTGTGTCTGGCGTGACTTTGAAACGTCTAAGTGGCAATGTCAAGCATGTATTTAAATCTGCAGACTTGGAGCGGAAAGGAAAGGTTCTAGTTTGAGGTCTAGATCTGCATACAAGGGAGTAAGATCACCTAGGGAAAAGAGTACTGTAGTAAGTGAAGAGAGTCTAAAAGTGAACCCTGAGGACACAACAGGAGATGGCTGCTGAGAGGAGGCTGAGCCTCAGAGGAGACGAGGAAGGAACCACAGGGACATGGGAGGAAATCCAGGAGAAAGTTATGTCACTGAAGCAAAGGGAAAGAGGTTGTGATTAGCAGTGTGTAATGCTGCCAAAAGGTCAAGTGAGGTGAAGACCGAAACTATCCATTTTAGCAACATGGAAGTCACCGGTGACCATGAGAAGAAAGGTTTCCATGGAGTGACTGAAGCAGAAGTGACAATGGAGCAAGTTGGGAAATGAAGAAACCAAGCTGGTTGAGGCACCTTTATAAGAGAGTTTGGCTTTAAAGGGGAAGAGTGGGTTAGCACAGAAACTACAGGGGAATGTAGGAGCGGGGGAGTTTTTTTTTGTTTTTCGTGGGAGAATTTGAACATGGAAAGGGTCTGCTTAGGAGAGAGAAAATCAAAGGTTACGACAGAAAAGATGGTGGACATAATAAGGTTTCTGAGAAGCAGGAGGGGATGGAATCCGTAGCACAGGTAGAGGGACTGGCCTTGGGACGGGAGAGTAGCACAGCAAAGGGGTCTGGATTTCTGTCTAAGGACTTCAATTTTCTTGGTAAGGTAGACGATAGGATATTTACTAAGAGTGGAGGGGCCGAAAGGGGTGGGGCCTGAGGGATTTGAAATTTTGAAGAACACAATGTATTCGTTTTCTAGGGCTGCTGTAACAAAGCACCACAAACTTGGTGGTTTTAAACAACAGCAGTTTATCCTCTCATCTATCTGGAGGCTGAAAGTCCAAAACCAAGATGTCAGCAGGGCCATGCTCCCTCTAAAGGCTCTGGGAGAAAACTCTTTCTTGCTTCCTAATTTCCGGTGGTGGCTGGCAATCCTTATTGTCCCTTGGCTTATAAATGCATCACTCCACTCCGTTTCTGTGTCTTTACATGGCCTTCTTCTAAGGACACCAGTCATTGGATTTTCAGGGCCCAGCCTAATTCAGTATGATCTCATTTTAATTTGATTACATATGCAAACATCTTTTTAAATAAAATCACATTCACAGGTACCAGGGGTTAGGACTGGAACTTATCTTTTCGGGGACACAATTCTAGCCACTACAATGAAGAAGTTGAGGAATAGCTGTAGAGAGTGAGAGAAATGTGCTAGAATGCTAGCTCCGTCCAGAGCTCACAGACGTTAGTGGCACGTGTCCAGCAGCACCAGCTGTTCCCAACTTGCTCCTCCAGCATCCAGCATCCTTGACCTGAGCTGGGGCACCTCAGCCCTCTTCCACTTCAGGGTAGATTCTGTCCCACCAGGAACAAAGACTTCTGACCTCTCTTGACCCATCCTCCCGTCCCATCTCAGCCTCAGGCTCTGCATCCCACTGGGTCCTTTTCTCTGCTCAGTAATACATCAAGATGAAGCTGCAGAGCTGGCCTGACGGCACCAGGGTTATAACAGAAGAGAAAATTCAAGACCTGCAGGGAACACTTGCTACACCTGCACTGCTTTGTACAGCGCTCCAGGAGGCAGAGTGCCATGGGATTTTGACAAAAGAGCTGAAGGAATAAACCCATCTCCCTACTTTTGACCTCCTGAGAGAAGCCTTACTGTCCCCTTTCTGGAATGTCAGGAATGGTGTCGTTTTGTCCAGGCGGAGCTGGGCTGCTTGCTGGACCAAGTGTAGGACCTCCTGCTGCTTCTCTATGGCTGGAGCAGGGCTCCAGGGATATTTGCCTTGGAGGGCCAAGGTGAGAATGTAAACACTGCAACCCGCAGCCAGCAGGCTGGGACCTCCTCCAGGGAGGAAGGCTTGCTCATGGCTTGGCCAGGTCCCAATATCATGTACAGCAATCTTGAGTTCCAGCTTAGACAGCTTGGGGTGGGTCCTCGAATGACCTTCCGTTTCTTGTCTGCCCATCGGAGAGGACCGTTCCATTCCTAACGACATTCCTTTGATAACATCGCTACACGCCGCCGTAAACGTCAATGAGCCAGGAACAATGTCCGACGCAACAGGGTTCTGATAAAATGGTCTTATTTTGCAAAACCTTCCAGCAAGAAAAATTGTCCCCAGAGCAAGCAGGGAAATTCCTGGGATGCCAGGACACTGGGCAAAGTGGGCAGGGCCCTAGGGAAGAAGAGAAAACCTAGGAGTGAAGTTCCCACTGTGGGCAGAGGGGCCTGGGTTTTCAGGCATCATTTTATTCAGTCAGTCAACACATATTGGATGAGCATTTCCCAAGTGCCAGGCCCTGATCCAAAGTCACTGGGAAGGCAGTGTCTTCCTGTGGCCGCAAAGGTCCCCTGCCTTTCAAAAAGCAGTGCAAGCTCGCTGCCCTCACATGGTCCAGGTTAACAATCAGGTACAACACCCACAGTCCACACCTTTACATCTAATTCAGGTCCTTCTTCTCCCCCTTGCTCCTCCTCTCGGCTTTGCTCTGTGAGGTTGGGGGTTTTCCTCTTCCTCTGTACCTCATTGGGCCCCTCATTCTTTTGGCCTTTCTCTATGTTGCTTTTTGTTTGCAGGTATCTTCTTGTGGGGCTGTTTGTGGGTATCTCATTCTCTACTTTGCTTCATGACTCACTTTGTATCACTGAGTGCCTCCCATTCATCCATTTCTCTCCATCTCCATCAGGCTCTTTTCCTCTTTTTATGCCTTTCTTCCAAACAACTCATCCCCATTTTTTTCTCCTTTTCTTTTCTGTTTTTTTTTTCTATTTAACTAACAGTTACACATAACCAAATACATTTTTAAAAATATTTGTGGAATTTACTTTTACCTTCTTTGGGTTTCATTCTTCAAAATGGTTGAAGAATATGTGTACTTCTCTGTGCTGTTTGAATTTCGTACAAGAGCACGAGCAACTATTTAAAACTTTTTTTATTAACATATGATGCACATAGAGAACAGTACACCCATAGGGGGCCATAAACATGCTGTGCAGAGCTCAGCGAATGTCACTAACAGAATACTGAGCACCGAGTCAGCACTGAGATGGAAAGATGCCCATGTTCTCTTCCAGTCCTTCTCCCCAACAAAAGTCACCACTAATCTGACTTCTTTCAGCATAGATTCGTATTTTTTAATAAAACACGAAATACCGGGTTTTGTGTTTTATATCAATGGGATGCTGTAATGTGTACTCTTGTGTCTAGCCTATTGCTCAGCACTCTGATGGTGACATTCACTCACAGTGTCGCATGTAGTGATGTGATAGACTCTTCATTGTCCTTGCTCAATGGTACCCATGCTGGATCTATTTTCCTTTCTATTGTGAATGGGCATTTGACTTCTTTGGTTAAATTTATTCCTTGGTATTTTATTGTTTTTGAAGCAATTGTAAATGGGATTGATTTCCTGATTTCTTCTTCTGATAGTTTATTATTGGTGTATGCAAATGCAACTGATTTCTGAATGTTAATTTTGTATCCTGCTACCCTACTAAATTCATTTATCAGTTCTAAAAGTTTTTTGGTAGAGTCTTTGGGATTCTCTCTATATAGTCTCATGTCATCTGCATATAATGACAATTTTACTTCCTCTTTTCCAATTTGGATGCCTTTTATTTCATTTTCTTGTCTGATTGCTGTAGCCAGAACTTCCAGAACTATGTTGAATAGAAGTGGTGAAAGTGGGCAGCCTTGTCTTGTTCCTGATTTTAAGGGGAAAGCTTTTAGCCTTTCCCCATTGAGTACGATGTTTGCTGTGGGCTTATCATATATGGCCTTTATTATGTTGAGATATGATCCCACTATTCCCACTTTGCTAAGAGTTTTTATCATAAATGGTTGCTGGATTTTGTCAAATGCTTTTTCTGCATCTATTGATATGATCATATGATTTTTATTTGTGAATGGGCATTTGAGTAGTTTCCATTTGCAGCTATTACAAATAGCACTGCTATTAATATTCATGTAGGTGTCTTTTGATGGCATGTATTACTCTTATAATTAGGAAAGAAAACTATTTCCATTTGGAAAGATGGAGGTGGCCAAATGGGATGTTTTAACAAAAGGACTCTGGAGTAGAAAGCAGAACACATGGGTCCTTGTTTTAGCATCTCTGTTCTCTAGTTCTACAACTTTGAGCCAATCAAGTGACTTCAGTGAGTCTCAGTTTTTTCATCTTCAAAAGATGTACTATCTGTGCTTGTGCTTGGTAGATATTACTACTTCATGGGGTAACTGTGACAATCAAATAAGACAATAGACATGAGAAAAAAGTGTCATAAAAAAGTTATTTCTCTTATTAAAGAAAAAATTAAATAACAATTACATTATGAGGCTCGTGATTTTTTCTGTTTTTAAAATTTGAAAAAAAATTGAAACTGTGGCTTTCATTAGACAAAAGATCTCCCCAATCCTTGACCCACTGTGGGCAAATAAAGATAAATAAATGTCTCAAAGATAAGAAATAATAAATAAAAGATCATAAATGTCTCAAAATGCCCTATCTACAAAGGTCTTTGTTTCATATAAGCAAGTGGGAATGTGTGACCTATGACGTCTTTTGCCCCTTCCAAGTGACCTTGGTTTATAGCAGTTGGTGGATCCTGGTCTAGAAAAGCAACAATAAAAAAATAAAAACATGTTTGAGCTGCAGGGACCAAAGGGATAGGCCCAGCCCCTCCAAGTGGAGGAACATGCCCATGGAGGACACACAGAAGGCCAGGATTGGACTCATCTTCAGACACCAGGCAAGTGCCCCATCCACTACCCTGCATCATAAAGAGAGAATCAGACATGAGTATGGGACAGGAAACAGGACTATATGTCTGCTGACGAGCAGAGCCGATCTAAGGCTCTGTGTTCTCTGTCAACATGGGGTCATTTGTTAATGCCGGGAAGCTGGGGCTGTCCACTCACTGGTGTGGAGGCAGGCTAGGTACCCACCACCAGCTCCCACCCAGTTCTTCCTCCCCACCCAACCCAAATAAACTCTGTGCTCTGAGTCTCATGCCCTACAGCTCCCATGACACTGGCAGCCTGGTGCTTGGTGCCCTGGGAAGGCAAAGCTACAAAGTCCCTGCTCTCAGCTGGGTAGGGGGAGAATTGTGGCCTGAATGAGAGAGAGAGCCATTCAGGAAGGAGGCCATATGAGCAAGAGGGATTCTGAGCAGAAACTCAGGAGGAGACGGAGAAAGCAATGAGAACCTTGAACATTAGGCATTAGATTAGTGATTCTCAATCCTGGCTGGACATTAGAATTGCGGAGGGAGTTTTTTTAAAAAGCTGGTGCCTGGATCCCACCTATCTAATCGGAACCTCTGGCCATGGGGCCTGGGCATCAGTATTTTTTAAAAACTCTCCAGGTGATTGTAATGTGGAACCAGGGTTGAAACCCACTGCCTTCAACTTACTGCAGTAGGAAATAGAGATGTAGTGTAAGCTTTCAGAAGTAGAGAGATATGATCAAAGTGATCACTCAAGGAGAATTTATTGAGCATCTACTTGTACCAGCAGGCACTGTGCTAGGCTCTGAGTACACATTGATGAGGAGGATATATAGAGTACTTGCCCTTGACTAGCCATCAAGTGAGGAGCAAAGACAGATCCATAATAAGTGTACTATAAAGTAAGTTATTTTATGTAAGTATGAACCAAGTGCTCTAGGAACATGGAGGATTTTCTGGAGAAAGCTTTCTTAGAGAGGTGACATTAGAATTTGTTCTTGAAGGAATTTACCAAGCAAAGAAAGCAGAGGAGAACATTTTAAGTAGAAGAAGAGTATTATACAGGTCCTGAGTCCTACAGAGACCCACTGTATTCAGTATAACAGGGAGAATGGAGAGAGGACTCTGGAAAGAACAGCAAAGGGCCAACACCAAGAGCCTGTTTCTATGTGAACTGTGTGTATCTAACAAATGATCCAGAGAGAGCAGATTAGAAGAGAGAGAGGGAGGCCAATGAGGAGCCACTGTAGAGATCCAGGTGTGAAGTGATGAAGGCCTGGACCGATTGAGGAAGGGAGCAACCCAAGAGATATTTCCAAGAAAGGAAACAGGTAGAGTCTAGTAACAGAGCAGATGTAAGAAGAGCAGAGTTGTGTGTGAGAGAGAGAGAGAGAGAGAGAGAGAGAGAGAGAGAGAGAGAGAGAGAGACGGACTCACAGTAACTGATTTGAGACAGGAGGAGAACAGGATAGCATGGCATTAGCAAGGAATGGGATGCTGGGTAGATCGTGTGAATGTCATGTGACTCCAAGACATCCACATGGAGATGTATCTGAAAAGCTAGAAGAACGGCAGAAGTTGGATTGTACAGGTGAGAAGGGAAAGGATAAGGAGAGAAAATGGGATATTCAGGTGTAAACCATCTACACCAGGCATTTGGCAGGGAAAGAAATAAAACTGGATGGCTTCCAGCAGACCAGGCACAGGTATGTGTATATTCATCAGGATTGACCTGTGTGTGTGGGTGGAGACAAGAGGAAGGAGGAGGAAACAGAGGTAGCTAAGGAGCTAGGTCCATGAGGTGCAAAAGCATGGCCTCCAGCAAAGGAGGGGCATTTGCCTTTAAGAAGGAGAGGCGTTTCCTAATGGAGATACAGATGTCTGAGAAAACTCATTCCCAAGGGCCCGGATCCAGATCAAAACCCTCTAAACCAGGGTTCAGGAAACTTTTTCCTTAAAGGGCCAAACAGTCAATGTTTTAGGCTTTGTGGGCCATATGGTCTCTGTCACAACTAATCAACTCTGCCATTGTAGTGCCAGCGCGGCCAGAGACAATATGTGAACGAATGGACGTGGCTGCGTCCCAATAAAACTCTACTTTAAAAAACAGGCAGTGAGTGGTTAAAATTATTATTTTTACTTTATGTGAATTTTACCTCAATTAAAAATTAAAAAACAAGAGAGACCCTGGGCTTGATTTGACCCAGGGGCTATAGTTTGCCAACACCTGCTGTAGAGATGGAGGAGGACCAGTTGGGGACTTACAGAGAGAAGGTAAGGTGTAAGCTGGTCACCCTGGGGACTGTGAAGAGTGATCTGAGTTCAAATCCAGCTCTGCCACTTACTAGCTATGGGATCTTGAATAAATTACTTAACTTTCCTGAGTCTTCTCTCATCTGTAGTATGGGAGAAATAACAGTACCTTCCTCATGGAGTTATTCTGAGGATCAAATGAGACAGTGCATATGAGTGTATAGCCTAATGCCTAGCTCAATAACAATTTTTTTAATTTTTAAGACCAGACTATGAGTTGCAGGACCACAGCTACAGATGGGTGCCGTGACCATGCAGCCCAGGTGATGTATGAAGTCCTAGCAGCATAAGAGGGAACTGGAAGGAAGGGAGGAGCTGGGGGCTGAGGTGGGAGGTAAGGGGAGGGAGTGTACCAGTCAGTAGCAGAGAGAACAAAATGGCTACCGCTCTACAGATAAATAGACCCTCAACTGCAAACACACACACACACACACACGCCAAGGTGGTGTAGCCCAACCCCACTGTTCCTAGTAGAAGGAGGCTCTGAAGTATTTCGCCTGGCTTGTCCGTGTGGCCCATGTATGCCTCCCTGCAATGTGGTTCAGCAGACTCCATCGTGGACCAACACGCCTCACAGCGCAGAGCACATGGAGCTCTGGTCTGGGACTGCCGCCGACCATCACAGAGCCTGGCACTGATGGAGACAGCTGGTCTCAGACTCAGGTTGGTCAAAAGCCTTTCCACCTGGGGAGGGGCTACTTAAAAATGTATGTACCTAGGCTCCACCCAAGAAAATCTGATTTAGTAGGTCTAGGAAGGGCACAGCAATCTGCCTTTTAGCAAGCATCCGAGGTGATTTTTTTTTTTATATCAGTGAACTGAGAACCTCACTTTCATAAATAAGGCTTTACCCCCTCGCCTCTGAATGCAGCTATATGATGGAAAAGTGGGATCTCCAAATTCTTTCCTGGAACGAAAGCCATCGAGCAGGGTCCAGTGCTGTCCCTTATGCTTCCTCTTACCCCTCAGAGGAAAGATAAGCTCAGGCTGGGTGTCCTGGGGTAACATGAGTAATTCTAAAACAACATGAAGATTTTCCAGGGCACTGGGTTTATCCACAAAGGTAAAACCTCACTCCAGAGAAGAGCCAATCCAGTGTCTTCGGTCTATAAGAAAATCTTATGGAGAATTATTACTCTTCTCACAACACCCATCCAAGTGCAGCCTATTCCAAGGCTAGTTTCCTCTCTGCCTGGCCTTCCAAGAAGTCTGTGCCCAACCCCTGCGCCTTCATTCTAGAACACTTTGCTTCCAGCACTGCAAATTGAGCTTCAGGCTACTAGGGAAGCAATTGCTATTATCTGGTTTCACAGTTTCTGAATTTTAAAAAAAATGGCTTTGCACACATAGACATTCAATAAATACTAAGCAAGTGACCAAATGAATCCATGATGGCTTGATTGGGTTGACAGGTCACATAAAAAAACACTTCAAACCATGAATTGGGAAGATTTATAACTGAAGATACACCTCTGCTTTTGAAGGTCTTTCAGTCTGGTTGGGCAAAAAAGACCAACACAGATCATGAATAAAAGACAGCATATGAACCAAAACTACAGAATCACTTACTACTACTACTACTACTACTACTACTACTACTACTACTACTACTACACACACACACACACACACACACACACACACACACAATTTATTTAAATACTGTTCCTTCAAATCAGCACCTTCAAAGTCTTACAGAATTATTCCAATGACAATATCCATCCTCAAAATGTGCTGTGTTGGAATCTCATCTGTGGAAACTGGCTTAGGAGTCACATCAAGTTTACTTTATGGTCATACCTCATTTTTTACCAAAAGAAGATGATTTAGCTTAATCAGTCCCCTTATTCCCAGATTTGGCTCAAAATGATTTCTCATGCTTCCAGAAATCAAATGAACCCTCAAACGATACAAATTTGTGTATTATTAGAATACACAAAGGCTCTGAAAATAATACTAAAACTGAAATTCCAAGCATGATTTAAGGAATGGTAGAATCGTTGGACTGAGTGTGTAATTTCCTACAGAAGACAGAGATCTGAAGTGGTGAATGTACACGGGACAGACCAGGAGACTCATTTGCCATCAATAAAGAACTCAATCTAGCTATTCTTACCCTGAGCACAATGGCAGGGTGTGGCAGAGACTGGCCAGACACCCACCAAACCCACCCCCCTTCTTCCTGAGTACACAGCTGGCCTGCATTTCCCAGCTAGTCTTTCATATTAGACTATATGATCAGTTCTGGCCAATGAAATGCAGGAAAAAGTGACTCAAGCCCTTTTAGCCCTGGCCCCTAAAACCTCCAAGGCACCCTCCACATGTCCCTTTCTTCCACCTGCCAGCTGGATGCTCAGAGCTCAGGGGAAGGCTCTGAGGGCCTAGATAGTGTTCAGCTACTGAACAGAGAGAGCCTAGGTCCTTGAGTGACAGTGTAGAGCAAAGCTCCCCAACCCCTTCTGACTTGTATCAAACTGGAACATGAGCCAGAAACAAATTTATAAAGTGTCAAGTCACTGAGATTTAGGAGCTGCTTGTTGCAGCAGCAAGTCCACCCTGACTAATATAGATACATAGAGTTACACAGGGGTGCCCACCTGACAAGCAGCTCAGTTAAAAATCAACACTGCCATTTGGAGCATCTGCCCTTGTGACTTTCAGTTTGGGGTTCATATCTGAAAGCGATATTGTTCTCTCCACCTTCAGCCTCTTACCACATATGGCATATGTCACATCGCACAGATCAGCACTCATCCAGCCCTCTTGCTGGCTGCTGGGAGACGACTGCTAATCCTTTGAAATGCCACTCACCCTCAGGGCTTCCCAAAGTGAATCTGACAAAGACCACATGGCCTATATTTTAAGCCAGGCTTCACATTGGGTAAGTCCAGATTTTTTTATAGTGTGCCTTCTCTAACAGACAGTCAGGAAAGTGTTCTCTCTCTCTCTCTCTCTCTCTCTCTCAGGTGTGCTTTTTAAGAAACACAACAAAATAGGCAAAAAACCCAGGCTTTCCATTATTTTAGAGACTTCCATTTAAAGAACTGCTGCTGTGTCTTCTAGAA
>NW_017731358.1:4481483-4486480 GCF_001890085.2 Hipposideros armiger | reverse complement strand
CCCCGTTTTCATTGTTGCCTACATGAAGTCACATGGAATCAGCAGGGGTAGTAGAACACTTTTATGACACCTCCTCCACCTTCATTTCCTCAAAAAAAAAAAAGTGTCTCATTTTATTTAATACTCACAACTCCACTGGGAGGCAGGTAGGAATTATAGTTCCCATTTTACAGAGAAGGAAATCAAGGCTCAGCGAGGTTAAGAAGCCTGCCCAAGATCACAGAGCTAGTAAGTGACAGAGCCAGGATTCACAGATTTTCTTCCCCGCATCCCATGAATTTACAGCTACACCAAACTTCCTCTCAAACGAGCCCATTTAAAGTCAAAGTGGAAAGAAGCGTTGTTAGGCGAAAGGTAAGACCTGCATTCTCTTGCTTTGGTCCTTTTGTCTCATTTGTTTTTGCTCAACTCATTCCCTTTGTTCATAAGCCTTTCCCTATCCTCTGCCCAACCTGGTTCAAAACCCACTTCCTTCAAGAAGTCTCTTAGGTTTCTTCTTCACTCTGTATCTCCTCAGCACTTGTGAATTCAACTTGCAGCGTGTGGTTGGGCCATGTGCTTTGCCGCTGTGCTCCAGCCATTTCCCTCCACACCTCCGCTGTCTCCCTCAGCAACCAGCCCCAAGTCAAGATGGCCAGGTCCTAATCCCGAGAACCTGTGAATAGTTACTTATATGGCAAAAGGAACTTTGCAGATGTGATTAAATTAAGAATCTTGAAAGGCAGAGATTATACTGGATTATTGGGTTGGGCCCAATCTAATCACATGGGTCCTTAAAAGCAAGTTTTTATGATGTTTCTACTTCCCAATTCTATTCTTCACTCAGGGTTGGCTTTCTTTAAGTTGTTTCTAATGATGTTCAGAAGTCCAGTATGTAACCACAAAACAATGCATAGACAGTGATCATAAACTAGATCTTGTTGTGAACAGTAATCATAAACTAGATCTCATTTTCTGGTAGAGAATGGTAAGATCTAACTAGCCCCTCATCACAAGCGTCCTACACCCTCACTTACTTTAAGCCTCGTCTATCAAACAGGTCAATGTTTCTCAAAACGGGGTCCAAGGATCGCCTGCATTGAATCACCTGAGGCACTCTTTACAAATGTAAAGTCGAGGCCTCTTCCCCAAACTTACTGAATAAAAAAATCTATGGATGAGGTGCAGAAATCTACACTTTTAACAAGCCTCCCAGGTGATTCTGTGCACACTGACTTTGGAGAATCTCCACTGCAGAAGGAAGAGGTCAGAACTGGCCCAATAGTACCTCCCCCTGGCTCAGTGGCGAAACCCCTGGCTCTGGAACCACGTGCTCCAGTTATCTGGGGAAGCCACTGCCACGGCCCCAGAACAGGATGCTTGTGATGAATGCCACACTTAGCTCAGAGAGGAACCCAAGTAGTCCTGTCCCCTCCTGCATTTATACCGAAAAACCAGCTGCAAAGGTGTTTGGAGAGCTGGGGACTACAAATGCTTTTGAGAACACAAATTACCACCATTAGGTAATTCATGGCAATTTAACCTTTTTAATGAAAAAGAATTTCACTAAACCATAATAGCTTACAAAAACGCATGTACCTTTTGATCATGTAATTCTGTTTTCGGGAATTTATCCTACAGAAATTCTTTCTGCTTGTACATATGTACAAAATTATTCACTGCGGAACTGATTGTAATAGCAGCAAAAGGTTGGAAAGGATCCAAATGCCATCATTATGGAACTGATGAAATAAATCATAGCACAGTCATACAATGAAAAATAATGAGGAAACTGTGTATTGAAAATGTATTGATATGGAAATGTCTCCAAGCTAGATTGTTAAGGGGAAACCAAGGTGTGGAACACATGTGTAATATGCTACCTTCTGTGTATAAAAGGGGAGTACTAAGAATCCACATTCGCATTTGCTTGCATATTCATAAATGCTGGAGTCTATATAAGAACAGTGGTTGCCTCGGAGGCAGAGAACGGGAACTGAACAGATGGGGAGCAAGGATGGGAAGGAGACTTCTCACTATATGTATGCGTTCGTATGATTACATATTGGGGTTTAGAACCATGTGACTGTATTATTTATTCAAAACATAAATAATAAAATAAAAATTTAAATACCCATTTATTGTGGCCCTCAGAACAAGCAATCTGGTTTGGTTCTCCACACCTACAAGTCTTGGTGTCCACGTGGAGCTCTTCAGACCGGGTGCGTGTTTCAGAGCCACCACCATCCCAGTGGTTACCCGGGTCGGATGTGGTGCTCCAGACCAGAATGCATATCTCCATTGTCCAAAATGGCAGTGGGAGGACAGGTCTCTGAGTTTCCTACTGAGGAGAACCAGCTCCACAAACGTTTTGGGATTTGGGTCCACTGTGCGCTGGACAGCTCCAAGAGAGGAGGGTCCCAAGGCTGCCTAGTACTGATTGAGTACTCAGTACTCTAGTACTGAGGCATCAGCTGCTCTCGACTCACAAGGGAGGAGTGGTGGTAGCGATCCCGAGTGGCGAAGTCTGCGTTCTCCTGGGTGAGCTGAGTCATCTCCATGTCAACCCTAGCGAGGGACGGCGCCAAAATTATCTGCTCTTGGGGGGATCGCAAGCTCCTTTGGTGAGAGAAACACAGGGGATGGTCAGAAGGAAAGACCAAGTGCCAAACGGTGAAGATGAGTCTTCTCTAGGATAGAGAAATTATTTGCAAAAACGTCATTGTGCTTATTATTGAAGATGTATTTTAAACACATAACCGTTGAAAGCTATATGTACAACAGTTTATGAACCCAAAGTTTGTAAATATTTATGAGAAAGAAGTATCAATAAAATAAGAGATATTTACCTTTCTTTAGTAGAAATTTATAAAATTATACAAAGATAACCTTCTGAATGGTGTCGTATTGGGGCACTATAGCTTTTCTTTACTTTTTTGTCTAATAAAATAATGGAATGGAGAGGCTGGAAAATTGGAAGAGCAGAAAGAGAAATCTTCTCTTTGGTTCATTGGAAAGAAAGTTGAACGAGGAACGATTTTCAGAGCAAAGGTTCACAGAGCAAGCAGCTGTGAGGTAAACTACAAAGGCGTTTGACACCAAGTTGACCTGATGACAAAGAACAAGTCCCGATATGGGTTCCACTGTCACTGAAGTGTCTACGTACAGTTGGAATTGAAATAAATTGGTAAAGAAAAATGTTAGGGATACACGAGAAAAGTGCTAGAGGAGTAAGGAAAGATCAGACTGGCAATCAGGTATCTTCCGAAGATGAATACAGTCACAGATCTGCCATTAATCAACCTAGTGGCCTCAGGCAAACCTGTCCACCTCCTTGCAACCTCTCTTTTCTTCTGTTTCCAGGTCCCTTCTAGTTCCTACCCACCCACCTATGGTAGGTCTTTACGTCATAACTTAGACATGGATTGCCTCTTAGAAATGTTACTCGAAAAGAATCATCTACTTTGCAAGTAGTAATGTTCAATTATTTAAATAAGGAATATATTTGATAGCTGTAAAAAATAAAAAAGGTAGAAATCTAACATTTAAATTTGTGGAACTTATGCACAGAGCTTCAACTGACTGGCAAAATGTGCCATCACAGAAACACAGATTACATGACTAAGGCCTTGCCACCACTGATAAGAGCATATCTAAATTTAGAGAGGTTGTGGTTTTCTGAAAAATGAGTTAACTCTATAAAGGTTGAATCTTCAAGAAGGTTAGGAAGTGACAAAATGCCACACCAGTCAACATGTGTTTTCACCAATACATTTTTTTCATTAATGGGTTTTTTTTTGGTGAAACCATTGCATTTTTCTGAGGTCAGGGAAATAATATGCTTTACTTTCTAGTCTAGAATGGCCTAAGAATTCTCACCTGGGCAGTTGCTAGGACTTCAGGAAAGAAAGCCTTCTCAAGATCAGGCTAAATTTTACACAATTCTAGGAATTATCAGAAAGTAACATAGCCAAATTTCTTTACCCAAACACACTCCACTATATTATTCTTTGGTTTTGAAAAGCATCTGGGGCTGTAGTTCTGAAGGGGGAAAAAATTCTCATAACTACAAAATAGAAAACACAGCTACCAATTTCTACTTTTAAATAAATCACCATTTCTTGACCCTTTGGCANGAGGTTGTGTCCACCCTCACTGCAATGAATGATGGTGAGTAGTCAACTGCTATCCACCCTTCACTCACTCCCAGCCTATCAGACTAGGGAACACGGGAAGTGTACCAGCCTTGATGCTGCGAGATGGGCAGCGTGCCCAGGCGTACAGCACGCTGGCGACCCCATGATGCTGGTGGGTCTTTCTTGCCATCTGCTTTGCCTTTTACTAGAACGTGACCTTCCCCTTAAGAAGAGTACCTTGTCAAGAGTCAGGGGCTTATGCCTCTACCTGCTGCCTCAAACTGACACACTTGCATCTATTTCTGCTTGTGAGCCTCCCGAAAGGAGCCCAGACACAGTGGTGCCAAACAGTGTAGGGTGAGCATGGAGTTCTGCATCCCGATCTATGGAGAAGTGCAAACAGTATGGCATGACCCCCAGCCCGTGCAAGCAGCACATCTGATCCTCTCCGCTTGGGCTCTTATGTGGACATCAAGGGGATACAGCATGGCAAGAAGTGGGTTATTTGCTCTAGAATAAGCCTTGGTTCTAAAGAATGGGAGAGTGGGGTACGTTTTTTGATGTTTAAGAAAAATTCCCAAGGTTCTGGGAAGGAAAGGGAGACGCCTGAGAGAAGTGGTGCAGGAAAGTGGCCAAATGAACGTGCTCAGCCAAGGGGGTCGGGGGAGGAGGGGAAGCTGAAATGGGGATCAAGTGGCAACTCTATCAGTTCTCCTGCCTCTCACTGGGCATGTGCAGGTTCCCTGCTGTGGGCTAGTGTAGCCACTATGTCTGTGGCTGATGAGACAGCATGGCCTGTTGAAACAGCAGGACTCTATTTTGCTCTGAAATTTCAGGCTAGCAGGTGCCGAGAATCATTTTAGTTCTCATGGTGGGTCGTGT
>NW_017731358.1:4470159-4471817 GCF_001890085.2 Hipposideros armiger | reverse complement strand
AGCCTGTGGCTTGGGTTTTTCACTGATACTGAAAGGGGAGGGAAGCAATGTCCCAGAGTCCTGAGGCTTTCAAAGGTGAGGAAGCTGCGAGGCAAACTACACAGGCTTTTGACACCACGTCGGTCTGAAGACAAAGTGGTTGGCACCGGATGGGTGGAGGAGGAAGGAAGAAATGAGGGCGCTTATGAAACCTTACCTTCTCTACGAGGCCTTCTAGGAAAGGGTGTTATTCCCTTTCCCTGTGCATTTGAACATGGAGGTTCTACAGAAATCCTCCAGGATCTTTACTCTATGGCTGTCCTTGGCCTCTGTACTTTCATCAACACAGTCACAGCAACTGCCTGACTTGAGATGGAAGAATGGGAGTCCTTTGGGCCTTAATCGTGTGAACGATGATGTGTTGATGCCAATGTGTCTCAGTCTATGAACTCACTGCAAGTAGCTCCCTTGACTTACCACCCAGCAATCAGACAGTAAATAAAGGCTCCGTTCATGATTCTTGAGGATAAGAAGTGGAGAGGACATGAGCCAGAGGAAGCTTCTGATGAGGTGAGGCTGGAGGTTTGGTGGGGGGAGCAGTTAGGAGCAGAGTCAGAATTTCCCTGAGGGTCTCCATTGTCAGGTTTCCACACCACAACTGACCCAAGTCCAGCTAGGAAGGGGCCACCCTGAGCACCTCCCAGAGCCCCAGGACACTCGTCCGCCCTGGTCCTGACCCCAGATTGACACAGACCTGCAGGAGGGAATCAGAAGAGACCTCATCCATCTGAAAAAGCTGAAGTTGGAGGCTGATCCTGCAGGGAGTACATACACATAAATATTGATCAAGGCTCTACGTATGCATGTAGAATCCCACTTTTAATAGAATATACATCCCCTGACACACACACAGAATTAGCACAATTTTTTTCCCTTTTTCACTCTAATCAAACAACATTCATTGTAATATTCCCTGACAGCAGCCTGCTAAGGACTTCGAACCCATATGTAGGTTCCAAAAATTTATTTCTATACTCCAAAATCCCAAGAAAGAAACTGAATACAATGCTATAGAGAAAAAAAGCAGAGGATTTGCTAACTTCAGTCTTAGAAATTAAAACATTTTTGATATTATTTTTTTCTGAGATTCAAACTGATGTGTTAAATGCTATAAAATCCCCTACAAGACATACACTCTTTGGGGATAGGAAACATGTCTTTTTCATCTTGTAACACTCACAGTACAACACCCACAGGATCTGGCACTTAAGAAGTTTTCTGCAGGTGTTAAGGGAATCAAATAGCTCCACATGTAGAAATGTTAGAGCTGAAATTTGAAGTGAAATTGTTATTTTTGCTGTGTAAATAGCCTAACAGCAGGCACACTGATTAGAATTGGGTTTATCACCTTTTTAAAAAACCCATCCCTCCTTTGGTGTGGGTTTAAAAAAAAGAAATCTCACATAACAAATTATGTATAATTTTAGGATATCAAATCAAATGTAAGTTTATAAAATGCTCTTCCAAATTCAATATACTCACTCCACCTTGTATGTACATGCACACACACACACACACACACACACACACACACACACACACACACCGCAAATAATGGCTGGTTGAAAATTAGTTAATTAGATAATGTTCAATATATGATCAGGAAGTTAGCATCATTT
>NW_017731358.1:4465787-4468424 GCF_001890085.2 Hipposideros armiger | reverse complement strand
AAATACCTATGAGCTCCTCTTCTTCCATTTTGTAACTCAGCCTAAAAGACAACTTTCACTTAGGTCAACCATTAACTCCCTTGTGGTCTTCGTCAACTCATTCTCCTACTCTTTAATGTAACACATTTACAACCTCTCCTCTCAAAGGAGAGTTTTCATCTCTCATCACCAAATCCACCAACCCACTTGCATCTGAACCCTCTCCTCTGCCTTCCCTCTTAGTACACTGGATGAGCAGTCCAGGCTCCTACGTAAGGCCCATCCCTCCACTTGTGCTCTGCTCAAGGACTTTACTTTTGCATCACAAATTTTTTCATTCTCTACCGAATCATTCCCACCATATACAAATACTCTACATTGTAATTTCTCCCATCTAAACAAATACCTCCTGGTCACCCCCTAATTATTGCCCTATTTCTTTGTCTCCTCATAGAAAAACTCCTCAAAAGAATTGCCTATACATTCTCTACTTCCCATTATTTCCTAAACCCACTCAGTAGATTGTAAAATTCCACCAAAACTACTCTTCCCAAAGTACCAATGACTTTGTCTTTTCAAATTTAGGAGTCAACTCCCAGTCTTCATTCTACTTGGCCTTTCAGACATCTGACATGAGCACTTCCTGCTTATTGAAACACTTTCTTCTCTTGGTTTCTAGGACGCCTCACTCTCCCAGTTTTCCTCCTATCTCACTGTCCACTTCTTCTCAGTCTCCTTTGCTGGCTTACCTCCTCCTTCCAACTCCCAAATATGGGAGTATCCCAACATTCATTCATTCCTCAGCACTCTTTTTTTTTTTCTCCATATATACTCACTCCTAGGAGATCTCATCTAGTCCCATGGCTTTAAATATTATCCATATACTGATGATCCCAAGTTTACATCATCCTTGACCTTTCCCTTAAACTTAAGTTTTGAATCTAGTTGTCTTCTCCACATCTCCCTTTATATAGCTAATAAACACCTCAAAAGTTAACATGGCCAAAGCAGAAATCTATTCTCCTTAAGTCTTCTTCATCTACATAAATGACACTACCATTCACTCAAATATCTAAAATTCATTATTGACTCCTCTCTTTTCTTCACACCTACATCAATTCCATCAGCAAATCTTGCTAATTCTTCCATTAAAATATAATCAGAATATGGCCACTCCTTACAATTTCCATTGTTCCCATCCTGTTCCAAGCCGCTGTCATCTTTCATCTGATTTACTACAGTGCACTCCTGTAGTAGAAACCACAGCTAGAGTATATTTTCCAGGATCTCTTGCAGTTAGGTGTGGCCATGTGACTAAATTCTTACCAATGGGATGTGAACAGAAGTGCCACTTCTGCACCAAGGTCTTTGAGAGAGTAGGTGTGCCTCTTCTCTGTGCCTGAACTCTGAACACGGTAGTCAGTCTTGACTTTGCACATGACAAGCTCCTAGGGCATGGTGAAGTCATAAAAATGGAGGGAGCCTGGGTCCCTGAATCAATGCATGGAGGAGAGCATCCCTCTAATTTGGAAATACTTCCTGGACTGTTATTGCAAGTGAGAAATAAATTTCTATTGTGTTTCCACCACAACATATTTGGCTATTTCTTTTAGCAGTTTAGCCTACTTTAATTAATATACCTCCAAAGAGGCTTTGGCTTTTTCTCTTACCTCTATTATATAACACATTCCTCACAAAGTCAGTGATCATATTAAAGCCTGAATCTGGTCATACCATAGTCCTAGCTAGAACTTTCAGTGGCCTTCTATCACACTCACCATGGCCTGCATGGCCCTACACAGCACTGACCTCTGCTTTCCTCACTATATTCGTCTCCTACCTCTGTCCCCCAGCCCACTCCTCTCTAGGATACATTCCATTTCCTGTGCCTGCAACTCTTTCTTCACATCTCTACATGGTTCAATACTTTATACAATTCAGCTCTCCATTAAAATATCCTTTTCTCAGAGAGATCTTTTCTGACAAACCTGTCTGAATCAGTACGCCCTCTCCTTGCCCTAATCACTCTCTATCCTATCACCCCACTTTATTATTCATCATAGTACTTCTCACTTACTGATTATAGCGTATATTTGTTTGCTTGTTTGTTCTGTATCTTCCCCTGCTAGAATGCAAGCTCAGTGACAGCAGAGACTTGCTATGCCTGGTCAGCATGTTCCCCAGTACATAGAACAGTGCTTAGGATAAAGTAAATGTTCCATATACATGGTTAAATGAATGGACAAAACATCCTAGCCCCCAGAGAAGTCTTCATCCTCTCAATATGTTTTCCCTCATCATGTGCTGCCCACTATTATACTTATCTTTTACACCTCCAAACCTTGAGGGCAAGGACTATCTTTTATATCTCTAAACACCAAATCTAGACATTTAGAAGTTTGTGTACAGGAAGTGCTCAATAAATATCTCCTTATTAATTGTGGATTAAAATAAACTCTGCCAAGGTTTATTATTGATTTGAATTGATGGCTCTATTACTTTTGTATAAAAGAAGGAATACTGTTACCATCCCATTAATTAAATTGCATAATTCTCACATGCTCAATGCATGATTCCATCTTTTCGATCATATGCTTAGTAAAATACATTTGCCCCCTTGGTTGTTTAGAAGGAATACTATTGGGCTGGCCGAGTGGC
>NW_017731358.1:4458320-4463687 GCF_001890085.2 Hipposideros armiger | reverse complement strand
GTTCAAATCTAGGCAATTTGCTAAAACAAACCAACAAAAACTCAGAAGCATACATAAAAATCAGGAGTTGCCACAATATATTATCTAAATTGACCAGTTTTCAACCAAAAATTACAAGACGGAAACTGTGACCCGTGCTCAGGGAAAAAAGCAATCAAAAGAAACTGACTTTAAGTCAGCCCACATGTTTGGTTTAGCAAAGACTTCAAAGCAGATAGTATAATAAATATGTTCAAAGAATTAAATAAAAATACAATGTCAGTGACTTAAACACAATATGACAATGACTTTCAAAACAGGGGATTATCAAGAGAGACTATAAAAAAGAACCAGATGAAAATTCTACAGTTAAAAAGCACAATAACAGAAATGAAAAAAATTATTAGATGGGCCCAACAGCAGATGTGAGACAGCAGAAGAAAGAATCAGTGAACTTTTAGATAGATCAATAAAAATTACCCAAACTGAAGAATAAAGGGGGGACGAGGTGGAAGAAAAAGAAACTGAGCCTCAAAGACCTTGGGGACAATATCAAGTGTGCTAACTAATATGTAATGTTAGTTCCATGAGGGCAGGAAAGAAAGGAACAGGCAGATAAAAATATTTGAAGAAATAATAGGTAAAAACCTCCCAAATTTGATGAAAATCTTTAATCCATTAGGAACGAATCCCTTGACATTACTTCTAGCAATGTGTACATATACCTGATTACCAAAGACCTACTATTTTTTATCTAAATTTTTGACAGCTTAATAGATATGTAATGATATCTTAAAGGTGGTTTAACTTGTGTTCATTTAATCAATACCACGGCCTAGTTCATACAACATACTGACAGCAAGCAGCATACACTTTGTGTAGTGGTTAAGAACTGAGGTTCAAAAGTAACACAGGCCTGAGTTCAAATTCTAACTGTTTTATAATCTGAGCAAGTGTTTAATTTCTGTAAGCCTCTCTGGGTTAAGTGCATCTCTCAGTGCCAGGAACATGGGACATGCTCAATAAATGCTGGCTATTTTTAGCTACTAACAATATTTAACACTTAATAATAGTTTGCTGAGTGGACAGTGAATGAGCCTGGGCATTGATTTTTCAAATATAAACTGAATGTTCATCTCTTCTGACCTCTCTTTAGTAGAATCTGGATTTTGACCTTCCTGTTTTTGAAAATAATATGCTTTGGAAGGTATGCTTTTATCAGNTGGTTGAAAATTAGTTAATTAGATAATGTTCAATATATGATCAGGAAGTTAGCATCATTTTAAGGGGCTTATGTTAGAATCTTGGCTAAAGTCAACAGTTGATGCAGCTGATAACATGTATCTACTCAGACTCATTTAGGGTTCTTAGGCTTTAAGAGAGGATAAATTTTAGATTTGCATTAATATCTGCAATTACAAATAGAAAGTTTCTAATATATTCTGATGTTGTCAGAAGGAATAAAATAAACATAAACATTTTATTAACTAACCTTACTTATTTGTGATCATTTTGATTCTAAATTACCTAAATTTTAGATGAAGATTGGCCTAAAATTTGATCTCAGACTTTCCTGTGAATCAATTTCTAGGAAATATTTGATTTTCTTAAGTTCAAACTAACTCCTAAAAAAATCACCGATGTAATCAGTATGTTAATAAAAATATATTCTATCCCTTAAATTAGCTGATATAAGGACCTCTTCTTAGCATGATTTTTTCTAATGTAGCCTTTTTTTTTTTCCTTGAACACCCTCATAGACACACCCAGAAATAATGTTTAATATGGGCCCACTGGGGCCCACTCAAGTTGACAAAAAATTAACCATCACCGGGAGGCTTCAGAGAGGAGGGGGGGTTTTGAAGGATCTTGAACTGGGAGACCTGGCCTTCCAACACGGTTACCCGCTGAGGGCCTTGGACAGGGCATGTCTTCTTTCTGGGATGTGCTGTTCTCCTTTCTACGCCTCCACCTAGGCCAGAAGTCCTCCAAAGCATTATTCTTAATGTGCATGTGACTTACAGTGTTTGAAGTACCTTTCTTTCAAAACTCTACATAAAACTATTTTAATTTTGAAGAATTTGTTTTTCAGTTTGCCTAGATTGTTATGGTTTATCTGATTTAGTTAAGACTTAAAAACTAATTATTTTAAATTGGGGCATTACAGAATTTTGCTGGAAAGGGTGCTCACTTGTATTTTTTAGAACAGCTTTATTATTGAGAAAGAACTGACATTCAAGAAACAGAGTATTGACTATAATTTCTTACTTTCTGTATTCTTGATGCCCTGGCATTTGGGAACTTGATCCTAGAGGTGCTAATTCCTAGAGATAGCAAACAACTTCCCCGTGAGCACACCTTTGAAATACAAACCAACCAACTCAGAGTCCACATCCCCAACCACCTCTGTTATCAAATTCTCACCCACCAAGCCAATACTACCCTGTACCAGAGCCAGATACCAGACAACTAGAGACCATCCCTATAACTCAGAGCCCACTGAAATTATTCAGACCAATCCTAAACTCACTCAGCTACCTACCTGCCTCACCCATTTCTTCCTATTAAAACCCTAGTAAAGGCTCTGGGCCATGCTCTTCTCTCTCTCTCTCTTCTATCTCATGACCTACGCTGGTCCTTTCCCCATGTGGCCCTGCACGGGACGCTGTGCCTCCTGTTTCCAGGCATCTGTGAATATGAATTCTTCCTTCATGACAATCATTTCTATGTCTGTATGTTTTAACATACCGGATTAAAACAAATCCTGGGTACATTTTTAGAACAAACTACATACATTCAAAGTGTACAATTTAGTAAGTGTTGACACATTTATACACTGTGAAACCATCGCAAGCAAGATCATGAATATATCTGTCACCTCCAAAAGATTCCTCAAGCCACTTCCTAAGACCTCCCTCCCACGCATCCTCACCCCCACCCTCATCCAAAGGCAACCACTGATCTGCTTTCATTATAGATTAGTTTGCGTTTTCAATACTTACCTATGTTATACTATATACTCTTTTTGTCTGGTTTCTTTCACTTAACATAATTATTTGAGATTCATCCAAGTTAGTGCATGTATCAATAGCTCATTCTTTTTATTGTTTAGTAGTATTCCACTGTATGGTTATTCTACAATTTATTTATACAGTCACCTGTTGATGGACATTTGCATTGTTTTGGCTACTACAAATTAAGCTGCTATGAATATTCATGTATGTGTTTTTGTATGACCATATGCTTTCAGTCTTCTTGGATAAAAACCTAGGAGTACCGTGGTTAGTTCATATAGCAGGTATATGTTCACCTTTTAATAAACTGCCAAACTGTTTTACAGAGTGGTTGTATTATTTTATATTCCCATCAGCAGTATATGATAGTTCTAGTTGCTCCACATCCTTGTCAGCACTTGGAATGATCAGTATTTTAAATTTTAATCCTGCTAATAAGTGGGTAGTAGTAGTATATTGTGGTTTCAATTTGCATTTTCTAAGGACTAATCATGTTAAGCATCTTCTCATTTTCTTATTTGCCACCCATATATGTTCTTTGGTGAAATTAACTTAAAACCTCTGCCCATTTTTGTTTTATCTCTTTGTTTTCTTATTATTGAGTTTTAAGAGCTTTTATATATTCTAGATACAAATAATTTATCAGAAGTGATTTGCTAATATTTTCTCAGTCTATGGCTTGCCTTTGCATTCCTTTACCTGTGTGTTTGGAAGATCAGAATCCTTGATTTTGATCAAGTCCAATTCATCAACTTTTTTCCTGCTTTTGGTGTTTTATCTAAGATTTATTTGCCTCATTCACAGTCACAAAGGTTTTTTTTTTACTATACTTTCTCTTAGAAATTTTGTAGTTTTAAGTTTTGCATTTAGTTACAGTATCAATTTTTATTGTTTTTACATTGTATGATATGTGGATTGAAGTTTATTTTTTGCACATGGATTTTCATTTGTTCTAGCACCATTTGTTGAAAAGACTATTTTTTTTCCCACTGAATTGCCTTTGCACCTTTTTTGAAAATCAACTGACCACATATGTGTGGGTCAATTTCTAGGCTTTTATTATCTTTTCCTCTTTTCCTGCTTTATTTTTATTTGCGCATTTTTAAATTCAATTTTATCTTCTTTATTGGCTTATTAGCTATAACTCTTTGTGGTGTTATTTTAGTGGTTGCTTTAGGATTCGTAGTACACATTTTTAACTTACCACAGTCTACCTTTAAGTGACATAGTATTTTACATGTAGTATCATAAACTGACAACAGTATATTTCCATTTCTTCCCTCCTGGCCCTTGTGCTAGCGTTGTCATTAATTTTACTTCTACATGTCTTATAAACCTCACAAGTTGTTATTGTTTATTTGTTATAATTTATATGCATGTCATATTTTTCCTCCTAGACTGTAGGCTACTTGAAAATGGGATTCATAGCTCAGTCAGTGTTGACATTTAGTAGGTGCTCAAAACATGATTCTTCCATGAATGCTGTAAGAGAAGAAGGGAGGTGGTGGCAAATTGGCTCTGCTGCTTACCAAGATGAAGCCCTGGGCTGGTTTGACCAATGTAGAAATACACAATGGCAGCAACACCTAGGTTAACCAGAGTATAGACCCACTGGATCACAAACATGATGAGAAGAGACCCGATAGCCTGTGGAAACAGAGGAGGAAGGGCAAGTCACCTAATGTTTTATCATGTGATGAGCAAGCTACAGGACTAGTACCTTAAGAAACAAGAGTCCCTCTCATCAACTTCTGATTACTATAAAAGTCTGAATAGTTGAAGTTGACTCAATTCAAGCAAAAACTCACTTAAGCAGATATTTGAGAAAACACCCTCCTGAAAGTACCCGCTAATCAAAATTAGCAATAAATCGATATTCTATCTTAACTCCTTGTCCTACTCTTTCCTAAAAGAAACAAATTAGAGTGAAATTATGTCATTTGGTGTACCTAGAAATTTAATGACCCAGAGTTTATCAAAGGTGATTAATGATTTTACAAGTAAACCACTGATTAAAATAAGTGGTGTATTAAACGTAATGTTGTCATATGTACTCTCATCTACATTCTAATATAACATGTAATTAAATCACATTGCTCTTAGTTAAGACTCTCCTGTTTCCTCCCCTCTACCCCAACTGTGAGATCATACATGTCTCCACCTGAATTATGTTTCAAGGACAATTGAGATCAAAATGAAGTTACTCACCCCCAACAGGGAGACCCAGGGGTTGCACATGTGGGCGTATAAAGAAGTAGGTCTCCTCTGGATATCTTGTTCCTGGAGCCTAGACTTTGCGAAGAAATCTAAAACATAAATGAGCCAAATCCTTGCTTACTAATTTGTTACCAAATCCTCTTCTATTTTTATGAGC
>NW_017731358.1:4449729-4452230 GCF_001890085.2 Hipposideros armiger | reverse complement strand
AATACTGTGATGTATTCAAGGGGGAAAGACATGGATTGTGACTAAAGGAAGCTCACAGTCTGGGGCAAAGGAATGAAACTAACATTTCTTTCCCTTCAGACAGACACAAAGGCCTGAAAAACAGTGTATAAACATATGCAATCCGAATGTACAAAACAATGTGATAATTATTTATACTACTGTATGAATTAAATGTTATGCTTGCATAGCAAGGAAATCAGGGAATTCTTCTCAGAGAGAGTAAAAAGTGGGTCAGAGAAGTCAGATGGATTTTAAACCATAAGTCAGAGTTTTCCAGGTGGGGCAGGGGGAGGTGAAGCAATTTGAGAAGGGCAGAAGAGCACATGCGAAGGCAGGAAGGAATAAAGAACATGAGGTGTTTAGGGCACTAGTCTGGATGCAGCCAGAACATACAGTGCATGGGCTGTCCTGAGAAAAGTGGCCCGGAAGGTAGCTCAGAGCAGGATTGCCAAGAACCTTGCAGGCCACATCAAAAATCTTGAACTTTAGACAGATACCATTAGATTCCAGTGAAGGTTTCTAAGTGAGAGGGACACAATGAGCGTTTTATTGTAGAAAGATCAGTCAGTGGACAATGGGAAGGAGAAACAGGATGTGGGGAAATCTGGAGGCAGGAGACTAGTTTGGAGACTTAACAAGAGTCTGGGTGCTAGATGATGGAGGCCTACACCAAGGTAAAGGCAGCAAGGATGGAGGCGAGGGAGTGGTCAATAGCTATGACGTTTGACTGGGCAACTGGGTAGCGACCGCTTCATTGATTAAACACGGCAAACTGAGCATACGTCTTTCCTGAAAACCCACTGAGAAGACAGAAAAGGAATTAAGTAGGCATAAACCCACAAACAGAAGGAGAATGAGAGAGGAAAGTTAAAAACAAGTCTTGGAAGATGGAAAGGTGACAGAGGGGTGGTAACAGACTGAGAAGAGCAGAGGAGGGTGAACTGTAGGGCCTACAGTGAGGGTGCTGGCAAGGAGCAGCCCAGTGCACCCCATAGACTCCAGCAAAGCTCAAGACCAGGAAGTACCATGCTCCCGGAAAGTGCTAAGGTGCAGGGGGCTGGTTGCAAAACAGTATATGAAACAGTTGGACACCGAGATCCTTTCCTTTGCCCGTGCAGCTAGGAATAATCCTTCTTTGCCAAATCCCTTCCCCAAGGGGGGCTTCCTCTAAAGAAATCAAACCAGAGAGTGCCCAGACTTGGGACACCAGGCATAGCAAAGAGCGGGGAAACGGAGCTAGAAACTGGAGCATTAAATGAAAGTCTCTATCTTAAACAGTGGGATGCCCCAACTCCTTTGTCTCGCCTTGCTCCCTGAATGCAAGNACTGATGTGCCTCGCCCGGGAAGAGCGCAATGATGGTGCCAACTTGGGGCAGTGAAGCAACGTCCTCCACAACTAGACTGAAGAACAAAAGGACAGTGGCTTGTCTGTTCCCCTTCCCCCAGTTCCCCAGTGCTGTTCCCATACCCCCAATTCCCCAATAAAAATCTTTAAAAAAAAAAAAAGAAGGAATACTATTGGTTACGGACTTAGATTTTTGCCTCTCTGAGATTCGTCAAATGTTAAGCCCACCCTTTCACACTTGATTTTGCACACCTCAATAACACTGTACCTAAGAGAGATTGTGTGTGTGTGTGTGTGTGTGTGTGTGTGTGTGTGTGTGTGTGTGTGTGTGTGTTCTGAGGAACTCAGGAGAAAGTAGTTAGGAAGGGATGTGTACTCCACGCAAGCACAATGATGCAGTTTTACGTATCAGCGATGTGAGGGAGAATTCATGCAAGGATGCTCAATGACTTTGAATAAGTATGGCAATATGGTTTCAAAACCCTTCCAAATCACTGAAGAAATTTTTTTTCTCCTGTGAAGGATTTTGCTGGAAGAAACAAGCCTTGTAGACTATTGGAGAAGGGGATGGTATATTAGAAATTCTAGAGTAATGACCAGGAAGGCAATTTTACTTTTCAAGTCTTAATTGCAAAACAAACAAATGAGTAAGCAAAACCATTCATCGAGCATGTTAAAAATATCAAACATAATAAACATAATGCATAATATTAAATTGTCCTTTAAAATGTAGTGGTATGTCTAACAGATTCTATATTCACAAAACCCATGCAGATGTAAACACTTTAAGCAGGAAGGATGAAAACAATTATGTCAATTTTTAAAATCATGAATTTAACCAATTTAATAGAAATTCCTTAAAATAAATATCAAACCATTTCTGCAAATGTATTCCATATCTTTATCAGAATAAATAAACACATAGTTTTAGTTAGCATGTACAAACCTGGAATGTGCATTGATACAGTCCACATGGTTCATGTTTCAAATCCATGTGGTCTTTTATCATGCTGATAATGCGATTCTTTTAACCACTTTCTAAATGCTGTACATTTATTTCTAACCCAAATAGATTTACTAAGTTAGGGCAGTTAAACAGTTGTATATTTCTTGTTACATTTTGAAAGATCATTC
>NW_017731358.1:4417542-4443329 GCF_001890085.2 Hipposideros armiger | reverse complement strand
TAGAATTACAAATTCAACTGACATCTCAATATAACTTTTAAAATAAATTTCAAACAAAATTAACAAGGATTTTAAACCCAGCTATAAAGTGATCCAGCTAAAGACTTGAAAGAGGGTTGGGATAACTGGGTACGTAAGGCAACCAGTATTCACCCCAAGTATACGAGGCCCCAGTGTGATTTCAAAGCACTTACCTTCTCCACTTGGCCTAGGCTGGTTCCTCAGCTCAGGGACAATTGGATCTCCACATGCTCCCCCAAGCCAAGCCCCTTCACTCCTGGCACACTGCCTGTCCCAGTAGGACTCCTGCCCCTTCCAGGAGGAAGTGGGCAATCTGTCAGGACCTTCAGTAGGGGAGGCAGCAGGGGACTTGAAGTCCAAGAGGAAGCTATCTTGTAGGGTTTGCTTGGTGGCCTTCTTGTATTTCCCCTTCTGACTCTCTGGGATCTTGTCACTCTCTCCTCGCCTGGGCTGGCCACTCTCAAGCTGCCTGGTTAGCTGGAGGAGCTGATCCACGTCTTTGGTGAATTCTAGCAGAGTGCCCTCAGAGAGGCTTTGGGCAGTGCCCTCAGAGCCATAGCTGGGAGCCTTCTCCAAGAGCAGGTGCTCAGAGCAGTGGAGAGCTCCCGGGCCCTCCCTGTGCACTGACTCGGGCACCTTGGGGTGGCGGCAGGGACCCATGGACAGGGAGAAGTAAGAGTAATCCACCATGATGTATGTCAGCATGAAGTTGATGGTGACGATGGGGGCCAGAACATTCACCTGACCCACAAGGACAAAGGCCATGGTCACCAAGCCGGTCAGGCAGATGGCAGCTACGGGTGTTTTATTTGGCCCTTTCTGCAGAAACAAAAATAACACGTAAGGCTATGAAATTTCAGAAGAAAATCACATTGTATGATAGAAACACAACTCATCATTGGCTCAGCCACTTCTCCCATGTGACTCTTGGTGTGTTAGTAATTGTCAGTCTACAAACCTGGGATAGTAATATCCAACTCATAGAATTATTGTGGGATCAGAGCTAATACATGTCAAATGCTTAACATGGCACTGTCACACAGTAGGCTCATAACAACACACCATGGGTATTGGTTGTATTAATAACTATTATTAATATGGGGCATTACACTAGAACTTGGACTTTCCAAGTAGTTCTTTCATCTTTCATTGGGTTTTAATACTAGCTTTGGAAATAGAAGCAGTGCAAAGTTGATTCTTCCCAGGCTACAGTGGAGAAAATGACCTTAAGGGGAGGGACAGACCCTGACAAACAGCAGAATCACTGGTGGCCGAGGCACGAGAATTCTGATACTAAACATACACACACGCACATGCTCACACACACACGTTTACACACGTCTGTTATTAGGGAGGTGGGTATGGTGCGCTACAGGAGGACAGCAGTAGGAAGTATGTGCTAACTCCATGTAATCTGTTACTCCACAGAAGCTATTCATCAGTCACCAACATAGCTCTTGAGCCAAAATCAATAGTCACTTTTCAGTCCTTGTCTTCCTTAACCTTAGAACTACATTTGACTCAGCTGATCGCTCCCTGGTTTTTGAAAGATTTTCTTCACCTATCTTCTCTTGATTCGTCTTCCTCCTCACCGACTGCTCCTTCTGTCTCTGCTGCTGCTCCTCCGCCTCTCTGAAGTCTACCTTTAAAGCAGCCCAGCCATCCTCAGACCCCTTCTCTCCTCTATCAATACTCCCTTCCTGGGGATCTCAACTAGGCTCATGGTTTTAGATACCCACTTTATGTTTTCAATTCCCAAATTTGAATCTCCAGCCTGAAACATTACTCTGAAATCCAAACTTAAATATTCAGCTGTCTACTCAACATTTCCAGTTGATGTCTAATAGGATCTCAAACCTAATATAGCCAAAATCAAACTGCTGATCCCCCAATCTCCCACCCCTCAAATCTACTCCTTCTGCAGTCTTCTTCATCTCAGAAAATTTTGCTCAGTCAAGCAAAATTCCTGATGCTTCTTCTTATTTTCTCATTCTCCATCAGTATGTATTGTAAGAGCTTACCCTCAGGAAATACACAGGATCTAACCACTGCTCCCACCTTCTTTACTGCCAGCACCCTGGATATAAGGGGGAGGTGTATAAGCCACCTCCAGATCTGACCTGTAAACTTCCCACGTGTTCCTCCAGGTGTGTTCCCCTTTCTGAGAATAGAGAACAGCTGGAATAGAGAACAGCCCTCACAGGATGAAGACGGCAACGTCATCTCCAGCCTGAGTCTCTAAGGATCAGAGTCCCTACTGACCTGAAATACCTCCCCGAGAACTTCAGAGTCAAATTCTAAAATAAAACAACAAAATAAAAAAGTAATAGGCTTTTTTTTTTTTGAGAATTATGTTTTTGGTACAGCTACATCTGTTCAGCATACTCTAATAATAAAGCTATTAAAAATAAAGTAAATCCTCGGGCCGGCCGAGTGGCGCGATGGTTAAGAACTCGCTTGGGATGCCAGAGGGCCCCGGTTCGGATCCCACATGTGAGGGCCAGTGACACTGCCCTCCGCAGCTGGGATGCTGAACAACAGCTCAACCTGGAGCTGGGCTGCCGTGAGTCGCCGGCGACGGGGTGGGCTGCAGTCCCTGTGGCAGTGGGTTGCCATGGGCTACCGTGTGTGGCCAGCAGCCAGCGTGAGCGGCCAGCAGCCGCAGTGAGCGGCCGTCCAGAAGCCGGCGACTGATCTGCCTCGCCAGAGAAGAGCGCAATGATGGTGCCAACTTGGGCCAGTGAAGCAACATCCTCCACAACTAGACTGAAGAACAAAACGACAGCAACTTGTCTGTTCCCCTTCCCCCAATTCCCCAGCACTGTTCCAATTCCCCAATAAAAATCTTTAAAAAAAAAAAAAAAGAATAAAGTAAATCCTCAAAAACTAACAAGAACTTAAAAGCAGGGTTTTAGTTATGCTGAAGGAAATGCTAGCGATCCAGACCTGGATTTTGATGAAGGTGCCTTGACAAAATAGTCAAATAAGAAATTCGGTTTGAAATAGAAAATATAATCCTAAAATGTATATGGAACCATAAAAGACCCTGAATAGCCACAGCAATCTTGAGAAATAAGAACAAAGTCGGGGGTATCATGCTACCAGACATCAAACATACTACAAGCCTACAGTAATCAAAACAGTATGCTACTGGCATAAAAACAGGCACATAGATCAATGGAACAGAATAGAGAGCCCAGAAATAAATCCATTCATATACAGACAGTTAGCCTACGATCATGGAAGCAAGAATTTACATTGGGGTAAAGATAGTCTATTTAATAAATGGTGCTGGGAAAATTGGACTGACACATGCAACAAAATGAAACTGGACCACCTCCTTATGCCATATACAAGAACAAATTCAAAATGGATTAAAGACTTAAACAGAAGACCTGAAACCATAAAACTCCTAGAAGAAAATATAGGGAGTAAATTTGCAGACGTTACCCTGAGCAATATTTTTACTGATACATCCCCGCAGGTAAGAGAAGTAAAAGAAAAAATGAACATATGGGATTACATCAAACTTAAAAGTTTTTTCACAACAAAGTAAACCGTCAATAAAACAACAAAGAAGCCTACTGAGTGGGAGAAGATATTTGTCAATGATATATCTGATAAGGGGTTAATATCCAAAATTTATAAAACACACATGCAACTTAACACCAAAAAAACAAACAACCCAATTAAAAAATGGGCAGAGGATATGAAGAGATCTTTCTCTAAAGAGGACATGCAGATGGCCAATGGGCATATGAAAAACTGTTCAATCTCACTAATCATTAGGGAAATGCAAATTAAAATCACAATGAGATACCCCCTTACCCAGTCAGAATGGCTATCATCAATACATCAACAAACAACAAATGCTGGCAAGGTTGTGGGGAAAAGGGAACTCTGGTGCACTGTTGGTGGGACTGCAGACTGGTGCAGCTACTATGGAAATCAGTATGGAGGTATCTCAAAAAACTGGAAATGGAACTACCGTATTACCCAGCAATTCCACTCTTAGGTATTTATCGAGAAAAACCCAAAACACTAATTCGAAAAAATATATGCACCCCTATGTTCACTGCAGCACTATTTACAACAGCCAAGACTTGGAAACAATTGAAATGCCCATCGGTAGACGACTGGATTAAGAAACTGTGGTACATTTATACAATGGAGTATTACTCTGCTATAAAGAAGAAGGAAATCGTACCATTTGCAACGATATAGATGGACCTAGAGAACATTATGCTAAGTGAAATAAGTCAGTCAGAGAAAGACAAATACCATATGATCTCACTTATACGTGGAATCTAAAAAATTGAATAAATGAGAAATGTAAATAGAAACAGTCTCAGAGACACAGAGGAAAAACTGAGGGTTGCTAGTTGAGAGGGGGTAGGGATGAGGGAGAAAGGGAAGGGATGAGACAACATAAATTAGTAACTACAATATTGCCTCAGGGATAGAAAAGACAGTTTGGAGAATATAATCAATAATGTTGGAAATATTTTTGGGGGGCCAGATGGTCTCATGTCTTGTTAGGGAGACCACTTCATGGACGGTGTAGAGGCCTGACCACTGCACTGTACATCTGAAGCTGCCGTTGAATAATATTATATGTCAACTATAATTTAATACATATATAGTCATGGGATGTGGAGTATAGTGTGGGAATGGAGTCAATGGAATTGTAATAGATATGTATGATATCTGGAGTGGAGGGCAGTGGATAGGGGGAGGAGGGCTGTCACTTTGTGAGCGGTGAAAAGGATAACTATTGCATTGTTTTGTACACCTGAAACTAATAATAATAAAAATAAAGAAAGAACTTCTGTTCGCCAAAAGACACCATAAAGAAACAAAAACACAAGTCACAGAATGAGAAAAGATATACCTGACATACATACCTCACAAAGGGTAATGCAGAATACACACAAAAAAATCACTACACTATAATTAGAAGACAATCCACTAAAAAAAAAAAATGAGCAAAAGAATGCCTACTAAACATATTAAAGATGCCCAACCTCATTAAGTAATCAAGGAAATGCAAATTAAAGCCATAGAGAGATACCATTAAACACCCACCAGACTGGCAAAAAATTAAGTCTGATAATATTAAGTATTGGCAAGAACATAGAAAAATGAGGACACTTATCCACTGCCGATAGGAGTGTAAATTAGTACAATTACTCTGGGAAAAAAGACTTGAATGTTATCTAGTAAGTGGAAATATCCATCTTATAATTGAGCAATTGCACTAATGAGCATATAGTCTGGAAGAACTCTACATGTGCACCAGTCTACTGGTACAAGAGCGTTTGCTGCACTGCCTGTAACAGTTCCGAACTGGAATGACTCCAGTGCCCATCAACAGCCAAATGGATAAACTGTAGCAAATGAGGAAATGCTACACAGGGATGATAATAAACAAACTGCTGCTGCAAGCAAAAACATGGATGAATCTCATAAACATAATATTGAGTGAAAGAAGCATGCCACATTTATATCAAGTTTAAAAACAGGCAAAATTAAACTACTCTGTTTAGAGATGCATATGGAGTAAACCAGGAGCTGGAGCAAACTACAACCCCTGGGCCCAATCTGGCCACCATCTGTTTATGTACGCCCAAGAACTAAGAACGGTTTTACATTTTTAAACAGGTGAGGGAAAAAAATCAAAGGAAGAGTAATATTTTGTGACACATGAAAATTGCATGAAATTCAAATTTCAGTGTCAATAAATCAAGTTTTATTGGAACACAGCCACACTGATCCTATTACGTATTGTCTGTAACTACTTTTGAGTTGCAATGAGAGAGTTGCCCACAAAGCCTAAAATATTTACTATTTGGCCCTTTTCAGAAAACGTTTGCCAACTCCTGAGTGCAACTACAAAGGAAGTAAGGACTATTATCACAGAAGTCAGGACAATGGCTTCCACAGTGAGAGGGACGGGATTCTGACCAGACAGGGCGTGTTGGGGGTGGCATCTGGGGGCTGGCTGTGTTCTTGGGTGGAGGTTGCAAGGATGTACACTTCATAGTTATTTTTTTAACTGTTCATATTGGTTTTATGTCCTTTTCTGTATGTTGAACATATATCAGTTTTTTAAAAAAAGTTTCTTCTCTTCCCCATTAAAAAAGTGCTAATAAAATTTAATCACATGCAAAGAAGATTTGGGTTTCAAAGTTAAAAGGTGTGACAAACTAGAGAAAATACCTTTAATACCTATCGCAAAGAATCCATCTCCCTAACAAAGAAGGAGCTGCAGGAAATTGAGAAGAAAAAGACCAACAATCACAGAAAAACACCCAAATGAGTCTGAGAGGAAAAGATGTTCAACTTCATTCATAATAAGAGTACTACAAATCACAAATATCCTAAGATGCCATTTCTCACTATACAATTGCCAACAATTCACATTTGACAACGAGCTATGGACTGGCTCATTGTTGCCGCTGTGGTGCCTGAGGGAAGACGGTAAGTGTAAGTGTCGGTCCATGCACCCCGTGTCTAGCTATTTACAATTACAAACCAGCCTAACAAACCATTAAATCAAATGTGTTGTTTCCTCCTGTATTGGCAAACACATCTTCAGGGCAATGGGGAAGGTTGGTTTAGAATTCTCACACTCCTCAGAGTTCCTCAATGGAGGATAGCCATGCACAGCCTCCAGCTCACAGCTCACCCACCCCCTTGCCTTCCCAGACCACACAGGAAGGGACCAAGGACTAGAGCAGAGTCCAATAAAGCAGGGGCTTTTGGCCTGAGTCTAAGAGTGGTGCTGGCTGTGGGGAAACAGGAACCCTCATATATTACTGGTAGAAGTACGAAATGATATAAATCCCATGCAAAGTGTTTTAGCAATATCTACTAATATTAAAAATGCATTCACCCTTTGACCCAGCAAATCCACTCATGAAAATTTACCCTATGGATATATGTACACATGTACAAAATTACACACGCGCACACATTATTTGTAGCTCTGTTTACTGGAAGCAACACAAGTGTCAATCCATAGGGGATTGGTTAAACCAACTATGTACGTCTATCCATATGTTGGGAAAAGAACAAGAAAATTGTCTCTACATCCATATAAAAGGATAGATTTCTAAGCTATATAAAATGAAGAAAAGCAAGGTGTAGAACAATGTATGTAGAACACTATCTTTGTTTAAAAATAGAAGAGAGAAGGATTCATAAAAACTAACGCAAACTATGGCTGTAGCATGGGTGTTGGTGGGGAAAGAGATTAAAAAAGAGACTCATGCTAGGAGCAAAAATTCTCAGTGTAATACCTTTTATATTACTTTTAGTTTTGAACCTTGTGCATATATCACGTAATAAAAATAACTGAAATTAAAATAAAGTAAAAGGCATATACTACATGGAAAGTACAGAGGTGGTGGTCAGTGCTCCTACCGAGCCTACACTGGCTGATGGGTAAGACGTGGAGAAAGGTAAAAGCAGGAATGAAAAATGACTTGCAACTATGTGGCCCTAACTGAGGGGGGAGCTGGGAACAGGAAGGGGTTTGGAGAGGGCCTCCGTGGTGCTCCAAGACAGAAATGAACTTGCAAACTACATTCTTGGGAAGTGGGGTGCTCTCTATTTTTCTCTTATCCCCTCCATTTTAGGAATGTCTCCTTTGATTGTTCCATGGCTCAAACAAGCTACACTGTATCAGTAAGGGTTTGGGCCATGATGATTAACAGGGAGCCCAGAGGAAAAAGGTGTGGGAAATTATCATAAAGCAACCCCAAAGGGAAGGTGAGCTTGAGGTCAGAGTTAGAGCCACAAGGTCCAGCACCCGCCTCACCAAGAGATTCTTTCTTCTATGTTCACCTTGGAGCATCCTGAATTTATTGTTATTAAAGGAAGTGGCACTCCTTTTCCCTGCCACACAGGGTCCAAGATGCTACTGTAACAGTTAGCTAACCCAGTGCTATGGGGTCCTGGGGACTGTGGCATTGACTGACGCTTTGTCCAACTGGCCCAGCCTAAGGCAGCCAGAGGACAGGAGTGACAGAAATGAGCTCTGCATTTTTGTTTCTCCCTGCCCTGGAAACTTGACCAGTGGCTCTAATCAGAAAGACTTAATTTATTGACCAACAATCAGGCTCACTGCAAAATGTACATTTCTCGAAAAAAAAAAAGAAAAACGGTTACTCACCCCCTGTCCTAGACAGGCCAGTGTGGGAATCACTTTCTCCTGGGCGATGCACTGTAGGATCCGGGGGGCTCCATAGAGGCCCCCCATACAGGAGGCCAGGGATGAGATGTATAAGCCCAACAGGAACAGGAAGCCCACCAGGGACACCTGTGTGAGGAAGCAGTGTCATTACTCAGTGCCAGAATCTGCTTCTGTCCCTTTTTGTTCCCCTGGTACCCATCAGGCTGCACCCCATCTCATCACCAGTCCTCCAGACAACTTCTTGGACATATTTCCAACATCAGCCCCATCCCCCTTCGTTCTCACTGCCACCATTTCAGTTTGGCCCACCATCACATCTTGTATGGACTACACAGAGGTTCTCAAATTGAGTGTGCATCAAACTCATCGAGAAGGCTTGTTCAAACACAGATTTCTGGGTTCTACCTCAGAGTTTCTGACTCAGTGGGACTGGGGTGGGACCCAAGAGTTTGGGTCTCCAACAAGTCCCCAGGTAATGCTGATGCTGAAGGTCTGAGGACTGCGCTTTAAGAGCCACTGGCCGAGGGCCGGCCGAGTGGCTCAGTTGGTTATGAGCTCGCTCAAGAGTGCAAGCTCTGAGCAACAGGGTCGCCAGTTCGATTCCCGGCCCAAGCTGAGGTGCCGCTGAGCTGCCAACAGGTGGCAGGATGGCTCAGCTAAAACACAAAAAAAGAACCACTGACCAATGACAACGCTAACTGGCCTCCTGCCTCTAAGCTCTGCCCACACTGAATCATCGTCCAAGCCTCTGCCAGAGTGACCTCTCTAAACACAAATCTGATCATAATGCCCCTCCTGCAAAAATATCAGTGGCTCCCCACTGCCCTGACATATGAGGCCCTTCCGAGCCCTGCACCCTGCACACTCAGTCTTTGTCAGAGAAATCAGCATGATTTCTCTGCCTGCTGGAGCCCTCTGTCCACAACCCTCATCTACTCATTGTCTGTGTTCAACTCCCAGTTGTGCTTCCAGGCTCAGCACAAACTCCTCTCCTCCAGGAGGCCATCCACACGCAACACCCTCACAACAGTGGCTGTAACCTCGGGCCCTGCAGGACCTCAACGTCTTGTCTGCTGGTTTCATTTCCACAGGGCTCCTGTCTTCTTTATCCTAGTATACTTGGTGCCAACACAGAAGTATAAATGCTGAATGAATGAATGAGTGAATGAGTGAATGAATGAATGATTGAGATCCATGACTTATAGGGCTCACAAGGCACCAACAGATAGTATAAGAGAGGGCACAGTTGTTCTGCTTGGTGTCTACTTGCAAAAGATGAGTACTGCTGGCCATGCAGCTGTGTCACAGGCTGTCTGTCTACTGTGAGTCCACTTCACTCTCCTGAGCTGGACCTTATCTGTACTCACAGGGAAGTCTCTGTTTTCGTGATTATTTGAGGTGCCCTTCTTCATTTTACTTTACTTTAGGCACAGTTGCCGGAACTACGTATTCCAAGTGCTCATTCATCCAACTATGAAGATGGGTTAGATTTAATTTTCAGTTTTGTCACCTACTCCTTCTCCACGAAGACTCTCGTGACCCCATTTTTTCGCTTCCTTGTTTACAATGCACCATGTCAGTGCGACCTAGCAACACAGAACACCAGCCCCTGGCTAGACTTCTTTCCTGGTTCATAAACAATCACCAGAAACCTGCATCAGTGAGGGCTCTTGATTAGAAATATGTGTTTTAAAAATATATTTGTAGGACACTGGCGGTTCCCAGAATCATCAGGAGGCTGAAAGACCAAGAAAGGACCAGACCCGAGCCTGGAGGCCCACCTCGGCGCATGAACAGGAATGGGGTAGCCATGATGCTGCCCGCGCCCTGCTGCCCTATGGATGAATTCTCACCGTCCCTTTATACCTGCCTCATTCATTATATCCAGAGCATCCCATAGGCCTGACCCAGGTCACATGCCCTACCAGGGCCACAAAGGGACAGGCAAGCCAGGGTCTGGTCATTCTGGGCTTCTGTAATATTAAATGGGACTGGCTCCCTTCAAGACTACACATAGGTAGAATAACCCCTAAAAGTCAGGGAGACCAGAGGTTTGATGGCAATGACTAAGGTCCACTACACAGCCTCCCTTGTCCTTAATTCAGTGCGGATTACTTTTCCCTAAACGCGTTACTTCATCTTATCCCTTGTCAATCTCCCCGGTTGCTTCAACGTCACAGGTTTCCTGTGTTTGTCCCTCCTTCACCTTTTACTTACTTACCATTTCATTACAAGAAGAAATTAATGTCATCTACATCTCCCATCATTTTGTGTGCTCTGAGGGCATTTTCTTATCTTCTACCTTGGGACGTTTTATTATAACTCCATGGTGCAGTTAATTACGCTCCTGGCTTCTCTTGCCAGTACACCACACGCTCCTTAGGAGCATATCCGTGTCTCATGCATCTTGCCCCCTCCCTACTGCACCTAACAGAGTCTGGAAAAACTTTATCAGAAGCTCTATGAGACTCTAATTCAGTAGTTCTCCATTCTGGCTACACGTAAGGATCACCTGGCTTTCAAAAGCACCCCAGGTGATGCTAATGTGCAACAGGGTGGATGGAGGACCACCGGGCACAGCGCATTGTCTCCACCGTATCCTCCCGTCGGAGACGTCTCCAGATCAGTCAGGCATGGCATCTCCTAGCAGAAATGTCACTGCTTCTCATCCAAAAGGTTATATATATATAGTTTATATATATATATATAGTTTATATATATATATATAGTTTATATATATATATATATTTGTGTTTAAAATATTTTTTTTCATTTAAAGCCTATCTATTTACTCATGGTGGGAATAAAACTGCCCTTCTAATTTGATGTCTTGCTGGAATTGGGACTGACCTCAGGAACTTGATGAGTCTCTGGCACCAGGAGGTTAAGATACGGTGATGTCCAGCCGTGACCAGCCTTCCTACAACACACCCTGGGGTCCCTGCAGAACCCTTGGGCTGAGGTCAGAGGGGGGACTGTCCAGGTATTGTGACTTATTTATTTCCAGGTTGTCAATTGTGCTTACAATGGTCTGTTCACTTGCCAATCTTTTATATAAAACTACTTGTTATTCAGTTAATTTTCTGAAAAATAAATGAAATGTTGTTGGTCCTAAAGTCCAGATAAATTATAAAAATTCCACTCTATCTCTTTCCCACCTGACTAATGTCTCTTTCTTTCTACCTGCCATCCATCCATCCATCTGTCCAGGAGCATTTTCTGAGGACAGGTCATACACCTGGCACAGTGCTAGGCACAGGGCAAGACTTTACAGGCAAGGTAGTAGACTACACAGCTTTGCTTCCCACCCTTGAAGAAGTTAACCATTTTCTCTATTCATACGGAACTGTAAACTTGCTGACTGTGCCAGTGCAGGTAAAAGTGAGACTTTATTTGAGTAGGTGTTCTCCAACAACATCAACAACAACAACAAAAGAGTGCCCTTCTGTCATACAGCTACCTGTTCAAGCCATCACATAAAGCTCCCTATCTTTCCAAAATAGTGTCTGGGGTGTGAGTTACCCTAATTTCCTTTTACAGTAACTACTGAAGAAAATCATTAATTATATCTCTCTGCTGTTGGTATTTGATCCCAGCGCCCATCTGACCTTCGGTCCCACCCATCCACTGACAGCTCCCTTCTCTTGAAGGATTGAGTTTGAAGTCCTTTGTAAGGTGCTCATTCTGCCTTGTCTAATTTCTGTGGCCCCTTGACATTACTACAGAGTACATCCTGAAACCCTTACAACCCCAAACTTCATTAATGTGGCAATGTCTCAGTAGCCCCCTAGTTTTCTCTCACATCATATTTCCAGAGACCTGACTTTTCTAGTAATATCCTCACTCCACAAACTGACGAACATCTCAACTTTCAGTCACGTTTTCCCTCACGCTGAATAGCCATTTTCCATAAGGGAATCAAGTCAGTTTCCTTTCTGAGGGGCAGAGCGGTGTCCATGAGGGACAGCAGAGGACAGTCCAGCTGAGTGGGGGAGGCGTATGCTGAGCAGCTGGCTAGGCTCCCTCACCAACCACGAGCCCGGCCCCACCCCATCTTCCCATGGACAGCTTGCGAACATGTGAAACCATGTCTGTCACAGCCAAGAATGATAGGAGTTTACTCTGCGGGATGTATCCCATTTGTAACAAAGATGTTTTGGGGGGTAGTTTTCTTACTTAATCTGTTCTTACTTTGCTAGTTAGCAAGCCTCAGGGCTCCTAAAGGGCTTGGTCTTTTTGTCGTGTAAAAGCCACTGTATACGAGTTTATTCCGAAATAATAATTTAATCTATTTAATTTTACCCTTACTAATACTTGCTATTTATACAACTCCTTCTTGTATGACTGAATAAAATTGGGATTGACTTTTTAGCTTTTCTTATTCAGCTAAACATGATGCATTTGCAGGACAAAGAAAATGTGCCTCTTCCTAAAATATGTCCTATCTGTTAGGATATCCCCATAAGGAGGGTGTAGAGAGTAAAAATTTAAGAAGCACCTACTATGTACAATTAGGTATCATCTTTTACATTGATTACCTTAGAGCCACCACAATGCACTCAAGATTTTTTAGAAAGCATAACATCACTGAGACTGACATCTGAGAGCCAGGAAAAAGTTTCTGTGGGGTAGGGACATAAAGCAAGAAAGAAAATACTTAGACAAACTATGGGCTGGGAAGCCAAATAATTAGAAATACCTCAGAGAAGCTGCAGGAAACCCAGAAAAGAACAGATGAACTGCCCCGCTGCAGGTCAGGGGAAAGGAATCCAACACAGCCGGCAGCCAGTGAAGATAACTGTTCTGGCAGAGCCCGCTCAAGAGAAAGGGAGCGAGGTGCATGGAGGAGGTCTGTGAGAACCAGTGCCAAGAGGAGTAGGCTGGAGCCCGGGCCTAGTCTGTGCCCGAAAGGGCACACAGACCAGACCGAAGAGGCCTTCCTTCCTCAGGGCTAGGAGAGCTCAGAGATGGGCGGGCTCAGAGCGAAGGTCATAGCTACAACATGAAGCCAAACACATCAAGGTGGCAGGTTGTGTCCTGTGACCACATTGGACCGTGCCCTTATACCTCCCAACCTTTATCCGTCGCACCCTCCCATTCTCCGGATTACTGTCAATAACATTGTTTGTGGCCCAACTTACTGCCTGATTAGAGTTTCTGCTACTGCAACCCAGTCAGCCCCAAGGAGGGATGCCAGAGAACAGGAAAGGAGTAAAGCTGAGGTTTGAGGCCTTGGGGGGGAAATCCTGTGTGGTCCCCACCGTGGAGGGGGACATGGGGGCAGCACAGCAGGGCGCTGCTCTTTTGGAGTTGCCCTGGTTGGTTACTTGCTGCACCAGCCTGTTTGCTACCGAGAACCAAGAACAGTATCTTTACTTTCTTTATAAGCTTTACCACTCTTAATCCAGGAAACAGTCTCTCATTCTCTCCCAAAACTAACTCTCCACCTCTCATCCTTGTGTGTGCATAATGACATTCCCACATATGACTGCCAGGCATGGTTTAGCACGTGCCCCCAACCAGTTACGTACATGCCTACCTGTTTCACGGTCTGGGACAGGTGGCATTCCCAGCAAGCTTCCCCCGTGCATGTGTCTACTAGAATATTCATGGTGGAATGTCCACCCACACAGGCTTGCCGTGCTGCCCATGGAGATGTTTTCACTCTTGTGCTGCTGTGACCTTCCTTGCATACAGGCTGCCTGCCCTCCCACATACCCATTCTTAGCTTCCATGCAAAGCGGGGGGCGGGGGGGGAGCCCCAGCCCAAAGGACAATGTGCCTCCTTCCACCCAGATCAGTCTCTGATGGTTGAAAGACCGCTATGAGGGAATCCATTAGAAAGGAACCAGCCTTCAAGGCAGGCAGCTAGCTAGCCACTGGCAAGCCGCAGATAGCAGTTCCCCACGGTCAAAGGATCTGCTGCTCCCCGAGGCCTTCAATTCCTCTCAGGCGGCCAAGCTTTTCATTCCACAATTAGAGAAAAGGCCCCTGGGGGATGAAACTCAAGATGAAAGCCAGCACGGAGGCATAAATGAGGGCCATAGATTTCTTCCCTGAGAGCAAACCTTGCTCACTGGGGGTCTAAGACCTTGGGCCCTAGAAGGTGGGTGTCAGTGCTCTCACTCCCGGAACTGCTCCCCCTTTCGAAACCTGCCTTCATGGTAGTAAGGTCAAGACCCCTGAAAACAAACAGTACCTTCATGGCAGCGGCTACCTGGCTTAAAAATAAACTGTGCTAGCGTGTTAAACAAGCCCAAATGGAGCTCTAAGAAGTCCGTTAGAGCTTCCTGCCCCAGGTTGCCCCAAAGCAGTGGCCCCCTCCCCCCAAGAAGATCAGCAAGGCTGCTTTGCAAAGTCTCACACCAAGAGAAAAGGGTACTTTCTCCTGAAATCTGAACAGTGATACTCAGGAGTTAACTGAGTGAGAAAGCTTCTCTAATCTTCCACAGTTCTCTGATAAATGATGGAATCTCAGTGTTCACTTTCCCTCCAACTTAAGGGAAGGGAGGAGTTTGGGAGGATTTTCCAAAAAGTGTCTGGAAATCTTATTCTCCTGGGTTCCAAGGATGCCAGACGAGTGTTCTTGACCGTCACACGACCTCCCGCCTGCTAAGGGGCAGCTGTGGAACGCGAGGAATTTGCTAATCTTCTCAGGGCAGGAGGTACAGTGATAGAAACACAGATGTTACAGCCACATCTACCGGCCCACACTGTGCGGAGAGCCCAGAGATCAGGGTCCTCAGAAGACAAGGGGGCCCCCTACCTGCCTCCCCGGGTTCTCACCCTGGCAATGGGCTTCCTCCATCTCCCTCCACCTTGCTACCCTCCTGTCTGTCCATCAGTCTCCTTACCTGCTTGTGAGCAGCACACTCTGCTCCTAGTGGAAGGTGAGGCTATTGGCAAAAATGAAGGGCTGGTTGAGCTGGGGATTTCAGGTGAAAAGATTCTGTTTTTGTCCTGATTTTTTGTCTACTATTTAGTCACCTGGGTGCATGTGCCTTTCCAGGTGTTGTTACCTTTTTCTAGGGATCCTTAAGAAGAACCTGTACCTTTCCCATGTTTTTGCCCCCAACCCTTCCATTCTGAGCCCAAGATTATATGGATTCCCAGGCAGGGCTGCAAGAGGCAGGCAGCCATTTATCTATGGGAACAAATAAATGACCCAGCACACAGAGCACTTGGGTCAATGCAGGACTCACCCACCTTTTCAGCTATCAGGAAGTCATAGCGAAGGGCCTCGCGGGTGCAGATGGCGCCAAGCAGGAAGACAAAGACGATGTACAGAAACCACCTACAAAACACCCAAGAGCAGAGCAGAGTTCCCCCCTCCACGCCCCCACCTTGGCCAACCCCACCCCAACGCACCCCACTCCACCTTCAGGTTCCCACAGGGAACTTCCTCAAAGGGAAGAGAAAGGCTAGTCATGAACCTCCCTAGTTTGTCTGAGGGCGGGGGTCACTTTTCTGTACGATTTCTCCTTAGCATATTTCTTATCAAAAGGAAAGTTTTATTGTCTTGTCCCTTTTTTACAGTAAAGAAGAAAAACACACAAAGGGTGTTGGAAGTGGGGGAGGGAGAGGCCTAGCTGGCCTCCAGCTTGCCAGGATTCAGGCCAGGGTTGACTGGCAGTTCTCACCCCTTCATTCCATAGGAAGAACAAGTGGGCGATCCTTCAGGCCTCTAAGTCCTGCTGTTCTTTGACTCTCAGATGATAGAGAGCCAAGCCAAGTGTGAAACGGCCTGCAGCGACCTGGCTCTGCCCCCAGATGCCCTATGACCTTGAACAAGTCCCATGATCCTTGTGGCCTCATTCCCATCTGGGCAGCGAGAGGACGGGCCAAAGGTTCCTCCTGGGACCGCCTAGCTATGACCACAAATAAGGCGGGGTTCTTTCTTTCCTTTCCTTCCTAACTCCCAACCCTCTGTTGGCTTCAGTTTCTTAGCACAAAATAGACTGATGCTGGGTGGCTGGTGACGAGCAATGGCGCCATGACAGTAAGCTAAGAGCAAATTCAGCATTTGTGAAATACATATATTAATTTTTAAAATATATATTTTAAATTAATATATAGTTTTAAATATATTAATATTTGTATTAAATATAAAATATTATATTTAATAAAATATATTTTATTATATTTTAATAATACCCAATGAAGGCAGAGAAACTGCCCAGTGAAGGAAGAGACACCCACCCAAAGAAGGCAGAGAAACTTTTTCTCGTGGTACAGAAAGAAAAACAGGGGATTCTAGGAGGTCAGAAGCAGACCCAAGGCCACCTAGTCTGCTTGTGTGGGTGACACCATGTGATCTAAAACCCAGGAAGCCTGACATCTTTGGAGTAGTGAGAGGAGGCTAGCTAGCGGAAGGAGGACCAGTTTCTGAGTTCCTACTGTGTGCCTTTCCACAGGGTATCTCCTCCACAACCTACAGGGCCTACGTATGCTCATTGTCCCATTTTACAGAAAAGAAACAGGAGGCTCAGAGAGCTAAGATAATGGCCCAAAGTCACGCAGCCGATCAGCGGCAGAGCTGAGATGCAAATTCTAATCTGTCTGATCGTAAACCCCTTTATGCTCCCTCCAGTGATCCTGGAAACTCAATGGTTAAAAAAATCCCCAAATTCAAAATGGGGGTGGGGAAGGGGAGGGGCAGGAGGCAGGAGAATGGAAAGAAAGGATTCGATCTGTATTAGTAACCCTTTTCCTTGTATTCCCAGGCAGGGGCTATGAAAGGGCAACGGTCTGAACCCACCAGACTTGAATTTTCCAGCTGGCTGAATGTTAAAAGGAGGATTGGAATATGCAATAGATTGGTCACAGTTGGGGCATTCTCAGAACAAAGGGGGCAATCCCCTCTTCAGCCTGGAGTTTTCTCTCCCTCTCCAGCTGATTGCCACTGAGGGGAACTTACGAGATGCCAACAGCTGCTAGCGAGCCCAGGGGGATGCTGGCAGCGGGCTTCCTGAGGTCACCCCCCATGTTGAAGCCGGCCATGACTCCTGAAAGACATCCAGATGGAAAAGGGGTGAGCAGGGTGCTCCACAAATCACCTTCCCCTCCTCGGGGTCCCCTCCTGGAAGCTATCCCACGGCAAGCCCTCCCATCTGTAGCTCTGCAAACCACGCTTCTCAATCTCCCCTGACAACTGGAGAGGCATCCACAGGCATGAAAGGGACCTTTGTGGGTTGGATGATGCTGGGGAGGAAAGCCCAAAAGCATCTTATGGCCCAGTGCAAAGTAATGAGGGCAACGGAGGCATCTGGCAGGCTGCACAAAGGTCCCGAGGCTGCATAATGAGCTCTGCCTTCCACCAGTCAACACCCTAGGGAGGCTCAGCCTCAGCAAACCACCCACTGCTGCCTGCTCAGCAGAGTTCATTGCCTCTGCTGCCCACTGACTACAGTGGGGTTCTGGTGTCCTTGGGGAAGGTCCCACCCAACAGTCAGAGCCAGAGACCACATTCAAAGCTCCTGAGCTGCCAAAGGGCCCTAAACAAATTCCAAAGAACAATCCTGATGCTGCCAACACTGAGTCACGTCATCACTGCTATTCACCAAGAACACTCATGAAAGGTAATTAGTGATAATGGGGAGAGACAGCACAGTGCAGGATGGTGAGGACAGGATGTCACCTCTGCCCAGAGAGAGAGAGAGAGAGAGAGAGAGAGAGAGAGGCAACAAGCATGTGTTCTGCACATCAAATGCAGGTCCAGCCCACAAGAGCTCGACCAGCCCCGGTTAGGAAAGCCTCATAGAGAGTGGGTGCATCTCTCAAATGTGGCCTTGAAGGAAGATTTACATAGGCTTAGGAGGAGAAGTGGGTCTGACCCCATCATTACAGATTTATGAAACTTTCACCTGACAGGCCTGTGCCAAGTGCTCTGCGTGTGCTCTTTTTTACTTTGTTTAATCTTCACAAGAGTAAAATTATTTCCCCCATTTAATAGAAAAGGAAACTAGTTCTCAAAGAGGTTAATTAAAGTAGCCTAAGGGCACACACTTAGTAAGTGGCAAAAGTCATGATTCAACCCTGGTCTGTCTGACTCTGAAAATTATGCTCTTACTGCCTCTGCTCTAGTGCTTAAGGAAGCTCAAGTAAAGTAGAGTAAAGTGAAGGTTTAGGGCCAGAAAGTTCAAGTGGGGCTGTTTCAAAGAGTACCCTGAATGTTGGACCAAGACTGGGACCTGCATATACTTTGACCCAGCAAATCCACTACTGGGATTTTATCTTAATAGTCAACGGATAAGAGTAAAGATTTAGCCAAAAGTGTTTACATGAGGTGTGATCAAACAATATGGTGAATGTTTAAATTTTTAAAAAAATTATTGCAGTAAAAGACACACTGCCATTAATCCCCTTCGAAATACTCCCCCTCGCTTTGAACACACTTATCCTGTCATTCTTGCCACTTTTTGAAGCAGTTCTGGAAGTTGTCTTTCTTGAGTATCTTTAGTTGCGCTGTCGTGGCTGCCTCGATGTGCTGCATTAATTCAAAATGTTCCTTTTATGGTCATTTTGACTTTGGGGAAGAGCCAGAAGTCACACAGTGCCAGATCCAGTGAATAAGGTGGAATAATGTTTTTATTTGCCAGAAATTGCCATACCAGAAGCAATATGTGACATGGAGCGTTGTCATGATGGAGGATAAAGACACTCACGATAGAGGACTTCCAGAACTGCTTCAGAAAGTGGCAAGAACGATGGGATAAGTGTGTTTGAAGCAAGGGGGAGTATTCTGAGGGGGGACTAATGGCAATATGTCTTTTATTGTAATAATTTTTAAAAAATTAAACATTCACCGTATTTTTCGATCACACCTCATGAATGCTTGTTTATAATAGTGAAAATTAAAAACAACCTAATATGTAAAAATAGTAGACTGACTAAATAAGTGATGATACATCTTTCAATAAATACCAGGTCTCCAATTGTCAGGGATATACTGTGACATGGAAAGATATTTAAAAGCTATTGTTTCATTTTCTGAGGCATATTAGAAAACAGAACATACGGTATAATCCCCTTGTTATATTTAAAAAAAGCATAAATAGGTGCATAGAAATAGGAAAAAGGAACTAGAATGTGTTTTAAATTGTTCGCAATGATATTTCTGGGTGATGAAAAAAAACACTTGTCTATATATCTCAATTTGTTACAGTGATCATTTTGAAATGACAGAAAAATAATTTTTAAAGGACTTTTTCTTAAAATGGCATGGTAGGCACATTTTCTTTCTTCTTATTCCCCTCCCTTCTAAGATCCTATTAAAAGGGTAATAAAGGGAAAAAATGGATACATGCCTATAAACAATTCAGATTGGGAGGGGGAGTCTTAAGTAGATGAAAGGTTTCCACAAATGTCTGGCACACAGAAAAAGCAGAAAATAATACAGAGCGAAAGAGAAGGAAAAGAAAGCCTTGGAATAATTTTCTAAAGGATTTGAATAAACTGTCCAAGGAAAACCAGGGCTGTGAGTGTGGATGTTTGCACCCCAAATGAAGTCCTCCTCAGAACCAGCCATTCTCAAAAACATGCTGCAGTCAGCTTTCACACGAAGGGAGAGTCCTATCAGGAAAACAGACCTACATATACTACAGCAGGGAATCCACACCAGCATCTAAAGATTGCCAAGTATGTGATGAAAACCAGCAACAAACACACAGATACATGCATATAAATATAGAACAACCTGGGCTGGAAGAAACATGTAAATCAGGACACAGAAGAGAATTTTGAAGTAAGCACTAGTAGTTCCAGACACATCCAAGAAAAATATTCTATCTATAAAGAAAGGTGTCATGAAAACCAAACAATAATTCTAGAACAAGAAAAACCTTATGGAAATTAAAAACACGATCATTAAAATTAAAAATGCAATAAACATCTAAAAGATAAAGTTAAGTAAATATCCCAGAATTTAGAATAGAAGATAAAGGGGTAGAAAATTTGAGCAAAGAATAGAATACAGGAGAAATCTTGGAGGTACAACATCCAACTAATAGGAGATCCAGAAAGAGAGACTAGAGAAAACAACAGAAAATAACTGGTAAATGTCTCCAAACTGAAAAAGACACAAGTCTTCAGGCTGAAATATTTCATAAAGTAGACACCACAAAGAACAACAACAACAGCAACAACAATACAAAATCCCTCTATACACATAAATGCATCATTGTGTAATTTCAGGAGAAATACTAAATATTTCCAAAGATTAAAAACTGAACACTTACAAAGGAACAAAAATTAGACTAGCAACAGACTTCTCATCAGCAACACTGAATGCTAGAAAACAATGGAGCACTGATTTTAAAATTCTGAGGAAAAGTTATTTTGAAATTAGAATTTTAGGCAGATTACCAACTAAGTGAAAGTAAAGTTAAGCAAACAAGGGCTCAGAAAATTTACCTCTCACATGCCATTCCTCATCATATCTGAGGAAGATACTAACGCATGTACTCCAGCAAAATGAGGATGTAAACCATAAAGGAGGAAAACATGAGATTCAGAAAACAGTGGTGATAACTCAGAAATGGAATAAATCCCAGAATAACAGTGGTACAGCAGAGAAAACATCAGGAATTGGAGCTGAAGGATGGAGGTCCCACGGGGGATGCCTCTGGAAAGGAACTGAAGTCAACACAATGGGCAGTATGATTAACACACTGAATGATTTTAAGGATATGCTGACTGCGTATTATGGCAAAAAGAAAAAAAAGGGGGCCGGCCAAGTGGCGCATTGGTTAAGAGCTGGCTTGGGATGCCAGAGGGCCCCGGTTCGGATCCCACATATGAGGGCCAGTGACACTGCCCTCCACAGCTAAGATGCTGAACAACAGCTCAACCTGGAGCTGGGCTGCCATGAGTCTCTGGCGATGGCATAGGCTGCAGCCCCTGCTGCAGTGGGTTGCCATGGGCTACCGAGTGTAGCCAGCAGCCAGCGTGAGTGGCCAGCAGCCGCCGTGAGCGGCCGTCCAGAAGCCGGCGACTGATCTGCCTAGCCTGGGAAGAGCACAATGATGGTGCCAACTTGGGCCAGTGAAGCAAGGTCGTCCACAACTAGACTGAAGAACAAAAGGACAGCAACTTGTCTGTTCCCCTTCCCCCAATTGTCCAATAAAAATCTTAAGAGAAAAAGGGATATTAAAACGCCAGGATAAGAGAACAAGAAAATCAAGGTCTAAATATGAAGCAAATTAAAATGTGACATGATTTTAAACCACTAATGAAATTTAAGAATATTGACCCATTTGGCCATGATATTAGGCACAATTCTCCCCTAAGTGACACAAGGACCACATCATAATCACAGCAAAAGAAATAGAATCCTAGCCTACTACTTTGCTCTTCAATGAACAACAGCTACATAGTCCTAATAGTGTATATGTGTATTGTTATTTAACTTCTAATAATTGACCAAAAGACAGAGTACAGAGGACATAGCTATAGCTACAAAATAGGATACAAATATTATCTAGCTTGGTGAAGTAAAAGTAAAGCTATAGCTAACCAATATTAGGAAGTAAAAAGAGGGAGATGAAGTAGAAAGAAGGGAAAAAACACTAATATTTTTGTTGCTGTAGTGCGGAAAACAAAATGTAAGTCCCATGATCTTCACTCGGAACTGGCTTAAATGTTAACAAGCTTCAATCGGTTTAGTAAGAAAATCTGAAAGGAGAGCTAACCATTAAATTTGTTAAGTAGATAAGGAAAAGTCTAGAAAATGTTTATATACCAGTTTGGATACATTTTAAGTTAACTCTATACTTATTCTATATCTTGTCATCATAAAGGGGAATTTCTAAGTGTTTGCTAAGAATATAAATTTCCAAGAATATTGAACAGCTTGTCTTTAAAGCTACAGACTGTTGACTTTTAACCTTAAGACAAAAAATAATTTTTAATAGCTCTGAGTATGTGTGTATGTGTGTGAGAGACAGAAACTGTGTTCGTTCACTTAAAATTGTAAACTACAGTTTTCATGGGATTTTGCCTACTCACCTGCTAATAACCAAGCTGTTATAGCCCTGATATTGCTCTAAAATGCAAATGTAAAAGGATTATGGAGATTCACTTAAAATTAAAGAGTCCCTTGAGATAACTAAAGCATTCCTTGTAAAAAAAATATTTTACACATAAAATAAATACGGCTCTAATACATTAATCTTAAAACACAACATAGAATCTCAATTTCCCAGTGAAAGGATGTAGCCTAGAACTGATAAAATAACAGAGATTTAAATATACTATTTAGAGTGATACAGGTAACCAAAGAAAACTAAAAATTAAAATATAATTATCAAAAACTGGGAAGTGGATGGAGGAACATGTAAGTAAGCTAAACTCCCCTACTTCTTAGCATAGAGTCAATAGATTATGTATGATTTGATTAATCAACTTATAGGTATGGGTATATGGCTTGGTAATACAGTTAGCTCCCAAAGTACTAAAAAATGATTAAAAGTGGTTGCCCCTATGGAGGAATATTTGGAATGGTAAGGAGTGGGGTGGGATGCTATTGCTTTATATCACAAGCACCTCCATACTATTTCATTTTTTATCATGTGCAGGTCTTATTTGCATCAAAAAAGGCATTCCCCAGGACCCGCCTGACTCTTAGCAGTGCCCCAGGGACCAGGTCTGTCACTGAGGCTCTCCTCAAGGGCCAGGGCCCCATTACTTGCTGCCAGAACAATCTGGTGCCAAGGGTACCCCTGGCCAGATCTCCATGTTTACCTGACCCCCAGGCCCCACTAACTTCATTCCCTTACTAGACCTCCCCAAGTCTGATCCTCTGCCAAGGTCCCACCTATCACCAGGTGTGCTGGTGCCTCACCTGCCTGCCCACATTGCTTCCCATTGCAATGGCCTCATGCTGCCCCCAAGCCCTGGCAAGTTTATGCCCATTATTCAGCTCTGTAAGGTGACCCGCTGCTATTTATTCTTTGCCATTTTAGTACCTCCTCTCCTTTGAAACGTCATGTTGTACCTTCCTTCAGATTATGTACAAAAGTTAGTGAATGAAGATCTCCGAGAACTCCACTGCTGTAATATACACTTCTGTCTAGGAAAATGATTGCTTAATCCTAATTGCTTCCTGCTTCCAAACAGTTTCTGTGTTCATCACAAACATCCTTTTCTTTTTTCTCACAATCCCTTACACAGCCAATGACCCCGCCTTTGATTATAGGACCTCCTAGCTGGCCAGGTATGGAGTGCTCTGGAATCCTGGTCAGTGGGAGGAGACAGGACTGACACCGACACAGGCCACCCTCAGGAATGGGCCAGACCCAGATAGCTGGGAAGTTGGCTTTTGAGACAAAACAGAGAAGCCAGAAAGTAGGTAGTCAGTACCACAGATCCGAAGCACCAGAGACAAGGGAATGGGAGCCACCTGCACCTCCTGACAGGAAGCCTCTGTGGGTGACTCCTGCTGGGGTAACATGGGGGATCTGTTACACTTGTTAGATTGGCTTGCACTTCGTGGCTGCTGCTTCCGGAGTTTTGCCCTTGTATGACCACACGATTCTTGAGCAGGTGTTCTCCAGTTCTGGTGAATTATAAATGTCTTACTTGCCAGTTAGATCTAGAAAAATTCTTTTGATTTAGTAGTTTTGCCCATGCTTGTCATACATTATAAAGATTCTCTAGTTTGCTTTCTTTCTGCCTCTGGTGCAATTTTAAAATGTTATCGTTAATATTAGAGCTAGATTTAGGGTGGCTGTCGTAGAACAGATACCATTTCCCAGAGCATTAGTGTCCAGATGTTTTTACAAATATTACATTTTTTAAAAAGATTACAGAGGTTCTTACTATTGGACTTATGAGTGCCTGTAACATGCTAATTTTCAGTGTCAATTTCTAAGAAGAGAAATGTAGCACACAGGGTTTCCCAAAACTTACTTTGACAATGTAACGCTTAAAAAAAAAAATAAAACACTTTATTCATTATTAGTGTTCCATGGAACACAGTTTGGGAAACACTAAGCATCCATTTTGTAATTACTATCTTTACACTTTTCCTGGCAGGGTTTCTAAAAGACTTTAAAACAGCTATTTGGAATCAATGATTCTTAAAGCTGAACAGCGTTAAGATCAACGCCAACCTTTTATTTCCTCAGATGAGGAAACTGAGGCCCAAACAGGAGAAGCGACTTTGCCCAAGTTTTTTACCTAATTGTTAGCAGGCCCAGCACTGACCTGCAAGTTTCCTGATCTCAAGTCAGTGTTCTTTCCACTACGTCCTACAGTCTCTCCATTTCTAACACCCATGCTTTCATTGGATTTCCCTTTTTAAAGCAGAGTTGCGGCATGATTAATTTAGGGCTACCTCCCCCATGAGAAGGCTGAGCTTCTCAGTAATAATTGGCACCATGCACTGGTTTACCCACAGCTACTTCTGTCACCACTTCCGAATTACTCATCTGTGCCTGGTAGAGGGCATTTCCCCTCCTCGCAGGTCTCACACTGCCAGTTCCAAGAAGCAGCTCTCACTTTACACAATACCACATTTCTCCCCGTATCGGGATGATGCTATGGTCCACACCTTTGCTACCATGTGACTTAGGTAAACAGCTCCCTTCATAGGTTTACGCTTTCTGACTTGGTCTTCCACCCTAGTCCTACGGCCTTTTAGCATATCTGTCTTGTCTCAGCTTGAGTACTTCTAAGTAAGATGGTGTTGGCTTTCACTTTACCAGTTAGGCTTATGAGGCTAAACCTCCAGCACCATCCATAGCCTCCTGGGCATTGACATTATGCCTACAGTTTGGGTGGGTGGCACCGGATAACAGGGGGCTTGGGCTTGCTGCTCTGGCTCTAATGTCTCATCTGACAATAGACATGGATGGCCAGGAGGAAAACTGATCCCTTATACATCTCAAAAACAAAAATAACCAGTATAAATGTCAGGTAACCACTTAGGAATATTTACCAACATTTGCCAGATTGGGCTCATCTCCTTGTTCTCCTGCCCCCTTAGCCAACCATGGCACCCAAAACCAAGTCTTCACTTGTTGCCTATTATCACCGTCCTCCTACTTCTTGCCCTATTTATTTTTATTCCTGAAAATGAAAATTAGTACGGGGGTGGGGGAAGCCTAATAGTTTTTCATGGCTTTTCTGGTTTCTGTTAGTTGTTTACTAAAGGACTACTTACTCTTTCTCAACAAACTTCCAAGCTTCCTCCTGGGAGCTTTCAATCCAAATCTGTGTCCTTAGAAACCTTTAATTTTCTCTTTTCATTTATAGTTTAATTGTTTCTCTGCTGCCTATTTTCCACCTTTTTGTAAGCTGATGAGTTTATGATTTTTCTTTTTAATAAAGGTATTTTAGAATGTTCGTGCACTAATGTTGCCCAAATCGTTATCTGTTGCCTTCTTTTTTTTGTTGGAAGAAAGGAGCCTAATACTGTTTGGAGGCAGTGTGGCTCTGAGCCTCCTCTGTAAACGGATAAGATTATTTACCCTGCAGGATTGTTGTCAAGTTAGAATGAACTAACTTGGCACCTAGTAGGTACTAAATAAATATCCACTCAGGAAAGGTGGACTCCATTCCTCACCCAGAA
>NW_017731358.1:4413696-4415951 GCF_001890085.2 Hipposideros armiger | reverse complement strand
TGTGTGTGTGTCTGTGTGTGACAGAGGGGGCGGGCAGGGGTGAGAGGGAGAGAGAGAGAGAAAATCCTATAGGGAGAGATGTTTGTTTTTCAGGGAAAGTTCAGTGGTGGAGCTCGGAGAAGGAAAGTACTTTTAAAAACAAAACAAATGCAGAGTCTACTCCAAGGCCCCAGCCCCACCCTGCAGCCGCTACCACAGGGTGTGGTAGAGTGCAGTCAGAAGGACAGACGGACAAAAGGACTTGCTTCCTAAATAAAGAGGAGCCATCAAAACCTAGTCTTCAACTGCCCTTCCCAGGAAGTCTCCTGCCCTTGGGATAAAATCTCTGAAGTAACCCACATAATATGTCTCTGGCCAGAGATGGGGACACGGGGTGGGAAGACTACAGTGTTTGTTCTTCTAAACTCCTCTCCCCTCTCCACAGCCTGGAGGTTCTCTTGTTCCAGAGAGGATGGCGTTGGAAGGAGCCCCAGCCATGACTCACTCGGAGCTCTAATCCTTGGCAAATCCATCACCATGGAAACTGCCAATCATTCATAGCTTAGCGGAACATCTGCCAGGGGAAAGCCAAGTGATACAAATTGTTCACCCTGCCTACCATGTTTACATTGGGGCCCTTGGAAAACAGAGAGAGTGTGAGGGGAGGCAAACCTCCACAGCAGGATGGCGGCCCAACTCCGGTCGCTAATTAACGGGGTGACCTTTAGCAATCCTTAGTAAACTCTGCTCCTTCTTTCCCAGTTGATCAAAGAAAGGATCAGATCAGTGATTCTCAACCTTCTTGGGCTGAGGGGGATGGAAGGGACAGGGAAGCACATCACCTAGAGGGGTAGGATAAAAGAAGCTTGTGTAGACAATTTGTCCAATATAACTTTATATTTGGAATATTACAAAAATTATTTTCATAATTTAAACCACAGAAAATAAAGTTCGACTAATATTCTTAGGTAACAATCTTCCTCAAAAGAAGGACAAAGATACCCTTCCCTGGTCCAGGGAGGCATCTCAGAATTTCCAGTGTATGTGAGTTTTTTAATATAATTATCAAAAATCAATATGGATTAAAAAACAAAAAGTTGAAAGTTGCTGGATTAGCTGACCTTGAATATTAGTCCAGTTCAAACTCTAGGCTACCAACTGGCATCTGTAAACCTCAGGCACTGCTGATTCCTGGCTGAAGGGGGATGTGCTGGAGGGGTGGCTTGTCACCCCCTGCCCCTTCTCAGACCAGGCACCCCCTCTCTTACTAAGATTCAGGGCCTGGGGAGGCAAAGGAGGGAAGCTGTGGGAACAGCGTGGAGGGGGCCCAGCCAGATCACATCACTGAGGCAACCTCCCAGGGCTGCCTGAATAGAGAGCACCCTCTAGGGTGCTGCCAGCCAAGGAGGCTCCATGGCTCTGCCTCAGCTGTAACTGTTAACCTGGCATCTGTGCCCAGGGATTCTTGACTTGGCAATGAGACTCACTGCCAGGCCCAAGGAAACGCCTAGGTGGGACACCTCTTCAATGTGTGCTCCATCTGTGGCAGGGAGTCAGAAAGTGGACAGAGGGAGGGGGAGCTGGAAAATATTTTCAGATATTAACTTTTTTTAAAAATTCACTCTATTTTATTTTCTCCTTTCCTTTTCTGTCTGTTCAAGAGCAAGTTGACCTACTGGCTTGACCTTGAACGAGGGGATTGGAGGCGCTGACCCCTCCCCCCAGCCGTCAAAAATCTGCATATAACTTTTGAGTCCCCAAAAACTTAACTACTAATAGCCTACTGTTGACCAGAAGCCTCACCAATAACATAAACAATTAACACATATTTTGTTGTCATATGTATTATATATAGTATTCTTACAATAAAGTAAACTAGAGAAAAGAAAATATTATTAAGAAAATCATAAGGAAGAGAAAATACATTTACAGTACCGTATACACATTTATTGAAAACAATCTGCGTTTACGTGAACCCGAGCAGTTCAAACCCATGTTGCTCAAGGGCCAAGTGTGTTTTATTGCCTTGGGGATGCTATACAGCAAGGAAGAAGTAGAACATGCCTGCATGCTGTTTCGGGTTCTGTTTCTCAAAAGCCTGGGTCCTTAGGAGATTTTAGAGGATCCAGGAAATAGAAAAGAAGCCGCAGAACTGTTAGGGAAAGCATGGGGGAGACAGAAACAGAGTTTGCAGGACCCAGCGAAAGTAAAAAGACAGCATCCCTTGTTCAAAGATTATTCAGAATTTTAGCAACAGCAAAGCATTAAACCAAGCA
>NW_017731358.1:4409726-4410606 GCF_001890085.2 Hipposideros armiger | reverse complement strand
TGAACTTTCATGTTCAAGTCTTCATATGGACACATGTTTTCATTTCTCTGCAGTAGGTCACTAGAAGTAGAATGGCTGGGTGTGTGTTTAATTTTTAAGAAACCATCAAACTGTTTTCCAGAATGGTAGTACCATTTTACGTTCCCATCAGCAATGTATGAGATTTCCAATTTCTCCACATCCTTGCCAACATTTGGCACCAACAGTCTTTTAAATTTTCTACATTCTAGTAGCTTCTCGTCCCTTTTGCTAGCCCTATCCTCCTTGCGGAGTGGATAATGAGCAAGGAAATGGCCACGTACAGGAAGGCAGAGGGAGAAGGAGAAGAGGATAAGGAGACAAAGTCAGCAACACTCCAGGCCATCAACACAGCCCAATTAAGAATGAAGTGCTTTTCCGAGTCTGTGCCCTGGGGACAAGCCTAGTCCCCAGCAAATGGTTATTTCCTATGGGTCATTTGATCAACATGTGAGCTTGTCGCCTTCCAGGCCAGGCCCCCAGCATGAGACAGGAGTTCCATAGCGACCTCAGCTGTGGAAGGCTCCTCCCTGGTCACTACAGAAAGGGAAAGTGGGGCAGGTAGGATACGGATATTCCTTCACTGCTCCTGGGATCCTGGTTTCGCCCACACCCAATAGGCAAGAAAAGAAAATAGCGTTTCTCTGTCCCCTGAGAGAAGAATGCAGGGGTCAGTGGAGAGGGGAGAGGAGTTTCTAGACCAAGTTTACAGTCAGTCCAGGGTAGAAAGGGCAGCTTGTCCTGCTAAGGAGTCCATCCTGCTCAGCCCTAAAAGAAGTCCGTCCCCTTTATTAACTCCCCCAAGAGGTGTCAATATATAAGTATAGAGGTTAAAGAGGATTAAATCATATTGGAGGCCTTC
>NW_017731358.1:4406872-4407717 GCF_001890085.2 Hipposideros armiger | reverse complement strand
AGAATTTGTCCTGGGACGTTAAAACCCCAAGAGCTGAGCAACATTTCTGAATAGTTTGGCATCTTCACAACCGGTCCTCCCTTCATTAACAAAAAAGCAATAATAGCTAAGTTAACTTATCCGCTGGCTGACCCCATGACTAGCCTTTCTGAGGCGAAAACCAGCCCAGGCTGCCTTGGAATGGCGCTCGGCCAATCTGGAATGATGCGTAAGTCTGAAAGCACATCCGAGCTGAGGCCTGTGCGAGCTGGGCAAGCCAGACACGCAGGATATTAACACTTCATCAGGCTCCCCTGATCCCTCTCTGCCTTCCCTCAGGCAGCCCTGACCTAGGCAGGTATTTGGTCACCAGGCCTGAAGGGCTTTGCTCTGGGCAGCCTGAGGGTCAAAGAGATTTCTGGCCCCACCTATGAGTGGCTGGGAAGCCTTTTCTCTCCTTCCATCCCACCTATAAGATCCACAGATGAGGGAATGAGTCACTTGGGGCTCACACGGGGGTGTGGGGGGGTGCTGGGGAGGACCTGCCTCAGTCCCCTCCCTTCTCTGCAGGACCAGCAGAAACGCAGGCCTCACACATTTACAAGCACACACTCACACTGACTGCTGCTGACCCAGCCCTCTCCTCCCAAGGCCAGTTCTGAGTCTTTCTCAAGGAAATAATCTTAACTTTGAAAAGAACTTTATGGACAAAAGATGTTTGGCAATGCTTTATTTATAATAATGTAAAATGGAGGACAGGGTGTCTAAACGTCTAACTATAGGGGCTGAAGTATTTTAAATGCTTACAAAGGGATTTTAGTACCATAGAAAACTATCCAAGTTATATATGATACATGTTATGACAA
>NW_017731358.1:4404002-4406232 GCF_001890085.2 Hipposideros armiger | reverse complement strand
CCTGATTTGTTGATATCCAAATCAAAGGTCTTCTAGTCCTGGCCCCATCTGTGACTCTGATGACAGCGGTGGCCTCTCTCCCCATAGACAGCACATTTTGTTCACGATTTGGGACCTCCCAGGCCTCCAAAGAATTCCTGGGGGCAATGGACCCCGAGGTTCAGAACCTCTGCTCTAGGGGCTGACTCTGCATCTGAGACTGTTCTGCCAGGCCCTGCGTGCACCTATGGCATCCGAAGCCTTGACTGCCACCACGCTGTGACTAGGAGTGGACAGTGGCCCTAAGTGACACAGTCAACAGTGTTTCCTACCGCAGTCCCTGCCAAGCAATGCCGAGTCTCTCTGTGTGCGGGGATTGTACAGGTCCCCCAAGGACATCACAGGGTGACCGCTCTTCTAAAAATAACAATAAGCGGCCATTTGCTGAGCACCTCCAACATGCCAGTCACTGGGCACTAAGTCCTTTACAATGTCATCCTTGATTCTCACCATTACCCTGCAAACAGAGGTGAGGAAACCAGGCTCAAGAAGGTACAGAATCTTGTCCAGCATCACACAGCCAAACCTGTATTACAGCCCCCGCCTCTCCTCCAGGAGGCCAGCCCTCAGGCCCTGGCACTGCCCTCCCTCACAGAGATGCATGCAGCACGGGTTCCCTTCAACCTTATAAAGCATCCCCAGAGATCACAGCATCCCCCTCTCTCCATCTGTCGGGGGCAGGCAGGTGGCCCACCCTGTGAGATGCCATTGGCTGAGGGGTATGTGAGTAGCTGGGGCTTGAACAGCTAGCGGGAGGCAGAGCCCAGCCTCAACCCCAGGTCTGTCTGAATTCAATGCTTTCCATCAACCAAACCATCTCTCCGTAACATCCTGGAGTTATTTCCTCAGAGGTTTCTTTGCCTCTGTTTCTTTGCTTCTATAAGCCTTTCAGCTCCTCTGCTGGTAAAATGGGGCAGCCAGGCTGGGGTCCTCTCAACATTTTTCAAATCTGAAAGGCCTGGGAGGCCCAGTGCCTGCAGCCTCTGCATGTGAATGCAACTAGGTTTGACCTGAACATCTCTTTCTATAGTCACAGAAAAAATACTTTGGTCCCATTTGAACTAAGAACAAAGAAAACAAATCACAATAAAACCCAGGCAAGAACAGGCAGAGGGAAGACATTTGCAGGTCTGCCTGCAGAAAGGCTTGGCCTTTCCTCCCAGGATTAGGGTAACACAGCTTCTTGGGATGCCACCAGTGGGGTGTGGTTCTGTGGGTCACTATCTGTTCCCAAGGGGTGCTCATGGGACCCCACCCACCTTGCCTCTGCCAAAGGCAGTCAGCCTTGGTCACAAGTTGTGACAAACCACTGCTCCCTCAGGGCTAGGCTGGGCCCCAAAACCCTGTNTTGGCACCATGACTAGCTATATTTGGTCTTTCTTCAACTAGATTCCTCGGGGCAAGACATTCAATCTTACACCTCTCTGTCCCCTAGAGTCAAGCACTGCGCCTGGTACACAGTAGGTAGGTCGCAAATATGGGTCACTCTGAAAAGAATTTTTCTCTTAGATCTTGGCTACGGGCGTAGCTCGCTTCCACGCTTTCAGTTTGACTCGTTCACAGATTACTTTATAGAAGGAACATCTCAGATCCGATTTCTTCAAAGCATTTTAACATTTTGTACATGGACTTGAATGAAATTTTTCAAGTGATTTTAATCCTACAGGCACTTTGCTTCTTTGTCAAAGGAGGTCACTTTGAACAGCATCTATGGACATGTTAGGGGGCTGTGGAATTTTAACAGACAAGTTAAGCGTTCTTGGGCTCAGGAACACCCAGGATACCCAGCCTCTGCTTTTGAATCTCATCTCTGAGAATGAGTTGATTTGTTCCTGTTAACTATAGTCCTAGGGAAGCCAATCCTGCCCTTTTTCCAGGGACCTCTGCAACCCCAGAGGGTGGGCGTTCGTCCATCTCTCCATAGCTGACCCCTAGGGCTGTGATGACAGTCAGAATCTCCTGCCTGCTGGTCCTCCACCTACCTCAGGGCTTAGCTTTACCCTGAGCTGCCATCCACGAAAGAGCTCCTGCTCGTTGATGATCCCATGAGATCACCAGCGCTTCTCACAGCTTCCAAGATTCATAACTTCATAGGAAAAATATTTTTAAAAAATAATAATAATAAAATGAAAGCTCAGTGAAGCACCAGGGACCCTTGGGAGTCCAGTCAAGACTTAAAATCATGGGGCCG
>NW_017731358.1:4359356-4400568 GCF_001890085.2 Hipposideros armiger | reverse complement strand
GTAAGGTCACTGATAGGTAGCTCTTTATGGTACCTGGGGCTCCCCTACTCTTGCCACCCCGGCTTCTGGGGTCTGCTGAAATTAGAACAGGCATTCGGGAAGTCATCAGCTCCCTCATATGGATGTCAGATTGCAACCACTGTCTAACTTAGAAAGTGAGATTTCTAAAAATGACCTTGGCACTTGGGCCCCACCACCCCGCTGTGAGCTGTAGGCTCCCAGCAGGGTGGGGGTTGGGGGTGGCTTCCGGCACTGGCTTTCTTCTTGGCTCCAGTCCCCAACCCTTTGACCAGCAAAACAGCCCTTTCCTGGGAATGGACAATGGGAGAGGCTGGTCCAACCAGGAATAGAAAGAGTGGAGGAAGGGCCCGGGAGAGAGGAAGGCAGGGAGGGGCCCACGGCCCAGACCCAGAGGGCAGTCTGGGCCTGGGCGATCACAGGAAGAGCAACTCCACAAGGAAAAGGAAAGGAGAGGCTGAGGTTCTGGGAAGGGACATACACCCCCAAACAGTGCCTAGGGTCGGATGAAGGGAGGGGCACTGGCAGGGCAAGAGAAGGCCACCAAGCATGAGCTGAGCAGCCCCAAAGGAGGAGGAAGTGCAGTAGGGTGTGCCCTAAGGGAAACACAGTGGGGTGCCTTTTCCAAGGGCCAAGCATTAGGCTGTATGACAAGGCTCCTGCTTAAGTCCTCCTCCATGGTGGAGCCGGACAGGAGTTCAGGATGGCCTGGCCAGAGTCCCATACTACCTTGACCATTCTAGAGACATCATCTCATGAGGACAGAGAACTGCAACTTGGGGGAAGGGGCAATGAGTCTGAATAACAGCCTGACATAGAGAGGTCAGTGGAAACGGGAAGAAAAGGCATGTCCAGGGCCCCATCCTGCCACTAAGTCCCTCCCAGAGCTCCTACCCAGACAGCCGTCCCACACTCTCTCTTTCAGATGCTGCCTGACCCCAGATGACCTCAGGTAGACAAAGATGGGCAGTTAAACCCAGCATGCCTCTGGCCACTGGGGCTGGTCAGCGGCGTTTTTCCTCCTCTGGACTTTGGCGTTCACACCTGGGAGCTGCAGTGAATGAGGCAGCCACAGGTTATAGGAAGGAACGATGCATTCAGTCAAACTGAGCCCAAAGGGCAGGGATTTGGGGGAATTCCAGCTATTCTCTTCCTCCCTGGGGCAGAGAACAAGGGCCCTGAAGACCTCAGGGAAAAACGGTGACAGGACCAAGTCAGGACACCTGGGTCCATACCCTGGTTCTCCCCAACTCGCCTTCAGTGAGACTGTAGGTGAGCCCCGTCCCCTTTGAAGCACGTATTCTGACTCTCAGTCTGGGATAGGCCTGAGATTCTGCATTCCTGATGAGCACCTTGATGATGTAGCCCACACTCCCAATAGCAGGGTACTGGACAATTTTTCAGAACTCTTCTCATTCTGGAAGTTGCCATCCAGAAGCTTATCCTCAAGACTCAAAACACATCATCCAAATACACCACTGATTTTCAGTGGCAGATGTAAAATCCCAAACGAGCTTCCAGAGCACGCCAGCACGGCCCCCTACCTCCCTGACGCCCCTTCCCTTTCTCTGTGGCTATTGATACAATGGGCGGTCCCAAACTGCGAGACAAGCTCCCTACCACAGTTTAATATGTTAATGAATCAAAGCAATTATGAATTCGAAGTAATGGCATAATGCCTCCCATTATTTCAGTGTCATGGGTGCCCTCTATTAGTGCAGATAATGAAAACTTCACGGTCTAAGTCATTGGCCAATTTTAACAACTGAGGAAACGGGTGCACAGAGATGGAAGCCAGCTGCTCAAAAGGCACAGGGGACTGAACATGGAACAGTAACCCTAGCTTAGCGTCCAGTTGGAGTCTACACAGTACCAAATCCCCATTTGCTGGTCTTTCCCATGGAACTGGGTCCACTATAGATGCTCCACAAAAATATTTTAAAATGGAACTGACCTGGGCTGTATTGATTTGGACTGTATTGATCATGGGCTGGAAAGATGGAAGGGGACATAGGAAGAGGCCCCCCAGGCCACCAGCCTACAGCACAGCTTTCCTTCCCCAAAGGAATTCTGGGCAGTGAGCTGGGAGCCTTCCCCAGACCACAGTCCCCTCTCTGGCTTCCGCCCTAGTGAGTCTGGCCCTCCAAAGGCAGGGTGGGGAAAGGAGGTGAACAGGGTTTCCAGCTCCCAGGCCCCCACCCAGAGAGAAAATACACAGCGGGAGAGCTGGGTATTCCTGCAGCGGCCAGAAGGGAAGTCAGAAGTGGGGCTGGGCCTGCGCAGAGGGCGCAGGGAGGAGCAGGCTGGAGCCTGCAGGCCCCTGGGGAAGGCCTCCACCCTCTGGGACAGGAACAGCCAAAAAAGCCCCCCAGTGCTGGGCAACTCAGGGGATGAAGGGCCCTGGCTGGGATGATGTCAGGGCAGCCCCCTTGGGAGGGGTGGCTGAAAGCTTCCAGTAATAAGACAGGTTCCTGCCAACCCCTATAATTGAGGACAGGCAGTCCTGTGGTTCCTTCTGAGCAATGGATTCCTCACTTGTAAAAGGGAGGATGAACCTTTTCCTGATAAACAATGATTTCTAATATCCAAGAAATCTTTCCATCTGCTGACATGGGCTCTATTTTAAATGCTTAATGAACCTTTTCCTATAATGGCCTTGGGGTCAGCAAGTTGAGATGGGAGATTTTTGTCTGGAGAGGTCTACAGAGGAAACAACTGTCAAATGCTCTAGAATGTTAAGGAACTCGGGTCTCTCAAACCAAGAAGTATCTTGGGATAATAATGACGGCCACATACGCTGAGCAAGGGTTTGTGCCGGGCACTGCTCCAAGCGCTTTACGTATAGTAGCTTACAACAGCCCGATGAGGTCGGTGCGTTTTTCAGGTAAGACAACTGAAGCACAGACAGGAGGCTGGATTCCACCCTTGGCGGCCACTGCTGAGGTCAGTGCTTACCTAAGGATGCAGGGCATGTGGGAAGGGTGCCAGCAGCTGAGCTGGTCAGGCTGGGGCCCTACTGAGGCAATCATAGAGGCCCTGCCCTGCCCCAGCCTGCAGAGCCCCCACTGGCCTGCCCGGTGCAGCTTTCAGCTCAAAGGAGCCCTGAGAAAGGAAAATCTGGCCTTCTTATCTCCTGGGGGAAAGGAATGCAGCTCCCGCCAGGATAAATGGCTGTTTTGACAGGAAGTCTCCACCCTGGCTGTGGGTTCCTCCCAGCCACCACTTACCGATTCCTTCTGGCCGCCCCTGCCTCTGGTTTCCTAATTCCCACTCTGCTTAAACAACAGACCCCCAACACCCAAAATAATCTTAACCCAACTGGTGATCCCCTAAATCAGGTGCCCCTGCACAGCTCTAGCCTCCAGTGGTGGTCAAGAGTTCTGACCTGTGGGTCAGCCCCCTGCCCCACTATTGCCTGGACACCCTCTCCAGGCAGCTAGGAATGGGGTGGGTAGTCAAGAGGCCCCATGCAGGAGGCAGTCACCATCAACAGCCACGGTTATGCAAGCAGACTAGCCTCCTGCCAAGTATCATGCTGAAAAGACTCAAACTCCTAGACCCCCCCCAGTTCCGCAGCCAAGGGGCAGCTCTCCCCCACCCCACCCCCCAAAGCCCTACCTAAACAAGAAATGGAGCAGATGCTCTCTTAGAATCCCATCAAAGAAGATTCGGTATCATAGGACCATAGAATGTGAGCACCACAGGGGCCTTCGGCCTCACATCCATTTTACAGAGGGGAAGGATGAGACCTGGAAACGGAGAAGCCCACACAACACAGTTAGCAGGTGGTCAAGCGAGACCAGAACCCAATGTGGCTAAGCCCCCATCCAACATGTCCTATGGGTCCCCACAGGTCCTGTGATGGCACTCATCTCTTTGTTGTCACTACTGGCTACGTGGGGGCAGGAACTGTGTTGTCTTATTTCCTGGTGTGTTTCCATGCCCAGGCCCAGGGGGCATGCAAAAAGTATAAAACATTATTAATGATAAACAATGGAAACAACCTAAGTGTCCATCAACTGATTAATGAATACAATGTGGTCTATCCATACAACGAAATACTCCTCAGCCGTAAAAAGGAACGAAGCGTCCCTATATGCTACAACGTAGCTGAACCTCAAAACACTACGTTAAGTGAAAGAAAACATATAAGGACAAATATTGCTTGATTTCACTTACATAAAATACCTGGCATGGGCAAATTCATAGCGACGGAAAATAGAATAGCGGTTCCTGGGAGTCAGGATGGAGAGGTATTGCTTAATAGAGACAGTTTCTCTTTGGGGTGATGAAAATGTTTTAAAAGCAGATAATCATTATGGTTGCACAACACAGTGAATATAATTAATGCCACTGAATCGTACACTTAAAAATGGTTAAAATGGCAATTTTATGTTATATGTATTTTACTACGATTAAAAAAAAAATTAGCAAAACATCTCTTTCCAAAGTGTCCCCTGCTCTCCAGCCTGGGCTCCTCTCTGCTTTGCAGATGTGGAAATAGAGAATAAAGGGAGCTTCCTGGCCAAAGCTGATCCACAAGTGAGGGCAAAGCCACAGGTACCGACTACTCCTAGATGTGGACTCCAACGAGCAGCCAAAGCATGCCGCCTCCTCAGGCAGAAGCAGAAGCGAGGAAGCCCCAGCTCTGGGCTGCTGCATGGCTCGTGGGGCCAAGCAGTAACCATCTGACCGCAATTCCTCTGTGGCAGATTTGGGCAGAGCACTGTGTTCTCAGCAGTCTAGGCTGAAACCATGGTTTCTTTTGTGGGTGTCTAGAACCTATGGGGGTTTTATCCAGGGGTGAGGGGTGGGGATGGGGGGATTTGAAGTAGAGTTATCAAGAAGCACAGACTAGCTGCTCACTCTTAACCATGCCCTGCTGCCAATGAAAACTTCAACAAGTCAAGGCACTGTTGTCCCCGTCTGGCTTTTGGCACACGTTCCCATTTTTAAAACCCTCATGGTCACTGGGACCCCAGGCCTGGGAGCAAAATTTAACACAGGTCCCACTGAATGAGAGCTGGCCTTGAGTGAACAGACCTTTAGCCTGGGCTGCCCTGAGTTAGTGCAACAGCATGCTGACCTTACAGCTTCCGGCTCTGCCCCCACCTCCTTTCAGGGGGCAGCTGGAGGGGTGTGCTGCTCTCAGCACCACAGTCTCTGGCTCTGAGAGGCGTTAGCAGGATGAGGCACCCGCCATCTTGCCGGGCTGCTGGAGCCCCAGCAAGGACATGGTTTGTTCCAGTGTTCTGCTTTTCGGCGGGCTCCTCAGCCTTGGTGGCCCTTTGAAAGCCTCTGCTTGCCTTTTTGCAGAGTGCTCATGGAGAGTGAGGCGTGGTTATACCGACTCCCCATCAGACTAGGAGCTCCTCAAGGCAAGGGATGAGTTCCCTCCTCCCCCAGGATCCCCTCCTCATCTCCGGTGGATACAATCACTGGGAGTGCTCAAAGGGTAGGGGGAACCATATATCCCGCCTGGGACGGTCCCAACTTATACCTGTTGTCCTGAGTATTGTTCAGGAGAGCTGGGGAAGTGTTCTGATGACAGACCCACTCAGGAGTGTAGACAGGAGAGCAAAGAGAAGAAAGGAAGGACACTCCTCGAGGCTGGACTTGGTTGACCTACCTTCTTATGCAAAGTATGGTCTTGGATTGAAAGCTTCAGCATCACCTGAGAGCTCATTAGAAATGAGAATCTCACCTCTCTCCTCTCCCTCCCTTGTCCCCCCAACCTGAAGATCTGGAATCTTCATTGTAACAAGATCCCCAGATCTTGAAGCTTGAGAAGCACTGTCTTGGAGTATATAACCCAGGGGTCTCCAGGGACTTTTCTGCCAGGATAAACAACGATAATGATAATTTATTGAGCATCCACATTGTGCCAGCTATGACACCAGGCCCCTTACATATATTATCCTATTTCATGCTTTGACAACCCAGCAAGGTAGACATTTTTACAGAAACAACAACCGCAGTCAGAAAGGCTAATTAACTTGACCAAGGCCATGCAACAAGTTATAGCTCAGCTGGAATTTGAACAGAGGTCTGACTCCAAAGCCATGATGTAATCTTTCAAATCGGGCCAGCAGTTACAGCCACTTGTCCACTCTCTGCAGGGCCCAGAAGAACACTGGCAAATGCAATCCCAAGGGAGATGTACCAGGGGCCTCCCCGCTGCCTCGTGCAGGCCTGGGCTGTGGCTGCCTATGTGCTGGGGCTGGGCTAAGCCTGTGGGGAAAGGGCTCACTCTGTCTTCAGAACACATCCTTGAAAGTGACCTTTCAGGGCCCGGTCCCCAGTGAGCATTCAAGTGTGGGACTGGAGTAACAGAGAAGCTGGATGGTGAGAAGCCTCTGTCACAGGCTCAGGAACCGCCAGCACGGGCCTGATCTGGGCTCTGGAGTGAGGGTAAAGGGGAGAAAAGAAAGGGGAGGCCCACAGTGGCCCTCATTCTAGAACTTTCAAATGTATGATGTGGGGCTTCATCTACTGCCAGTCCCCAGGAGGCAGCACTCTCCTACCAACTGCTCCCTGGCACACTCCACACTCCCCTTCAACCGGCATCCACAGGCTCCTCAGGTCATATAGTCTGCCCGGCCTGCAGGGGGTCCTCTCTGTAACCCCCACGGCCAGCCTGAGATGTCTGTCTGGTTTTCTTTTTTTTTTTTTTTTTTTAAGATTTTTATTGGGAAATTGGGGGGATGGGAACAGTGCTGGGGAATTGGGGAAAGGGGAACAGACAAGTTGCTGTCGTTTTGTTCTTCAGTCTAGTTGTGGAGGACGTTGCTTCACTGGCCCAAGTTGGCACCATCATTGCGCTCTTTTCTGGCGAGGCAGATCAGTCGCCGGCTTCTGGACGGCCGCTCACTGCGGCTGCTGGCCGCTCACGCTGGCTGCTGGCTACATACGGTAGCCCATGGCAACCCACTGCCACAGGGGCTGCAGCCTACGCCGTTGCCGGCGACTCATGGCAACCCAGCTCCAGGTTGAGCTGTTGTTCAGCATCTTAGCTGTAGAGGGCAGTGTCACTGGCCCTCATATGTGGGATCCGAACCGGGGCCCTCTGGCATCCCAAGCGAGTTCTTAACCATCGCGCCACTCGGCTGGCCCTCTGTCTGGTTTTCTATGTCCATAGATGGTTGCCTCATTTCCCACCCATATGTGAGGGCCTTGAGGGCATGTCTCCCTGACTTTGTGTCCCTCACAGACCCACTGTAATGCCTCTCAACCCAGCAGGTATCTCAAAATGTCTGAGCCAGTAAATGCCATCATTTGCCCTTTCACAGCCAAACGGAGAGCATCTGCTCAGTCCCCACAGCCAGAGGACGCCTTCCATCTGCAGTGACAGAAGCACAAGGCCCACTGGCAGGGTGAAGAGCTGGGGGCACAGGCGGGATATGTTGGCCTACCCCCTCAGGGTATCACCCTCCACTTCCTCAGAACTCCCAGCTGCTCGGGGCTGAGGCAGGCCAAGCCCAGCAGTATGAAGGGCCCTCCCAAGCTGGTGATTTCATGCTTTAGGCATCCATCCCCAGAACACTGTCCAGGGAGTCTGGGGGCCATGCCTTCTCCTGCTCACAAAGCTGGGGCGGACACAGGGGTAGAGCTGGGCAGGGTTGGCTCTCCCTTCCCTCTGCAGCCTTGACCAGGTCCCCACGGCCTCCTCAGTCTAATGGTTCCTTTCTCTGCTTTCCACAGCCAAAGCCAGCAAGTGGAAATAACTCAGTGGAGATGATGCAAAAGCCTTGGAGTTGAAGGCCGGGGATTTTGCTCAGTCACTACTCTTTCTTCATCAGAGTCAAACTCAGAACCAGAGGAAGGCCTGAGGCTGCCCGCTCCTAACCCTCCGTTAGCCAGGCAGGAACAAGGACCATTGCCCACAGAACACCTTCCATCAGGGGCCAAATCCAAAAAGCCCGGAATTCCGGGTGCCCAAGGTATTCTTTTCTTCCTCTCTCAGAGAGATACTAAATGTCCTACTCATTTAATTTTAAAAAGAAGAACCACCAACATAAAATGTTATCCCGTAGGTAGAGCAAATAGAAGAGCGGGCTTTGTGTCCTATTTAGGTCAGTAAGGGAGGGGACAAGAGAGGGGGTGGAAAACAAGGACAGATGGCAAGACGGCGAGATGGAGGCAGAGTTGAAAACAGAGAGAAAAAGGTTGGGGAAGAAACACAGAGAAAGAGGGGCAAAACTAAAGGAAGAGAAGATGAGGCGGGAAGAAAAGAGGACAGAAACCAGGTAAGTTTTGGGGAATGCTGGAGATCACAATTTACTTTTGGCTTGGTTTGCCCAAGTTCAGAAGTCCTAACCAGGGCATGAGATGTTGTTTACAATTCTTCACCATTCTAATCTTTAAACATTCCTCTGCTCGAATCCTTAATCTTTTCCCCTTCAGGGTCAAACATGCCTTTGAGAGTCTGGCAATAGTTCTGGACCCTTTCCTAGAAAAATATATTTATTCACATAAATTTTTTCATGCAATTTCAGGGGCTCATGAATCCTAAATTAAAAACTACTTATCCTAGAAGTTCCATTCTGATTGAGAGACCCATAATGGCCAAAGCAAGAACACTCCAAATGCCAGATTAAAGTAGACAAGGGTGGGATGTGTTGAATCTTATGTGTATTCAAGCCATCATACCAAGGTTTTAATTGTAACACCACTGGCTTCACTGATAGAAATTTTGGACCTAAATACTCTTCTGTAAGTTGCCACCCCAATAAGTGGTACTAGAAGCAAGGTTGGTTACTTGAAGGGGCTAGCTGTGCGTCTGGATGGTTACTATGCAGTAAAAGGTCTGCATTTGACGAGAAGTGACAATGTCTATGCTCAACTTGAAATTAACCCTTTACAGATCAATGGGATTATTAAGTCACCCATATGCAGCATTTCCCAAACATGAATCTGCATAAGAATGACCAGTATGCTGTTTAAAATGCAAGATTTGAGAGTCTGATTCAGACTGTTTTTCTAATGAGCTTCTAGGTGACTCTGAGGCAGGCAGTCCCTAGACCAAACTTTGAGGGACACTGTGCTGGTAGGAAATGGCAAGTCTGGGAGGCTGAGCTTCTGGCCCCGCAGATCAGCAGACTCCCTCCTCATTGCAATGTCCTCCTCACGCACCGGGGGCAAGACTAGGCATATGTGCACGGGTGGGACCACTGTGCATCAGGAAGGCTACATGTACAGGGCCAACAAGTAAATGAATAACACAGGATAACCATATATATATATATATGTAGTGCCAGTGCCAGGTGAAACCCTCCAAAGGCCTTTAAGGCAGTGGTACCTAGATCTGGTGGCACATAAAGAATCACCTGGAGGGCTGGCTGAGTGGCTCAGTTGGTTAAGAGCACAAGCTCTGAGCAACAGGGTCACTGGTTCGATTCCCACATGGGCCAGTGAGCTGTGCCTGAGCTGAGCTGCCGCTGAGCTGCCAACAGGTGGCAGGATGGTTCAGCTGGTGAGAGCACGTGCTCCTAATAACAGGTACCTGTTCAACTCCCACATGGGATGGTGGGCTGCACCCCTCCCCCCCGCCCCTGCAATTAAGATTGAACACAGCACCTTGAGCTGAGTGGTCGCGGCCTGCCAATGGGCGGCCAGATGGCGACTGGACTTGGAGCTGAGCCAGCTGCGCCCTCTACAACTAAGACTGAAGGACAACAACTTGGCTCTTCCCCCCTTCCCCAATTCCCCAATAAAAATCTTAAAAAAAAAAAAAAAAAAAAGAATCACCTGGAGAACTTCAGGCTATTAAGGAACACACACACACACACACACACACACACACACACACACACACACACACAGAGGCACATATAGTATATATAGTACATATAGTATATATGTACCTGTGTGTGTGTGTGTGTGTGTGTGTGTGTGTGTGTGTGTGTAACAAGTTTTCCTAGTGGCTCTGACATACAAACGGGTATCAGAATTTGTTTGTTTATGGTACCCATAGGAGGGTATTTTGATCAAGACACCAGAGATCAGACTTTTATTGTAAAAATGCTTTGAAAAACTAAATGGCCGTAAAATTCTCCAGCAAAAACCAGTGAACATTCCCAGGGATTTCTTCTTCTTTCTTTTTTTGTAGAAACTCCCTGGAGGAGGTGGGCCACACTGGAATGCCCTGAACGGGTTCCAGATGGTGAAGATTTTGGCCTCCTGCTCCACTGTTCCTCCCTTTGCCCTGGAGCACGATACAAATATTATCATTTGCTGGCTGTGCAGTGACATGAAAATGGTTGGGCAGGCACTAGGTCAGGTGTAAAAGAAACCCATGGAAGGGGAGTGACTGCTTGGTCCAGAAGAGATTACTTAAGTATTTTCTGATTTTCCACAAGGTGGAATTTCCACACAAAAAGGAAATCACAGTGTACCCAAACGGATCCACACTGGGCTTGGCACCTGACTGGAGGGTAGAGGGGCAACAAGAGAAAAGCTAAAAAGCCAGCCCCTTTTCAGACTGCTCGGCAGAGGGGAGTAACAGGGAAATCTGGGCACAGATCGCAGCTTCCCCACCACAGAGAATGTCCACAATCAAAAGAACCCCCAACGGCAAAGCACTCTTATTTATTGTATTTCCTCAATTTGAGTCGTTGGGGTTTTTTTTTGCTTTTTTTTTTTTACATTTTGATATCCTGAAACTTGGCTCTTACAATCAATGTAATGGTTTTTTCCACCTGAAAATTGGGTGTGTCTTAAAATTGATAGTGTCTTAGAATTGAGGAAACAAGGTTTATTACCTCATATAATCTGAAAACAATCTGTGAGGCAAGTGTCATTATTCTCTATTTTCCAGATGAGGAAACTGAAGCACAGACAGTTCATTTGCTCAAGGTCACAGAGTGAGAAAGCAACAGGGCCAGAATGGGCACCCAGTCTTCCAGTGCTTCCCCCCAATGCCATATGAGCAAATTTGTTCACAGAATAGGAACCAGGGATTGGGGAGTAATTGTGAGGGGACAGTGCTCTGAAAAGTGGCTTCCACCTGAGTCACTGCCACATGAGAAAGCCAAAAACACTTTTCCTCTTACTCCAAATAGAAATTGGAGAAAAAGTAGAAACATACAGGGTTTGTCTGGTAGCTCTTATTAGTTTGTTTTAGGCCACAACTAAAGTCTCTTTATGACTTTAGGAACTTAAGAATGTGCCATACATACCTGCTCTTATAATGATCACATTTGGCATGTTTAAGTTTAACATAGTGTTCATTTGGACAGTAATTACGGATTTACTATTTGAATTCATTACTTTTGAATGTTTTTAATGATTTCTTGCAATGGGGATTTTAAGGTGTTATACCTTAAGAAATCTAGCATTTTGGTTTCTGCCAGCGTAGGAGGAGCAGGAAAAAGCTTAACAGGAGAAATCTTCGTCCAAATAATACAACTGAAAAGTTATTCTCTACAAGATTCAGTAAGTATTATTTTCTGGAGAGCAGCTGTGGGTGGGCAGAGAAAGAGAACACCCCCCCACACACACACACACACACACACGCACACACACAAACTCAAGAAAAAATAGCCACTGTTGACACATAATATTATTTCTAATCCTTGAAAATATCCCTCTAGGGAGGTATTTATTTCCATTTAACAGATGAGCAAACTCAGGGGATTTCAGTGACTTGCCTACAGTCATACAGCTAGTAAGGAGCCTGTGATCTGGTAGCACTGATGAAAAAGCACATACTACTGTCATTAACAATGATCTTCCCCAATCCTCTCCATGTTGCATGAGGACAGGGGCCATGTCTGTTTTATTTTCCACTGAATCCTCAAGCCTAGCTCCACCCACCCACTCAGCAGGCTTCCATAACTACTGAAAGGGTGCGTGGGTGGAAGACAGAAAAGGAGGCTGGAAGAGATGTGTGGACAGTACGCCAGCCCATCCACAGGTGTTCTTTCCACCCCACCAGTCCGTCCACTTCTTTACAGATTGTGCTCCAGCAATCTGTTTGATTGGCTTCATTGTCCTACAGCTCATATCCATTTTCCCAGCTGCTCTGAGTTGTATTTTCTAGGACTGTGTCCATCTGCCTGACTGGAGCCTGGTCTACTCTGATTCCTTTCCCAGTCACTCAGCAAAGTGTAACTGTGTGCCAGCCAAGCACCAGGTACTTTCTAAGATGCAGAATAAAAAGTCAGTAAAATGTGATTCCTGTCCTTGAGGCACTTACAGCCTAAAAGAATGACCTCCGTATTTCCTACTCAGCTCTGCGTGCCCTCAGAACCTAGCGTAGAGAGGACTTTCCCAAACTACCTATCCAACTGTCTTAGCTCCCAGCAGCACTCCTGCTATTTCTGATGCTTTGTTTTGTTATTTTCAGAGACATCAAAGGATGGCCCAAACTGAGATTCTCCTCTACCTGGTAGCACATTCTCACACTTTCCCACTTAGGGCATGTTTCCCATGCCGGCAGGCACAGAGAAGCACAAGGAGTCAGCAGGTGGTGTGACACAAAGTTCTGCCCCAAGGTGTCAGATGCCTGGGACTGGAAGAACCAGCCCTGGAGTTGGAAGAAGTCTATTTGTCTTACAGGTGAGGAAACGGGAGGTAAAAGTGCCCCCCACCCCAATCACTGGCAGAGTCCTCTGCTCTGCACTCCAGCGGATGAGGGGTGAGGTGGAGAAGGGACCACAGCCCACTGACTCCTAACAGATAACGAATCTAAAATCAAGTTTTATTACGAGGCTACAGAGACCCACAGATGTTAGGGTCCTGGCCCTGAGTTCCACAGGCAGTGGCTAAGAGGACCCTGGCTTCATGTCTCCCAAAGCAAAACACTGACTAGAGTCTCCTTTCACTTTATGATTTAGCGACTTCCCAAAAATGTACTTTAAATACCACACCCTAAATGCTTGTTTCACAATTCAGTCAGTAGCACAGCAGCCCCAATGGCTAGCAGCAGTGTGAGCTTGAAGGTTAGGTAGTACATGGATCCTAAGGTCAGAGGCAAGGGTTTAAATTCTGGCTCCATTGCTTACTCGTGCAGCCTCAGGCAAGACAGACCCTCTGAACCTCAGTTTTGTCATCTTAATGGGACAATAACCCACAAGCATCCCATAGGTGTGAGGGTGCAGCAAGATGTAAAATGCTCAGCACTGCGCCTGGCACACAGAGAGCACTCAGGAAACAATTATTGTTACCTTCCTTGGTCACGATTATGCTGACTTCCCATCTTAAATTCAAGAAATCTGTAGCAGCATGAATTGACCTACACCTTTCTTCTTACTAAATGGTTTCACTTTTTTTTCGTCTCTACTTACTAGCAGAAATATACTCAGTGTTTCAAAAAGTGTTCATTGTATCTGGGCCATTTGACAAAGAACATCTGACAAGAGCACTGCGAGATTTCTAACACACCAGCTCACATATACACATTTAACCAAAATCTGATGGCCTACCAGAAATAAGTTTGAAAGTATGAAGAGTTGGGTAACAGTTATGAGCCACTTGTCTTAAACATTAGGCTTGCTGTTGAAAACAAAACAAAACCCTTTGTAACTCAATATTTCCAATTTTTCAGAAAAGTGACACAAATTCTTAGAGAAACCGGGAAATTTTTCCCTTCACATTTCTAGACCTTGTGCTCAAGGTGAAAGAGGCTGTTGTTTGGGCTACAGTCTTGTGAGGCAGACATTATTTTCACATGCAAATGACGGCCACAGAAAGCGATAATCCAGGCCTGGGGGCAGGTAGGGACCTCAGTAGTCAGCTCCCACAGTGGGTGTCAGTGGGTGAGCTGCAGTTCTGTGATTAGGGAGTCTGCCATCCAAGGGGAGTGGGGATGTGTGAAAAAGGCTAAAAATACAAAGCATGCTAGAAACCATGCAGATTAGTTGAGTTTGGAGTGAGAAGGCTTTTAGTCCCTAAATCATGGCTGGAGCTGGCCAAGATACATGGGAGGAAGTGAAGTGTTTGGGTTCACATGCCAGGCCCACTGTGCTGGGCACTTTCTACAGGGTATCTCAGGTGGCCAGGTCAGCAGTGCGTATGACCCTGTGTGGGTTTATGTGTATATCCACTCACATAGTCAGTGGTGTGGAATAAGACAAATATTTATGACAGGATCTTTGTTTATTATTTTGAATCATAAACTAACAGGAGAAAAAGCCATCAAGGGTCTCATTGGTTAAAATGGATCTTGTTTGCTTGCGTGGAAGGAGGGTGTGTGTATTCCTGCTGGTGGCGAGGTGCAGATGGGGTGGGAGGTGAGGTGGGGAGGGAGTGGATAGGAAAAATAAAGAGGTGTTTAGAAACAAGTTAAGAGAATGAGATCACAAAGTTGTTTCCCAAGTTGCATCTGGTCTTCATCTCTGCCCCACGGCTCCCTGCCAGTCCAGGCTGTGTTTTGTCTTCCCAGACAATGGCAGCTACTGCTGAATGGCTACCCCTACCTTTACGCCCTCTGTGTCTGCACCAACGCTAACCCCAAGCAGGGTTTCCCAAGAGAGAATCTGAGTCGGCCACGACCCCACTAAAAAGAGAAACCTAGCAACCTTGCTCAGCCTTTGTGATTTCTGCATCTTTAAAACTCATGTTGAGTTGTACAGTTATTCCTGGTTGTTTTGTTTATCTGTTTGCTTTTCTAACTAGAAAGACTAAGAAAATCTTCAAGATAAGACGTGTTATTGAGCCTATGTTTATATTACATCCCATCTGGGACTTCTCAATGTTGCTACATTAATTTTAACTTTAAAAATACTATATACTGTGTGAGCTCAACTATGTAAAAAAAAAAAAAAAGAAAAAAGACTATAAGGCAATAGCTTTTAATAATTCATATTTTACAATTTAACATGCTGTTCTTAATAAAAACATAAATTAGAATTGTAAGTTAGTATATACTATCTGTTATGGACTAAATGTTTATATCCTCACTCCATCCCCCAAATTCATATGTTGAATCCCTAAACCCTAGTGTGGCTATATTTGGAAATGGGGCCTCTAGGGACGTAATTAAGCTTAAGTGAGGTCATAAGGGTGTGGTCCTGGTCCAATATAAGAAGACACCAGAGAGCTAGTACACACTGGCAAGTTCTATCTATCTATCATCTAGCTATCTCTATCTTTATCTCTCCTCCCCCCATTCCCAACTCCCCCCTCCCCCCCCCACACACAGAGGAAAGGCCATGTGACGACATAGTGAGAAGGTGACCATCTGNCACACACAGAGGAAAGGCCATGTGACGACATAGTGAGAAGGTGACCATCTGTAAGCCAGGGAGTGATCCCTTACCAGGAACCGAATCAGCCAGAACCTTGATGTTGGACTTCTAGCCTCCAGAACGGTGATCAAATTAATTTCTGCTTTTAAGCAATAGTTTTCAAATTGGCTAGCTCCTCCTGGCATGGCTTGTGCTGGACAGGGTGAAACCTGGCCTCTCTGTGCTGGGCAGTCCAGGAAACCTTTGATATCTGCCATGCTTACGTCTTTTGAAAATATGGGCCATGAAATTTATTTCTGCCCCAAGATCTCCTTGTACTTTATGACCCTGATTTCCTGGACACAATCTCTGAACCAGAGATGGGAGGCTGAGCTAAAGGTGACCGCACAGAGGCTGGTCCTGAGAAAGTCCACTGTTCAAGCAATTTCTCATGAGACCTTGACCAACCAAGTCTCCCTCTTGGTGAGGATGAAGGAGGAGACCCTTAGAGAAGGCAGCAGGGACAGCAGGTGTCAGCTACAGCTATGATCTCAAGAGAAGCTAATGATCCATTTCTCAAAATCAGCCTGCTAAGAGTTTCCTGAGCTCCCCTCTGTCTCTTCATATTAAACCATGATCACCTCAGGACAGGGCTCTTCTTAGAACCTGAAAGAGCTTTATTCCTTCTAGCCCCCTTTCCCTCACCCTGCCCAGCACTCTAAGCTCCAACACACCTAACTACCTGCACTTTCTATAATTTTCCATGCACGTTCTCATCTCTGCATCTTCACATCCACTGTTCCCTTTCCTTGGGATAATCCTTCTTAGTTTAGCACCAGGTGAGCTCCTGTGCAACCTCCAAGGTCCACTCACATATCACCTTCTCCTTGAAGATCTCTCTAACACCCCAAGGTCCTTCCATTATCCTCCACCAGCAAATTTACATATTTTTATTTATAACACTTAACCAACATATGGTGATTATTTGGTTAGGGGAGAGACTGTGCCTTATTCTTGTGTGTATCTTAAACTTCTAGCGTTGGGTCTGCACATAGTGGCACTCGGGAAGTTTTTTCCTTAATTGATTAGAGAGGGAGAGAGGGAAATAAAGGTGGGATGGGGACAATAAGAGAGAGATAAAGAGACAAAGGGGCAAAGGAAAAGCAAGGTAGAAATGAAGGAGTCAGGGAAAGAACAAAAGACAAAACTTTAAAATACACAGTGAGGGCCGGCCAAGTGGCGCATTGGTTTAGAGCTGGCTTGGGACGCCAGAGGGCCCTGGTTCGGATCCTACATATGAGGGCCAGTGACACTGCCCTCTACAGCTAAGATGCTCAACCTGGAGCTGGGCTGCTATGAATCGCCGGCGACGGCTAGGCTGCAGCCCCTGCTGCAGTGGGTTGCGATAAGCTACTGTGAGTAGCCAGCAGCCAGCATGAGTGGCCAGCAGCCACAGTGAGCGGCCGTCCAGAAGCCGGCGACTGATCTGCCTCTCCAGGAAGAGCGCAATGATGGTGCCAACTTGAGCCAGTGAAGCAACGTCCTCCACAACTAGACTGAAGAACAAAAGGACAGCAACTTGTCTGCTCCCCTTCCCCCAATTCCCCAGCGCTGTTCCCATCCCCCAATTCCCCAATAAAAATCTTTTTAAAATAATAATAAATAAAATAAAATACACAGTGAAAAAATTCTTTTCAGAAATAAATGCATTTTCCCATTTCAACCTAAGGTTTCATTTCTACATAGACCATTTATCTGCTTATTTTCAATCCTAGTGAGCCCTGATGCCCATTATAGAATCCTCTTTAGACAACTTAAACCTTTTCCTTGGTACTATACCTACACATTTCAAGCATGAAGTCACTGTTTTCCCCAGAGAACTACCTAAAACTTGTTTCTCTATAGCCTGCAAACTCTCAAAAATGGGGAAGGGAAGCTCTTACAGTCACTTGGGAGGGTTTTCACAATGCTAATTCACAGTTTCTGAATGCTAAGATGAAGTATCAACCCATAAGGTCACACCTACTGGAGATAACATGTATTCTCAAATATTTATTGTGACATTGGGTCACAAATCATATTGCAGCAATCCACCAAGAGAAAATACTCTCTTCATATCTCTTCTACAATATCTTCACAAACAACTTCAAAAAAAATTCAGAAACCTTCTGTATAAAGTTTTCAGGTTTTATCACTCATGTTTTCACAAGTGGTCCCCCAAAACAGAAGTATAATCCACACAGTGATTACACTTCTGAATACAGAACATCAGAGGTTGCCAGAGCAAGAGATAAGATCTCTCACAAAAAGTTTTGCTAATATTCCTTTATAGATGAAAAATGCTAATTTGTATTGGGGGGAGTAAATAAAATTCTCTAATTAAAAAAAAGATTAAACATGGTTGGTTTGTCATATAAAATATTAACACCAGACCTCTGGGGTAAGATGGCAGACTGAATACATACACTTAATTTTGTCCCCAACCTCCCCAAATTGCACTAGTATACAATAAAGAGGGTTTTTTTTAAGGCTATAAATCCATAAGAATGGGGTAAAAAGCAACAAAATTTTAGAAGCTAAAAGCAAATGGTTCAGTGGTACTGAGATCAGACCTGAGAAAACGGAATCTCAAGTAAGCAGAGGGGAAAGCTGAAAACCAAACTGATTTACCCCACAAAACTTTCAAAGGTCTCAGAACAGGCAGTACCAGGTGTCTAGATGTGGGACTGAGTGGTGGTGGGTTAAAACAAGAAAGACCAAGATGGAAACTCTGAGAAGTCACTCATGCTACCAGGTACAGGTGCCTGGTACTCCCTAACCAGCAGATGTATGGAGGTTTATTCTTTGGAGAGGGTAAACCAAGGGCTTGACTGGGAGTGCCAGGCCCAGCTGAGGGAAATTGAGTCAATGTTTACTGAATACTGAAAGCAGAGACACACCCTCCCCTATCCGTTTCTCTAACTCAGCTGCTACAACAAGGGTGGACAGACTCATCCTTCAAGCAGATTGGAAGACACCTCTCTGGAGAAAGTGAAACAATTCAAGAAGTACTTAAAAGTATAAACATAGGAGCGGGTCACCAATAACAAGTCCACCCCAACTGTCTCACCCATCTCAAAACTAACAAGACCTAAGTGTGAGCTCAGTACTTTCAATCACCTTTTTATCCCCTATTTTTTTTTTTTATAGCTGAGCCATCCTGCCACCTGTTGGCAGCTCAGCAGCAGCTCAGCTCAGGCCAGGCATCGAACCGCTATTGCTCAGAGCTCAAACTCTTGAGCAAGCTCTTAACCAACTGAGCCACTCGGCCAGCCGTATCCCCTATTCTTAATCATGAGCAGAAAGCCAAGAATTACCAGATACCTGATAAATTCCTCAGCATGGATGATAAAGACCCAAACAAAAAGAAAAAGACTGCATAGGAGAAGGATAAATTATGCAGAGAAAAGGAAACTTTAAAAATATATCAAAAGGGCTGGCCGAGTGGCTTAGTTGGTTAAGAGCTCACTCAAGATTGTGAGCTCTGAGCAACAGGGTTGCCGGTTCAATTCCCGGCCCGAGCTGAGCTGACACTGAGCTGCCAACAGGTGGCAGGATGGCTCAGATAAACCAAACAAACAAACAACAACAAATATATATATCAATAAATCCTCTGAGAGCTATGAGAAACGATTGCATCCATGAAGTAAAAAATAGGATGTTATTAAACAATAAAATGAAACATTCAGAAAATTAAAAAAGGTCTAATTATTAAAAACTTTATAGCAAAATGAGGAAGTTGATAGAAGGAATGGTAAATTGAGCTGAGGGGATCTCTCAAAAAGTGAAGACACAGATAGGTAAGAAATAATTAGAAAATGCAATATCCAAATAATAGAAGTACCAGAATGAAAGAACAGAAAGTTAAGGGGAAAAAATCAATTGAAATAAATCAAGATTTCCTAGAACTGAAAGGTATAAATTACCAGAACAGAAAGGGCCCATCAAGTGCCTAGCAAAATATAAAAAGACCTTCATAATAGCATATCATTTTGAAATCTCAGAAAACTGGGGACAAAAGTAACTTTCTACTAATTTACAATTACATATAAAGATTATGAATCAGAATGGCTTTAACTACTCATTAGCAATACTAGAAGCAAGGAGACAAGTAATCAGAGGTCTAAGAGAAAATAGTTTTCAACCTAGGATTTGATACTCAGCCAAACTATCAACCAAGTGTGAGCATTAAAATAAAAATTTTCAGACATAAAAAGTCTTGAACAATTTATTGCCCATGTGTTCTTTATCAAGAAGTTACTAGAAAATGACCTTCATTTTAAAAAACAAAAAGAGCAGATCAGATGACATGAGATTCAGAAACAGGAGATCCAACAGAGATGAGAGATAAAGGAGGATGAATGGAGATCCTGGGATGACAGCTGTGCACAGGAGTAGAGGGTGACCACCCAGACTGAAGCAATGTGACTAAGGACGTGATGAAGGCTGTATCACCAAGGTCCCTGAAGCCACCCCACCTAGTTTTTAAGCTGAGGTCAGAACACTGCAATGAGCCTATCTCAGAGTCTTATCTGCACTTGGCTCATCTTGGCCATGAACTGAAATTTGAAGTTGTTGCTCTCCCCTCCTTAGCCTGAAGCTTCACCCCATGGAATTGTTCTGTTGTGACCTACTCCTGAGGACCTGAGATAGGCAATGAGAAGCTGAGATGTAGAAATGCAAAGCAGTTCTCTCTCCCAAAGCATTCCTCCAGACATCTAGTACCTGATGCAGATTACAACCCTGAGAAAGGCAGTGGCCTGAATAATCAAAAGTCAGATAATGATTACTTCTGGTGGGGAAGGAGAGAAACGTACTTGGGGACAGCAATAGGGAGTGCCTACAGGGATCAGCAATCTTCTATTTCTTAACCTGGGTGCCTACGTGACATTTTGCTATTCTTTAAACAGTACATATGTTTTATATACTCTTCCATATGTAAGATATGTTTTACAATAAAATAATTTAAGAAACTAATTCTAATGTAAATGTTGGGAACACATTTTTCTTTCCTGTTTAGGAGTAAATACGTCCTACCATGTTTTTTTTCTCTGCCAAGTGCTGCACTTCGTTTTACAGAGAAAAAGATAGTTGTTTATCTTTATGAAGTAATACATATCTCCATTTTATGAGATTTGGGTATATTTTCCATAAAGACTTTAAGAATTTCCTTTGCATTTTTACAATTTCAGGCATAAATTATACCTCGTCTTAAAAACTGATGTGGAAGCTAGATTGAATTACATCAAGGACCAGAAGTTCTCCATCTCAAGCTTAAGGCCTAAATCTAAGGTCATTCGATTCTCAAGAGGCATACAGTGTAGTGGTTAAGAGACTGGGCTCGAGAGCTTGACTATCCAGGTTTGAGTCTCACCTCTACCAATGATTCAACATTAGGCAAGGAACCTACCTCTAACAACCTCAGTTTCCCCATTTGTAAAATGGAAATAATCCTAGTACCTAGCAGTTATTGTAAAGAGTAAATACATTAATACACATAAAGCACATAAAACAATGCCTAACATATACTAAGTGCTTGATAAAAGTTATTATTATTACTATTAAAAATAAGCAACTGTCTTACTATGCATGGCAACTACCTTTCTACAAAAGAAGTTATTTCCATCAAACGGTCCATGAGTGCCAGACCTTGTTGTGGTCAGCCCTTCTCCTCATGGCCTCCTGGTATTCCACAACCATCATCACCTTTCCATCAGCCACTGCTTGCAAATGCGAGTTTGGATGAGGGAAGTGGCATTTGTAACCACTTGTTTAAGGATTTTCACACTCAGGATTGAGACATCGTTCCCTAAATGTGGCTAACTTAGCTTGCAGGTTGGCTGTCAAACAGTGTAGCTGTCTCCTTCATCAACCAGCCTCACAATGGGCCTCCACAAAGTACAGTCAACATAGTTGTGTGAGCAACGACTCACTGTAAACACAGGAAGTCACGCTAGACTCAGGGCCACCTTGGGGCACAGGGCCAACAGCACTGGATTGGGAGTTGGGAGGAGTGGGTTGTAACTGTGGCTCTGTGTGACCCACCAAGGGCTACTCAACCTCTCTGTGCCTAAATTTCCTCACCCACAGAATCAGGCAGATCACCCAGATTCAACATTCCTAAGTTCTGGGGTTCTAAGTGCATGTTGGTTTTTCCTTTAAATACCATATAATTAGTGCAGAGGAAAAGGAGATCACGGGGGCAGTGAGTATTCTGAAAACACAACCCATCATCCAAAACCGACTTGAGTGCTAGCACTGACCTGTTTGGGCTTCCATCCCATGTCTAGGTAGGGAGTGTAACAATGCTATCACTTTTTAAAATACAAGCCTAAGCTGGTTCCTACTGCAGACAATTGGCAGGTGCCCAATCAATATATTATTCCACCAGACAGTTGAATGCATTGGCCATTGGTCAAACATGAGGTCATGCAGTCCTATTGCTACAACTGGAAAAGCCAGATGAGGAACAAAAAGTTTCTTTTTTTTTAACAAATAGGAATCCATATTCCCAAACCCCTAATGTTGCCTTTCTTGGTACGTGGCTCAGGAGCAAAGGAAGACTGTGTTCAAGGTCAGGTTGGCTTTGCTGTTTGGCTCATCTGTTGTGCGTTTGTCCATTTGTGTTTCACATCAGTGAATCCCTGGCCAGGTTCCAGCGGCCCTGTGGGAATTTCTGAGCAGCATTGCCAGATCCCCATGGTCTTCCTCGCAAAACTGCACAGTTGGAAAGAACGGGTCAGGAGACTCCTGTCCCAGCCATCTGGACACACACGCTCAGTGGATATGCATAATATGAAGCACATGTGCTTTGCTCAAAAAAATAAAAAAAAAGGTTCTAAGGACTACAGAGGCGATTGCCAGAGGCAGTGGCGTTCTTCCAGTTTGCAGGCATTCCCAGACAAAACCAACTTTGCTGACCTGCTGCAGGTAAGCCCTGCACTCGGATTTTACCAGCGATTTCATCCATACACTTTTGTCCGGTTTTTACTGCCTCCCTAAGCATCTCCACTCCTTGCAAACGAAAAACCCAGGAGGAAAACTTTCAAAGCCCGTTTCTTCTCGGCTGCAACCCTTCCTTCCTTCCTCCTTCCCAAGACAGTTTGATTGAACTTGCAACCTGACCCCGCCCTGGGCTGGGCCCTCCACGCAGGCATTGTGGTTTCTCCTGCCAGTTGCAGCCTGTGCAGACAGAATACCTGAGCACCGCTGCCAAAACAGGAAGGTCGGCGCCTCTCTGAAGGGAGGCCTAGGGAGTATGCGTCTCCCAGGCGACTGAGATAAGAGATGAAGGGGCTCGGGCTTTCCACACTTCCAGTTACATTCCAGAGCCTTTCCCCTGTACTTCCTTCAACCCATTTGATTCATTCTTCACTCAACAAACATATCGAGCACCTGCAGATATCAAGTCCTGTGCTGGAGCCGGGGACACAAAGGTGACTGACATATATCTCTGTCTCCAGTAGCACTTCTGTGTGCCAGGCCACTGGGAGAGCAACCCTGGCACCTTGGGCTTCTCTGGAGTCTCCAGTGAAACCACCTCCATGCAATGCCAGCACTGGTCACACCAGGGTCCCCGACATAATGTCATGACAACCAAAGCCAACGGAGGATCTAAGGGAACGGGCGGTAGATCACCCAGCCCCAGCCCCATCTCCTGAGTTCCATCTCTCCCTCAGCAGAAGCAAGGGCTTCCAGGCTAGGGTCCAGTTTCAGGTCCCAAGAACATGTCTTGTCACAGCCAGCTGGCAGGCTGGCCATGGTGGCCTATGTTGAACTCTGATCTAGTGAATGAATAAACTTTTCACTAAACTTTTCACTAAATCATCACTGCCCACTTCTGGATCCTCTAAACGTCTGTTCACTAACAGTCTACAATGGAACAAATCTTTAACTAGATGGTAAGTAACTTGTACCCATACTGGCAAAATCTGTTTTATAAAGAGGGGTTAGGGCAGTAATAAGGACTCCAGACTGGGCCAGCACCCCCATACAATAGTTCATTTCAAGGATTCAGTCATGGATAGAGGTAGTGGGGAAAAGGGAAGGAGATGGTCAGGGGAGAAAGCCAGAAAACAGGGAGGGAAAAAATAGGATCCAGAAAGGGACAGGGAGAAAGAAAAAGAAGATAGGAGGAGGTCTGAAAGAGCTGAGTCTTGAAATGCTACTTGCTACTTTGCATCCCTTTTACTGTGGCCACAAATCCCAGTGGGTGGTCTGCTGTCCCCACCAGGGGTCCTGCAGTCCCTGTACATTTCTGAATTAGCACAACTTTCTAAGCAATCACCTCAGAAAGTGGCAGAAGTTTTCACACATGCTAGGGTCAGGCTGCCTGAGGCGAACAATGTGGAGGGCTGAGGCCTGAGCAGCCTGGCTTCCATCAGCAGGGTCCCTAACAGGGGCCCAGGTCACCCCTCTACTCTACAGAGAGAGGGATGGTACCTGAGGACCCAAAGGCGAGCATCAGGCTGCACAGGGAGCAACCCTGTCCTGACTGACACCCTGCCCTGCCCATCTTGGGACTTGAATTTGGTTCCAGCCAGCTGCGCGTGTCCACTGCCACGATTCCTCGTGGCATTTGGGAGCCATATTGTAGACACGCAGTACCTGGTTCTGCCTCTTTGCCTCACAGTCTTCCACCTCGTCTCCTGCTTCCCCTTCAAGCTCTGAGCCATCTAGTTTGACCAGGCATGAGAGGGCCCAGCAGAGGCCAGCCGGTTCTCAGACCCTCTTGATCTGAAGGTGAAAGGGAGCAGTGAAGGTATCTCGGTGGTGGAGCTGTCCTCCACCACCTTCCTCCAAGGGCATGCCAGAGCCAGGGTGGACCTGGAAGCACCAAGAAGCAGCGCTTTGGAGTCAAGAGCTATGGATTCACATTTTGGCTGAGCCACTTCCTGTGTCACCTCAGGAACGTTACATAAGCTCTTGGGGCTTCAACTTCCTTGTCTGTAAAATGGGAATAATCATCTCACCCACATCCTGCATTATCTCAAGGATAAGATAGAACGATATAGGTAAAGGGCCCGACACAGAGTTGGTACTCATGACTGTTTCTCCGTGCACACCCATACACACAAATAAGCAGGTTCTGCCGTGCTGGTGAAGTGAGAAATGCAGACAGGAGGACCAGTCCTCCCTCACGTTCAGAAGCTAACTGCAGAGCTCCAGTCCCGGCCCTGAGCTCACTGCCAGTGCTGTGAGCTTGTGGGTCTTGTCTGCAGGACTCTGCCAGCCGGAGCAGTGAGGCGCTTGGTGTTGCCACGTTTGGTTCTTACTCTGATGAGCCTGAGTTAGAGGCTGGAGCAGGGGCCTAAGTGAGCAGGAGGCCAAGCAGGGGATCTCAACCCTGGCTGAACAGCTGAATCACCTGGAGCGCCTGAACATACAGACCAGCAGGCCCCGTCCCACGGTGCTGACTAGCTTGGTCTGGGTGGGGCCTGGATTCTCTCGGTGCCTCCAAGAAGCAGGCAGGGTCGGAAGCCCCAAGGACAGGGGCTGAGATGAGGGGCTGGGGCTCTGCTTGAAAGTGCTCATCAGCTGTTCCGAGAAGACACAGGGCCTGGGTACTGATGCCTGGGTCCTGGAAATTATTTCACATCTCTTGGTCACCATTTCTGCATCTGTGAGAGGGAGACAACAACCTTGCCCGGTCTCCTTTACAGGGTCATTTGTGAGGGTCACTCGAGATGCTCTGTGTGAAAGCCCTGCTATACAGCACCACCTACTCAATCACCCCACACTTAAAATACAAAGGCCAGAACACCACAAACCATTCCGCACAAAGGAGTCTGTGTTTCCTCCTAGCACCTCCTTGGGCAGGGAGGAAAGGCTGAGCGAACTGCTCTGGGACAAGGCTCCCCATCCCTGAGAGGCCAAAAAACAAACAGCCAGAATCACAACTCCACACAGAGGCCATCCTGGGCACTGCAAGGCCTTCTGAGGCAGGCCTTGCCCACTGCGGCCTGGAAAGCCGTTCCCAGCAAAGCCACACAGAGATGCCCTCCCGCCACAGGGGGAAAGGAGCCCGCGAGGAAGGCTCAGGAAGACACCCGGCTAGGGGGATGATTGCACAGAGTCCCAGTGGTAGCTGGGCTGCTGTCCTCACCTCAGGAGGAGAACAGGACCCCAGGGAAGGGGAGACCCAAGCAGATGTTCTGGGGTGGGAACATCTGCAGATGAGCCATTGTCACTTGCTGGGGCAGAAGAGGCTGCAGTCTGGCATCGCCATCTTTCACTCAGTGTGTTCACTCCTGCACAAACATTTACTGAATGCCTAGTACACGCCAGGCACCATGCATTCCAGGAAGACCCCAAGCCTCGTCCTTAGTACCCACAAGTGCAAACCGATTGTGCGTTCCAGAGGAGCCGCCCAAACATCTGTTATGTTCATTATGTCCTGAATAGAACAGCAGTCACCTGGAGAGATTCTGGGGTGTATTCTTGGGTTAAGAAAATTAATCTTTAACTGGAATTTTATCAGAGAGGTTTTTTTGTTTTGTCTAATACAGAATGGTGAAAAATGCCTTTTCTAGTGAATTAAATTCCATCTTATTAAACATGGCTCTGTTGGCTATCAAATCGGCACGCTCGCCCCCAATCACTTCAGCCCATCGCACCTCTTCACCTGCTCCCACACTGCTGATGGCTTTATCTCCAGACCTGATCACACTTCTGACCCATCATGTTTAGCTGCCTACCAGCCATCTGCACTTGGTTCTTGCTCAAACTCTTATGTTAACCTCACCCTCTCCCCTACATCTGTTCCTGCTGCCATATTTCTCCCTGATCCCAGTGCATGATGCCACTTACCAGCCAGCCTTGTGTCAGCCATGTCTCATCTCTGCATCCCATCCTGCCATCTTCGCCTCTCTTTAATCTGCTCCATCTTGCCCAGAGGCACTGTATCATCATTGCTTTCCTGGATTACCATAATAGCCTCTCAAATAAGTTTCCCGCCTCCATTCTTCATCCCTATCTCAAGGCATTGATTTTTCATACTGTGGGCAGAGCAATTTTTTTTAAATGTAAAACTGACTGATGTCACACTTCCCACTGGCCCCAAGATAAAGCAGAAGCCCCTCAGTGTGGCAGACAACGCCTTCTGTGAGCTGGCTCTGCCTGCTCCTTACACCCAGGGCTCTCTCATTTTCCCAAGCACAGCAGGCTCTTGGGAAGCTGCCCTCACTGCTAGATATGTTCCTTCTCTTCTTCCTCTGACTAAATCCTGTACTCCCTTAATACTCACCTCAGAGAGAACCTCCTCTGAAAGACCTTTCCTGACTTTCAGGCTGCGTGAAAAGCTCCCCTGGAAGCCCCCTAGGTGCCCTGTGTAAACTCCTGTCATAATAATTGTCACTACTCAGTAACTGTCTGTTTACTTGCCTGGGTCTCCCATGACACTGTGTGCCGTTAAAATTAATGAAATGGATAAATCTCAAAAATATGTTGGGTGAGAAAAGAAAATTGCAAAATAATTCATCCACCATTCAAACATTTACCAAATGCAAGGGTCCATGCAGTATGATGAAATGCATGTAAAAATTTCAAACACTAAACATCAGTAAGATCAAGTATGGCTATCTACATATTTTAGAAAAATAAGACTACCTGGGAAGGACGGACCTACATCAGCCTCAGGATAGTGGCCACCTGGGGGAGAAGGTGGATAGAAGTACAGCTTATGTTGTGTCTGTAATCCTGTATTTATTTTCAGTTTTAAAAGAGAGCTGAAACAAAACTGGCAAAATATAATGCATTAAATTTGCGGGTTGGATAGATGAATATCTGTTACATTATTTGCTATATACTTGAAATATTTCATCAGTACATTTTTTAATCTTTTAATGAAGAACCAGAGTCTCAAATGCCCTCACTAACGTCCCTGGGGGCCTGAGCAGACTTCTTCGGCCGCTTACCCCAACTGATCTGTATGGGCTTGGCTGCTGCTCGCTCTGAGACAGGCAGAAACACAAACTGGAGATGTAAATATTTTTATCCTTAGTTTTACTGAAGACAAAACTGAGGTTCAGAATATCTAACCTTGCTTAAGACCACACAAAGGATCCTAGGCTTCAGACCACGTTTTCATGTATAATTCTCACCAGCTGTTTCATCCAAGAATGAGAATACATTCAACGGGGCATGGTGAAGAGAATTCCAGAAATAGAAGCAGAGCTGTATTCATATGTATTTATAAACCAGTGAATAGATCTATTTGGGGGAGTATGGGGGTTAAGAAATGTGCAAAGCTGGAGATTTAGCCAAATCAGTAATTTAGGAATAGACCATGAAGCTTATTAAATGAAAACCTATTTGGTTTGGGTTTTGTCCTATAGGCAATAGAAGAGCTATAGGCAATAGATATATTTAAGCTGGAGAGTGATACAAGCAAAGCACTGTTTTAGGAAAATTAATCTGGCTTCAGTGTATAGGAGGGGTTGGTTGCCCATAGGAGATGGGTGGGGTCAGCCAAAGGGAAGACCCTGGAAAGATAAATTTAGATTTGAAAATCATCTAAATGACCCACATAAGAAATGACATCTGCTGATCTAAGATGAGAGCTGCAGGGTGGAAAAAAATAGGAGGGTTTAAGCTAGACAGAGAAATAAAAGTTAACTCCAAGCCTTCCAGGCTTGGTAAAAATGTGTAGACATTTGGGAGATAAGCTAATTATTTGCTTATTGCCTTTTGAGGAGACAGTGAGGAGGAGAAGGTAAATAAAGGGAGGAGATAAAAATTGAGGACTTCAGCTTTACTTGTCTTTAATTCAGTGTGATGCTCAGACATCCAAGTAGCGATCCAACAGGAGTTGGTGACATGGGAGCTCAGTTCAAGAAAGCTAGAGAACGGATGAGAACCACCTGAGCAGCAGTGATAGTGGAAGGCTATCTCTGAGGAAAGGAGCACAGAGAAAAGCACTGACAGCAGAGGACTGAGCCCATGGTCCCCCTGCCCACATCAGGGGACAAGAAGACTAAGAAGAAAGCCAAGACTGTGTGGTATCCTAGAAGAAATAGGAAGAGAACCTTTCAGATCAGCATGGGTGGCTGCTATAGACTGAATATTTGTGTCCCCCCCCACCCCCCAAATTCATGTATTGAAGCCTAACTCCCAATGTGATGGTTAGGAGGTGGGGCCTTTGAGACATGATTAGGTCATGAAGGTTGAGCCCTCATGAATATGATTACTGCTGTGGACAAAAAAGGGGCCATATATTAAACCTGACAAGCTCAGGAGACTGAAAGTTACCACAGAGGATGGCGTGAACATAAAAATGCCTAACAAAGATGGGCCATGGTGGGAAGTCACATCCTTGGCTCCAAGGAAGCCTGTAGCTTCCTTCACAAAGGTCAATCTTTACCTTAAGCCTATCTGTCAACTTTTTGCATCTAAGATAACATACCCTTACAATATCAGAGTAATCTCTTTTTCCAGACCTCCCCATCCCCCCAGGGGCACAAACCACCACACCAGAGCAGGAAACTACAAAGTCCCTCATTGCTATCTTGTTCCCCAAGTACTATCTCTATGTGCTGTAAAATGCTATTAATTATGCTGTACCCACCAATGTAAAAGAAGTGTGTGTCTGGGCCAGCCGAGTGGCACGTTGCTTAAGATTGGCTTGGGACGCCAGCTCTGAGCAGCAGGGCCCCGGTTCAGATCCTACATGAGGGCCAATGATGCTGCGCCCTCAACAGCTAAGATGGTGAACAACAGCTCGACCTGGAGCTGGGCTGCCATGAGTCGCAGGCAACGGTGTAGGCTGCAGCCCCTGCTGCAGTGGGCTGCCATGAGCTACCATGAGCGGCTGGCAGCCAGCGTGAGTGGCCAGCAGCTGGCATGAACTGCTATGAGCCACTGTGAGCGGCCGTCCAATGGCCGGCGAGCGAATGCCTCACCTGGGAAGAGCGTAATGATAATACCAACATGGGCCAGTGAAGCGACATCCTCTATAACTAGACTGAAGAACAAAAAGACAGCAACTTGTCTGTTCCCCTTCCTCGATTCCCCAATGCTGTTTCCCTCCCCCAATTCCCCAATAAAATCTTTAAAAAAAAAAAAAGAAGTGTGTGTCTCTCCAGTGTACTTTTATCCAATCCCAGAGATTTCCCCACTTTGCTTTCTCCCATCCCCTTACTCTACAACTGATGGATTTCATGTAACCTTCCTCCTTTTATTCTAATGTATAAAATAAGTTGCAAAACAGCATTTTCTGGAACATTTTCTCAATCCGTTGAGGCTTTGCTTTCTGGCAACTGTCGTCAGTTTGGCTCAAATAAACTCCTATAAGTTTCCTCTTAGGCTGGATGTCTTTCATCAACAGCGCCCTTATAAAACAGACCCCAGAGACATTCCTTGCCCTTCCGCCATGTGAGAAGACACAGAGAAGACGGCTGTCTATGAACCAGGAAGGGGACCCTGACTACACACCAAACCTGCCAGTGTCTTCCCAGCCTCCAGAACTGTGAGAGATCAATTTCTGTTGCTTATAAGCCACCCAGTCTGTGGTATTTTGTTATAGCAGCCTGAATGGACTGCAACGGTGGTCAACAGTGCAAAAGGGGTCAAGAATGAGAAATGAGAGAAGGTTCTGGACTTGGAGATCAAGAGGTCAGTGGTACCTCAGGTAGAGAAATTTCAGCAGAGAGCAGGGCCAGGCATGCTCGACCCACTCCTTTATAGCTCCCAAGCAGTGGCCTTGGTCCCCTTACCACCAATCACAAGCCCCCTGCTTCGCTAAGGAGAGCCAGCTCCCACCTGCTAGACTCAGCATGGGGTGAACCTGGGCCTGCCCTTGCTTTGCACTGTCCAATGAGCTACCCCCAGCAGAGGCCGAGTGCCAAGGCAGAGCAGAGCATGCACTATGGGCTCTGGGGTTGAGGAGAATACAGAGCCATGCTAGGCAACAGTCTTGCTAGATAACCAAAAAGTTAAGCTTGGGGGTGCATCATTTCATTTTAAAAGGCAGAGCCTAGACTGAAAACGTGCCACATGTCACCTTATTTTCTAAAATGTATTTTCTTTATATTTGCCTGACTTCTATGGCAATAACAGAATTTTGGCATGACACTCATCTTACATAAATGAAAATACAATCCAACAAAATGGCATTTTAGGAGCTTTAAGCCAAACAAATGCTTAAGAGTACCTTGTTTAAATTAAGTTGTCATGCTATTTAGCTTTTCACAGTAATGGAGTACTGTGTCTCCACAGAGCCTTGCGCAATGATGCTTATTTTGGAAGAGAAAGGACAGGAGTTTGGGAAAGGAAGAGGGGCCCATGCTGCCTGCCTGAAGGCAAGGAGTCTAGAGAGGTGAGGAAATGGAGGCGATGAGTAAGATCCACTGTTGTGGGACGTTTGGAGATGAAATGAGAGGTATGACATAGTGGTTTGAGAGGAAAGGATGTGCCTGTGAAAAACATCAGACTATACGAAAAATCTGCACCCTGTCTGTGAGACCCCCCCAGTGCCTTTCCCCCACCTCTCCCCTGCTCCCAGAACTGTGGCAGCCAGGCATGCCTCTGGCAGCAGGCTGGAGAATTCTCTGGAGAACATCAACTACACCAGAGTAAAGACCTACAGAAACTGACATTTGGGAAACTTCCAATGAAACAGCTCAGTTTATCAAAGGATCGCCCCACAATGACGCCTTCCTGCCACAATTGCCACCCACTGAAATTGCACACAGACCTACCAATCAGCTTTTCAGTGTCTCGTTATTAAAAATGAATGAACAACCAAGTACTACCAGACATTTCAAGAAAGTCTGTAGAAATAAACACAGAACAAAACAACAGAAACAAAGAAACCTGGGGGGGAAAAAAACAGAATATAAACAGCAGAAGAAAATTTCAAAAGAAAACAAAACCCCTATAATTTATAGCCTGAAAGAGTCAAAAGGAGATATCATAACCATGATACAAGAACAGAATGTGATTTTTAAATGAATAATCAGAGAACAACAAAGAGTTCTTGGAAATTTAGGATAACCAAAACAAAAAATTCTGTAAAAAGCTTGGAAATAAAGTTGAGGAACTCGCCCATAAAGAAAGGAGAGAACAGGGCCGGCCGAGTGGCGCAATGGTTAAGAACTGGCTTGGGACACCAGAGGGCCCTGGTTCGGAGCCCACATATGAGGGCCAGTGACACTGCCCTCCACAGCTAAGATGCTGAACAACAGCTCAACCTGGAGCTGGGCTGCCCTGAGGCAACGGCATAGGCTGCAGCCCCTGTGGCAGTGGGTTGCTATGGGCTACCGTATGTAGCCAGCAGCCGCAGTGAGCGGCCGTCCAGAAGCCGGTGACTGATCTGCCTCGCCTGGGAAGAGCGCAATGATGGTGCCAACTTGGGCCAGTGAAGCAACGTCCTCCACAACTAGACTGAAGAACAAAATGACAGCAACTTGTCTGTTCCCCTTCCCCCAATTCCCCAGCACTGTTCCCAACCCCCCCAATTCCCCAATAAAAATCTTTAAAAAAGAAAAGAAAAGAAAGGAGAGAACAGGGCTGGCCGAGTGGTGCGTTGGTTAGGAGTTGGCTTGGGATGCCAGCTCTGAGCAGCAGGGCCTGCTTCAAATCCCACAGGAGGACCAGTGATGCTGCGCCCTCTACAGCTAAGATGGTGAACAACAGCTCGACCTGGAACTGGGCTGCCGTGAGTTGCCAGTAATGGCGTAGGCTGCAGTGGGGCTAGTCAGCAGCGGGCGTGAGCTTTCGTGAGCTGCCATGAGCCGCTGTGAGCAGCCGTCCAATGGCTGGCGAGTGACTGCCTCAGCTGGGAAGAGCGCAATGATAATACCAACAATAATACCAACATGCGCCAGTGAAGCAACATCCTCTACAACTAGACTGAAGAACAAAAAAAGGACAGCAACTTGTCTGTCCCCTTCCCCTATTCCCCAATGCTGTTTCCCTCCTCCAATTGCCCAATAAAATCTTTAAAAAAAAAAAAAAGGAGAGAACAAAGAGATAACTTACAGGAGAGATAAGATAACAATAACAACAAGGTTCAAACCAGGAGCTCCAACATCTGACTAGTCAGATTCAAGAAAATAATTAAACTGTAAAAACCAGAAAAAACAAAGGAGAAGAAATTGTCAAAGGAAAAAATGAAAATTCTAGATTAAAAGTGCCTAGGCAAGTGAATAAAATTTTTCACTTTAAAATTTTAGAACCTAAAGGGTAAAGGGGAGCCCCTAAGCACTCTGAGGAGAAGGAAGAGGTTTCCTATCAACAGCAGAAATCAGAATGGGGCCAAATTCCTGGATGCTGCTGAATGCTGGAAGGTAGGACAACAAGGACTTCAAACTTCTAAGGGAAAATGATTTTCAGCCTAGATTTTCATATTGCCAACCAATCACATATGAAAGTGGAAAGTGACGTTTTCCATCATAGACAGAAGAGGGTGATTTAGCATCCAGAGAACAGGGAACAACATCTGGGAGCCGTGAAGGCAAGTTCCAGCACTACAGCCGGGATCCAGCCCAAGATGGTCCATGCAGGAGAAGGATGGTGAGAAGGGGTCCTCTAAGAAAAGACATAACGTAAGGAGCTCCGGGGAAAATGCCTACAGGTATTCAAAAGCTCTATGGAGACTTTTTTAAATGGTGACAAAAACCTAGAAAATAAAGCAAACAAACAAAAAAAAGTGTGATGGGTTGACTGGTGGCCCCCAAAAGATATGTCAACATCCTAACCCTGAGAATCGGTGAAGGTGACCTCATTTGCAATAAAGGTCTTTGCAGACGTCATTAAGTTAAGGATCTCAAGATGAGATCATCCTGGATTATCCAAGTTGGACCTATTTCCAATGATAAGTTGTCGTTAAGATATACAAGAGGAGGGACAAGAGGAGGAGAAGGCTGTCTGAAGACAGGCAGCAATGGGGGTGATTCTGCCACAAACCAAGGGAACGCCTGGAGCCATGAGAAGATGGAAGAGGCACGGAAGGCTCCTCCCCTAGAGCCTCTGGAGGGAGGGTGGCCCTCACTGCAGACTTCCGGCCTCTAGAACTGTGAGGGAATAAATGTCTGTTGTTTTAAACCACCAAGTTTGTAGTTGTTTGTTAAGACAACCCTAGGAAACTAATACATGGTGTAAGCTTAATTTCAAGAAAAGCTAAATGATATACAAAAAAGAAAGCAATTGGAGTACACAATTTGGCTCAAAAATGAATATTTTCATGTATATGTATTACTTTAATTGCATATAAAAATAACTTTAAAAGAACAAATGACATAGGAAAAAATTTTCAGCATATGTAACTAACATTGTCTAGCACTAATAAAAGCTAAACGAATATTTGTTGAATTAAGTCATTAAAAAGTAAGACAACTTAAAAGAAAAATAGGGAAAGATCATAGACAACTGGCAATAAAAATACAAATAAAATTATCCTCATTAATGATTTAAGAATAGCAAATAAAAAGAAAAGGATCGTAATTTTTGCCCATAACATGACAGAAATTTTTTTTTTTTAAGCTGAGCCATCCTGCCACCTGTTGGCAGCTCAGCGGCTGCTCAGCTCGGGCCGGGAATCAAACCGCTGTTGCTCAGAGCTCGCACTCTTGAGTGAGCTCTTAACCAACTGAGTCACTCGGCCGGCCCCCATGACAGAAATTTAATAGACTGAACATATCCAATATTGTCCAGGGTATGAGGAATCAATAACTCTAATATATTTCAATAATCAATAACTCAGTAAACTAGTGGAAGTTTAGAATGGAACAACCTTATTGGAAGGCAATTTATCAGAACTTAACAAAATTTAAAATATGCTTGACCTTTGTCCTATGAATTCTATTGATAAGCCTTGGTCCTACAGAAATAAGCTTCAGGGCTGGCCGAGTGGCGCATTGGTTAAGAGCTGGCTTGGGACGCCAGCTCTGAGCAGCAGGGCCCCGGTTCGGATCCCACATAAGGGCCAGTGACACTTCCCTCTACAGTTAAGATGGTGAACAGCATCTCGACCTGGAGCTGGGCTGCTGTGAGTCGCCGGTGACGACATAGGCTGCAGCCCCTGCTGCAGTGGGCTGCCATAAGCTACCCTGAGTGGCCAGCAGCCGGCAGCCAGCGTGAGCTGCCAAGAGCCTCCGTGAACGGCCGTCCAGAGGCCGGTGACCGATCTGCCTCACCCAGGAAGAGCGCAATGACGGTGCCAACTTGGGCCAGTGAAGCAACGTCTTCCACAACTAGACTGAAGAACAAAAGGACAGCAACTTGTCTGTTCCCCTTCCCCAATTCACCAATGCTGTTCCCCTCCCCCAATTCCCCAATAAAATCTTTAAAAAAAATAAAAAGAAAGAAGCTTCAAATTTTGTACAAGGATATTCATGTCAGTAATATTTGTAGTAGCAACAAACTGGAGAAAACTAAATGTTCATCAATAAATGAATGTTTAAATATAAAGTATTTTAGATCTATAATATAGAATACTATGCAGGTATTTAAAAAGAATGAGGGAATCTTTAATGTACTGACATTACAGGATACCCATAATATGCTACTGAGAGGAGAGGAAAAGCAGAACAATGTAGAATTTAATCACATTTCTACAAAGAACTATGTTGTGTTTATGTACGTTTTTGTGTGCATGTGTGCTTGTACATGGAAGGAAAATAGACTGGAAAGGTATTTACCAATCTCCCTCTGGGGAGTAGGAGTGGGAGAATGGAGTAAGGGGAGGAACCTTTCACTTTTTCTTTATATTTCAGGATATATATTTTTTTACAATACAAAAACATTTATTTTTGTCTTTGAAATAAAGGGAAAATATAATTTGACTTAAGTGTATTTATTTATTTATGATTTTAACATTAACTGTGTGGTTTTAAAATGTGTCTGCAAATTTTTTGGCACGTCTCATTCAAAAGGTGGAAACTAATTCTCCTCCCTTTGAATAAGGGTCAGACTAAGTGACTCACTTTTAACAAACATTGTGGTGAAGTCGTTGCTATGTGATTTCTGAAGTAAGTCATTAAGAGGAAAGCTTGTTCTCTCTTTCTGATTGTTTACTCTTGGGGAAACTAGTCAGCCCATGACTTGAGGACACGTAAGCAGCTCTCAGGAAAGTGCCACATGGAAAAGAACTGAGGCCGCACACCAACAACCAGTACTAATTTGCCAGCCAAATCCTCCAGCCCCAGTCCAGCCTTCAGATAACTGCAGTCCCTGCTAACATCTGACTGAAACTCATGAGAAACCTTGAGCCAGAACCACCAGCCAAGTCACAACCAAACTCGTGGCCCACAGAAAAGGTAAGAAAGATTAAATATCTATTGTTGTTTTGTGCCACTAAACTTTGAGGTCATTTGTTCAACAGCAATAGATAACTAACAGCTATACCAAACTTCCTCTGGAGATCAAAAGTGGGAATGGAATAAAGAGCCCAGAAATAAACCCACACTAATACAGTAACTGATCTTTGACAATGGAGCAAAGGCCATTCAATGGAGGTAGGATAGTCATTTCAGCAAATGGTGCTGGGAAGGCTGGATATTCACATGTAATAATAATAATAATAATAATAATAATAATAATAATAATAATAATAATATTGTTTTTTAATCTAGACATTCACCTTACATTTTTCACAAGAATTAACTCAAAATGGATCATAGACCTACATGTAAAACACAAAACTATAAAACTTCTAGAAAATAACATAGGAGAAAAAGCTAAGTGACTTTGCATTTAGTAGGGACTTTTTAGGTACAACATCAAAAGTATAATCCATGAAAGAAAATAATTGATAAGTTAAACTTCATTACAACTAAAAATGTATGCTCTGCAAACAACACTGTTAAAAGAATGAAAAAAAAAAACCCCACAGATATTTACAAAACATATCTGATAAAGGGCTTGTATCCAAAATATACAAAGAATTCTTAAAACTCAACAATAACAAAACAACCCAATTTTTAAAAGGGGCAAAAAATCTGAACAGACACCTCACCAAAGATGATATACAGAAGTCAAATAACCATATGAAAAGGCTCATTAGGAAATTGCAAATTAAAACAATAATGAGATACCACCACTATGTACCTATTAGAATGGCTAAAATCCAAAAAACTGACAATAGCAAATGCTGATGAGGATGTGGAACAGCATGAACTCTCATTTGCTGCAGATGAGAATGCAAAATGGTACAAAAGCACTTTGGAAGACACTTTGGAAGTTTCCTACAAAGATAAACATAGTCTTATCATATAATCCAGCAATCATGTTCCCGGGTATTTATTCAAAAGGGTTAAAAAGTTATATTCTCACAAAACCTGCACATGAACATTTATAGAAACTTTATTCATAAGTGCCAAAAGCTGGAAGAAACCAAAAAGTCCTTCAATACGTAAATGGATTAAAAAAACAACAACTGTGGTACAGCTATGCAATGGAATATTATTCACTGCTAAAAAAGAAATGAGCTATCAAGCCATGAAAAGACACGGAGAAACCTTGAGTGCATACTGCTTAATGAAAGAAGCCAGCCTGAATATGCTGCATACTGTATGACTCCAACTCTGTGACATTCTGGAAAAGGCAAAACTACAGAGACAATAAGAAGATCAGTGGTTGTGGGGAGTTCAAGGTTGGACAAGGGGTGAAAAGTTAGAGCACAGGGATTTTTAAGGCATTAAAACTGTTCCGTACGATGCTGCAAAGGTGGATACATGTCATTATATACTTTTCACAGCCCATAGAACTGTACAGTACAAAGGGTGAATCTACCCTCAATTATGAGCTTTAGTTAATAATAATGTGTCACTATTGGCTCATCAGTTGTGACAAATGCACCACATTAATACAAGCTGTTAATAATGGGGAAACTGGTGGGGGGGTGTGAAGAGAAAGGATATCAGAACCTCTGAACTATCCGCTCAATTTTCTGTAAACCGAAACTGCTCTTAAAAACTAAAGGCTATTTTTTTTAAGTAACATTAATCAATTGAAGGAAAAGTAGAAATAAAATAATATAGCCACCTGTAATCTTAGCAGAAGATAAACACTGTTAACACCGAAGCATAGTTCCTTCCCATCCTTCTTCCTGGTTTTTTTTTTTCAAATACCTATGTATATGTCATTGTTTTTTTTAAGGAGTTGAAATCATTCTGCTAAATCCATTCTGAAGTATTATGATCTAGTTTTAGTTTGGATTTTTAACTGCAAAGAAAGTAGCCCCATATATAAAACATCAGTGATACCAAAAACAGATTATGGAGGGGCCAGTTGCTATGGGGATGATTGAAAATAAATTTTATTTCACACTACACCCTGCTAATGTACTGACCAGAAAGAAGGAGAAATATTTGAAGTAACTTAGAAGAGCAGCCAAGAAAAGCTCTAATCAAGAAGAAGGAAAATACATCAGCCTTGTGAGGTTTCAAAGAGGCCAGTAGCGTCATCCTACAATTTAACTAAGTATACCCTTTAAGCAACCATATGGATGGAGGGGAGAAGCACCCAGGAATCAGAGACTGGGGTAGACCCTCTCTCTCCTGCACTGACAGTTTGATGGCCAAACAGGCAGCAGATGTCCCTCAGGATATGGCTTGTCTCTACAGGGTGCCACAATGTCAGGAAAAATAATCACCCCTTCCCTCCCGTGGAGATGCTCCAAATATTTAGCAAGCTGCCAGGCCCAGGATTCACATGATCTGTTTGGACACTGCATTGGCCCTTCGCATTGGAGTGGGTCCTGGGACCCCTTCTCTACATGTTGGGTCATGGGGCAGTCTGGAGGAGGGACCAGGGTGCCAGAGGGTAGGGGGCACAAGGGGAGCTCAGGGGAGTCACCAAGTGACTGACTTTCCAGTAGAAAAAAAATTAATATATAAAGAAGTGATAAGGCCAGATCAGTGTGTAGTACCAACTGAATCCTGACCTTCCTTCCACCAACATTTTTATGAAAGACAAGCCTGTATAGGACACACATCAGAGGCAGCCTTGGAAGGGAAAAGGAGAGCTGCTATCGCAAAAAGACAGCCAGTAGTGTGAAGGCAGGCCCAACTTCCCGCTTGAGGGAACAGCTCAGCTTTGGAGTCACCTAGCTCCAGTTTCACTCCCAGCTCTGCCATGCATTGCCATGAATTAGATGATCTCCGAGCCTCAGCCTCCTCATCTGTAAATGGGTGTAACTATTCTTCCTTCGTGAGGTTATGATAAGGATTACACAACATAAGCCACATGAGGTGCCAAGCAAAATGCCTGGCACACAGCAAGTGCTCAGTCCGTGCAGCTGCTGTCACCACCACTACCATCAGAGGCAACTGTGCTGCAGGACCTTCTTGTCTCTTTTTTAACACAGCTGGTGGCCCCATCTCCCTTTCCCGCCCATATTCCAACGTAGATTCCTCGTCACTATTGCCACATAAAGACAGAGTCCCCGAAGTGTGAAATATCAGGCAGTTACCTTTTTTCTACAGCATCCTAGGAATAGCTCTGTACTCTGGATGCCAAACCAACTCAAATCACAAAACTATGAAGTTATGGGACAGCCTGGGTAAGAGCTTCTCACTCCAAGCAGAAGGATTTAGGATTAGAGTTGCTGAGCATCCCTAAGGCTGAGGAAAACCATGGTTAAACAGTCACAGTCTGGGGTTGGCCGAGTGGCTCAGTTGGTTAAGAGCTCGCTCAAGAGTGAAAGCTCTGAGCAACAGCGGTTTGATTCCCGGCCCAAGCTGAGCTGCCACTGAGCTGCCAACAGGTGGCAGGATGGCTCAGCTTAAAAAACAAAACAAAACAACAGTCATAGACTGAGTACCAGCATAGGACACCATTTCCCAATGGTCCCAAAGCATACCTGGCTGTTTAGTCTCTTTCTTTAAGCTTAGTTAATAGGTTCACATTTTTACTTTGAAAAACATTTCAACATAGAAAACTACAGATAATCAAACTGATATATACCTCCATCTCCCAAAATGATCACTGTTAACATTTACATCAATTTCTTTTAAAAAATAAAGTATAACAGATAAAATTAAAGTCTATTTTCTTCCCTACTCCCAGATCTATTTCTTGCCTCCTCCCGTAATCACCATTATGAATTTGATGTTTATCCAGTTCGACTTTATCTTTTGTCTCATCTAAACTTTCCAGGTTTTTTAATACAAAGAAAAAAAAAAGAAACACAGAAAATGTGCTAAGTGAAAATGTCTGTGTGAAAAGGGGCTGTTGGGCCTCTGAAGCCGCGCCAAGGCACACCCACTCACTTGCTCCAGAAAAAGCACAGGCCTGTTACAGGTAAAGCCTAATTGGGAGTAGTCTTGCAAACTCACATCTATAAACACCTAGAAAGCAGTGCAGACCCTGGAAGGCCATCCATTGAACGCCAAAGGCTTACCTGGGTCCAGGTGTGTGAAAGAGCCCAGCACGAAGTCCAGTGTGGACACGGCCAGCAAGAGCAGTAGCAGCAGCTGGAGCCGGATGATCCACTTGACGCCCGCTAGGTTAATCCCCAGCAAGGCCACAAGCACCGCGACTGAAATCCCTCGCACGGCCCAGATATTCCTGAGGCTCAGCAAATCGGAGATGGACTCAGCGAAGCCAGTGATGTACATGGCACCTGCAACACACTGATAGGAAATTCTAGGTAGGAAGAGTCAGCCAGAGAGAGAAGCTCAGGACTCCATGGGCCGCAGCCGCCTGGCACGGAGGAGCCCGCCCACCCCTGTGGGCATGAGACCTGGGAACCAGGATGGGGTTACATGAGCCTTCCCACCCAGGAACCCTACCTCATGCCCCATTTCTTCTGATCTACCATCATCCAGAGTGGGTAATGAAGGCCCACCCAAGCCTGGAGCTAGCCGATTGTCAGTGGTAACTAAAATGAAAAGATTATGGGAAGATGGGACTCTGGGCCAAGGGAACTTGGGACTTCTCTGTCTGAGCTATTCAGGAACTAAATAGAGAATAAAAACACACAGGGAGTCCCATCTCAGAACCTTGAAAGGGCACTGAAGCAAACCCCAGGTTTTCCTCCATTTCTTGTAGGTCACTATTATAAAATACACACACACACACACACACACACACACACACACACACACACAAACAATCTAAAATTTGTAAATAAAAAAAATAGTGGACAGCACATCTTCTCAATGTCATTGGAAGAAAGGCTACCCAAGGACGATCTTGGGTATGTGAATGTATTTAGTTCTACTCTCTGTTTACTACTGATTAAATATATTAAATGTCCCAGAATTAGCCAAGTTACATGTTAACTTACAGTTGTTGGTTTTTTTTTCAGTAGAGATATACTGTCCAGTGAAACAGATGACTCAAAAGATGAGGGTTTATTGTCCTGTCAAGACATTAATTAGTTTTGTATCTAACCCAGCAATCTTACCTTTACATTTATTTATTAAATTGCCTATTAACTTATGGACTTGATCTATATCCATCCAGGCTCCACACCTAGCATCTCCACTGCTCTTCACCATCTTACTGGCTCCTCTATTAATTAATTAGTTAAATAAAACCTTTGGCACATGTTTATTTTATATTTGCCTGAGAGTCATGATTTTACCTTTTTAAAAAAATTTGAAACACAATTTCAAATAAATACTTGAAAATAACACCAGCCTCACTTTCCATAATTCTTCCACCCCCTTTTGTATCAGGTTGATCCCTTCACCATCCCCTAGGACAGCAGGTCACTCTCATCACTGTCCCTGTGCTCTGCTCTCCCAAAGAGCAAACTCTATTCAGGACTCCGTCAAGTTCTTCCTTTTCCATGAAGTTTTTCTTCATCCATCTTTTCTGAATAAATATGATGGTTTCTACTGGTGCCATGTAATTAATTATCTGGTTCCATATTCTATTATTTAATGCATATAAGTTTGTCTCCCTATCTGTACCACCAAGAATGCAAACATCTTAGAAAACAAAAATTTTTATAAAAGCTGATTGTACCTCTTAAAATCCCCTGCATTTGCTAAGTAAGTTGCAAGCATTCAATATATACTTTGTGACATGTTTACTGCATG
>NW_017731358.1:4356687-4358581 GCF_001890085.2 Hipposideros armiger | reverse complement strand
ATGAAAGAGCATGGTGGTTAGAAGCATAGATTGTGAGACCAGACTATCTAAAGCCAAACCCTGAGGCTCTCAGTCCTATCTGTGTGACTTGGGAAAAGTGTTTTAACCTCTCTGTGTTTCATTTCCTCATCTGTAAAACACAGATAATTATAGGACTTACTTCAAAAGGTTATTGTGAAGATTAAATGAGATAGTTTACATAAAGTCCGAGAACAGTATCTGACTCATAGAGTTATAGAAATAATAGCTATCGGAATTATTATTATTGTTTTACTATTTTGGCCACTGAAGAAGAGGAAACAATAGTTAGCCATGAATTTCATAAAATATTTTGTTAACACTAAATAGATAATGGTAATGTCACTGGGAATTTGCAATATAAGTTGTAAGTAAGAATTCTTGAAACCCAAGAGACTTACTATAATAACAGCCCCAAATTAAACTATCTTCTCAAAATCTACAGGTTTGGGGTAAGAGATGAGGGTATTTATGGTCAGTGGGAAAGTAAAAGTATCATGAAGATTTCATATTTGTCAGGTGGAGGAGCTACTAAGTAATGTTTCTTGGTTATGGAGTATGGCTTCTAAGGGTGAACTATAACTACTTACAGAACTAAAAACATAGTAGAGCTTCCTAATCAACAAGGGGGAGGGGGGAATGCAATAAAAATAAATTTAAACCATATTTGCAAAATAAGGAGAAAAAAATTATAAAGTATCTAGAAAGGAATGAAAAGGAAAATGTTTTATTCTAAAACTTGAGAGGCACATCAACCCTGTATTTAGGGGGTAGGGAGAAATATAACCTTGTGTTTTTATTCATTTAAAAATGCAGAAAAATAAATAAAGTATTTAACTTAAAAAGTGATTAAAAGGTCAACATAAGTAAAAAGACTATAGGAAGAGATGCTTAATAAAAGGAAATATGAAATTAATGAAACAGAAGGAAAACAATAACAAAAGAAAGGATAGAATGAAGAAAAGCTGATCTTTTAAAAGATCAATGAAACACATCAGCACCTGGAAGCCTGATTAAAAAATGAGAAAACACAAAAATATAGACTACTGAGAAGGAAAAAGGGAATAAAACTAGTCTTACAGAAGAGAGTAAGAGAATGAATAGAGAATATGAATGTGTCATAAATTATGGTACATTCACGTTGTACAATACTAAGTAACTAGTTAAAAAAGCATGAGTTTAAATTGAAGGTCTATGATTTACTGTTAAGTGAGAAACACAGCCATGGAATAGAGCATGAAATGTGTCCCCATTTCTGTAAAACCAAGCAAGCACTTCACCACCCATACATGTGAGTAGATGAGCCTAGGAAGGTGCCAGAAGAGAATACCCGGTGTTCACAGTGGCTGCCTTGGGAGTCTGAGGGAAACTAAACTTTTTCTCTACATTATCTCTGATGTGTTAACTGGTTACAGTGGACATCACTTCACAATTTTAAAATAATTGTGTGACTTCTGGTAAGATGGCGGAATAGACAGACACTGTGCTGACTGCCTCCCAGGATCACACCAAAATTACAAATAATTTATAAGATATTCAACCTCGGAAGTTCCCTGGACCCTAGATGAGCAGAACCTCTACACGAAGGACTTAAAGAGGAGGCCACGTCAGTCTGGTAGGAGGGGCAGAGACGAGAGAGGGCGAACCCTGTGAGGGACATCTCAGTAGTCGGGAGGCTTCTCCAGTTGGGGGCGAGGCCCTCTGGCCCCACACCGCGCTCTCCACCCCAGAGTTACTTTGCTGGGAAGAGGAGTTCTATGATAGCTGGAAGTAGAAAATAGTGAAGACTCTCTTTGCTCAACTTGGTGAGGCTGAGGGCAGCTGGAGAACCAGTGGAGCCAGCAAACCGACTTGCTCTCTGGTGATCTAATACATC
>NW_017731358.1:4350657-4352140 GCF_001890085.2 Hipposideros armiger | reverse complement strand
AACTAATTCTAAGAAATGTGTATTTCACAATAAAAAATAATTTAAAAAAATAAAGTAAAATAATTTTGTAACGGAAAAATTAAAACAGACATACTAAGAGTACTACTGTTTATATAACAACTACATTTGAGTACATACAGCGCAGTGCGACACGTAGAGGAGAGCAGCCCAGGACCCAGCTCCCCACACCCAGCTCACTGCCAGAAAACAGGGGCCTGGCCTTAGCTCGGCCTCCCCTTGGGAGGGGTTTTGAGGGTGACTGCTAGTCTTTGCCCAGAGCAATCCAGCCACCCCGGAGATGGCCCACCTTCCAACCCTGCATACCCCATTGTTGGAAAGCATCCCTTTTGGTGTGCTGAATGGATAAACATCCCCAGAGTTTATTATATTTTAAGAGTATTTTTATCTCCTCTTAAAGTTTATAATCTCAGGCATTCCTTTTCCTTTTTTGTTCTCTGCAGAGGAACTTTTAGCCCCCTTGGCACAGGAAGCAGTGCGGGGGAGGGGGGTGGTATGTCATCCACCATTAAAAAGAGAGAAGGTGACCTATTTTTAGGATATAACACCTCCCTTTCAAGGTTTTCTTGTAGAAAAATTACACTTTCACAATCATAGGCATTTTTTCCTTTTCATCTTTGACTACCTACCTAGAACACCAGGGCTGCCACTCTCCACGCCTCCCCTTCTACACAAAATCCCTGGTTTAAGGTTCATTTAGATCGAGTCTATGAAAGTTCTCCAGTCCTCCACTCTTTCTGCACATAGCCCAGCACAGAGCAAAAGCCATTAATAAATGCTTTTAGGCCTGACAGTGCAGGCTGAAGCTGGATACTAAGAAGCCCTCAGGCCACAAAGGTGAGTAGGGAAGGGAGTAAGCAGGGGTCCAGTTCATCGTCTCCTCCACTAGCCAAGGGGTCTGGCCCCACACAGCAGGCCTGCCACCAACACCTCAGAGAGATGGGGGGGTGAGGGAGCGGGGGAGGGGGGAGGAGGCAGGGCAATGAAAAACATTGGCAAGTTTTAAAAATCATTATTTTAAGCATTTATATCTTCTAATTTTTGATGTTCTAGGGCAAGGCTTGGCAAACTTCACCCCACTGACCGAATCCTGCTCACCGCCTGTTTTGGAAATAAAGTTTTATGGGAACCCAGCTATGCCCATTCCTCCGTATTGTCTAGGCACTACAATGGTAGAATTGAGCAGTTGTGACAGAGACATATGAGTTGCAGAAGAAGCTTGCTGATCCCTGTTCTAAGGCAAACAGTCCATCTGTTCTGGCAATGCCTAAAAAGAAATAATTCCATGAGCAAGCATCCCCTTGAATGTGGGCATGAGGGGTTAATAAGAACCAAGAACAGGTTCAGAGCCTCAAAAACCCTAGCCAAACTCTGGAAGAAGATCGATCTCAAATCAATGACCTAATATTCCACCTTAAGGAACTAGAAAAAGGAGAGCAAATGAAACCCAAAGCAAACAGAAAGA
>NW_017731358.1:4335398-4349163 GCF_001890085.2 Hipposideros armiger | reverse complement strand
CACACACACACATGCACAGCTTTGTGCTATGGGAGAATCAGATTTATTTATGTTAAAATACCCTGCCCCTGCCGCTTAAAAATAGAAGAAACAAAACCGATGCTTTCTTTGAGGAGGCTCTTGTAGTCTCACTTAGACAAACACTTTTCTTTGAGCTGTTTTTTCAACCACCCACCACCCTTTGCACAATCATAAAAGCCTTTTTCAAGGCAAGGAGTGCCTACAAAGAGCTGCTTCTTAATGTCTGAACTTGTTTCCTCTGCATTAGGTCACCATCCCTGTGTCTCAGCTAAACAAGCCTCGCTATTTCTCCCTACTGACTGGTTTTCTGAAAGCCTCCGGCCACCCTGGTGACGCAGCCCCTCATTAGTATTCTCCTTTGCAGACAGGCGTCCTTATAGGGGCCTTCCAGCCTCCCTGTGAAGGCCGTCAAGCTATCAATACACCTAGAGCTCCAGCTCTTTAGACAAGTGGCTGCTTCTAGGAAATTCCTTTGGCAAAGGCAAAATGTCCCCTCTTCAGCACGAAAGTGCCCCAGGGACTGGGTCACCTGGCTCTGGCCACTGTCCTGTCCTCACCTCCCTAGAACAGGCAGCCAGCCCAGGTCCTGTCTCCCTGGTCAAATCAGGACTCCATGAGCATGAGTAGTAGAGAGGAAGGACTATGGGTCAGGGCTTGGACGGCGGGCTTGGCTCTGCCTCTGAGCTCCCCCGTCGGCCCATCTGCAAAATGGGGACAAATGCCCCACACTCGTCTCTCCCCGGGTCCGATGAGAAGATGGTGGCAAACAGTAGGCAAGGGAAGAGATGCCATGCACACCGGTGGCCTCAAGACAGTTCCCCTGTCCCAGCAGCCCGGGCTCACCTGTCCAAACACATACAGCAGCCCAATCGTGCCTCCGGTCTGCCCACCCAGGACCGAGGAGATCATGGAGTAGACGCCACCACTGCCAATGCCACAGTGCTCCCCCACACCGATGCCAGACAGCACGGTGACGAGGGCCACCAGGATGACGAAGGACACCAGAAACATGCCCATGAGCACGCCTGTGTTTCCCTGCAGTGGAATAGCAAGAAGGAAGGTCAGGGTTAGGATAAGGAGGCCCCACGAGACTCCCACCCCCCACCCGGAGCATTGACCACCTACCCCCAGACCCCCAGATGTGAGCAACTGGGAAAGGACAAAGGCAGCACCATCAGAACAAGGCCTGGAAGAAATTCCAGGTGAAGGGAAATGTTCTTGCTTCAAATTGTTCAATGACTTCCCATCACCCATAGGGAAAAGTCAGTGACCTAATCCACTGATGAGGCACAGCTCACTCTGTGCCCCAGCCTGAAGTCACATGTTCGCGCCCCACCACCCCCTCACCATGCTGATCCCTGCCTGGAGTGCCTTTTCTGCTCATTCCACTTTCTTGCCAGGTTCACTCAGTGTTTAGGACTGTCCTCCTCCAGGAAGCTGTCCTTATAACCCTGGCTCTGGGCTCCCACAGTACCTGTGGCTTAGTACTTAGAGTTCTTATCATACTGAGTCTGTTTCCAGGTCGGCCTATACCTCTGGGCCATGAGCTCCAAGAGAGCAGGATTATGTTTGATTCAGTTCTACTTTATTCAGGCAATTTCTTATTTTGCTGATTTTATATTTTAAATGAATTATATAATTACTATTTTCTTCCTTTCTTCGTGCTTTTAAATTGTCTGCATGTGACAATAAAATATCCTGTACCAATCTTTAAATTTTCATACAAAAACTACCACTCTAACATTTTTCGAATCATAAGTATGTTGCCAAATTATTATTTAGAATTAATATTACCTATTTAAAATTCATTTTGCAGTGACCTCAACCTATTTTAATCTTATGCTATCTCCTAGAAGCTCCTTATTTTTGGCATTTCACATTTGCCTTTTTTTCCATGATCAAATATTGTTTTTCAGGTAAAACTAACGTCAGAACCAAAAAACAGAGATCACTTTAGGGTAAAAGGATGTATGTGTGTGGCAGGCAGCCTCAAAGATGGCTCCATTGATCCCCACCTACTGGCCCTTATGCCCTGGTGTTATCTTCTCCCCTTGAGTCGGGGCTGGACATAATGGCTCACTTCTAGAACAGAACACTGCAGAAGTACAGGTCTGCAGTAATAGGATGTCACCTCTGGGCACTTGCTGGCCCTGGGGGAAGCCAGCTGCATGTAACGCGGCAACCCTATGAAGAGGCCCACATGACGGAGCCTGTCAACAACTACACGAATGATCTTGGAAATGGCCCTGCCCCAGGAAAGCCTTCAGATGAGACAACAGCCCTGACTGACAGTTCAGCTATACTACAATTTCATGAGAGACCTGAGACAGAGGCACCCGGCTGCATTGCACCTGGATCCCTGAACTACAGAAACTAGAAGACAACATAAAACATAAGATAATATATTTGTTGCTTTAAGCTGCAATGTGTTGGGATAATTTGTTATGCAGCAGCGGATAACTAATACAACTGTACCTTCACTTTGGGGGTGGAAATGAGACTTGTGGATAGCCGTTTCTCCAAAAAATATAACCAGTGGGAGGGTTAAGAGGAGGCCCTTAAAAAATCAGGATAGAGAGAGGTTACCCCTCTCTCTTTCCACCAGTCCATAATAACCCTTTGCAGTGCCTAGCCAGGCTTTCCTCTGCCACAGCGGTCAGTTGGTGAGCTTCCCTTGGACACAGGCTGGAGAGGTGTCAGGCAGTGAGGAGGCCCCAGGAAGGGGCAAGAACGGAGGTCGATCCCTGAAGCCTTAGGTCGCCTGCCAGGACTAGGAGTCTGAGCTGGAGACTGTGTTTTTGTTAGTGGGAGCTCCTCTAAGTTTGGCAGGAGTGTGGTGGGCATGAATTCTTAGCATCCACACCAGCGAGGTTGCTGACCCTGCCCGAAGCTTTTCACACGTTAATAAAGAAAAAATCAGACCCACCCTGGATGTGGTTAAGGTTGAACGCTGATCCAACAGCTTTTTAAAAGGATGCTTCTACTTTATTTTCAATTCTCACCATTACAAATATTGGATTCTGCAAGATCATAGCTAAAACTCTTTGTTGTGGGATATCAATTTATATACATATAAGGGCTAGATCAAAAAATTCCACTTTGGGCTCTCTGATATCGAATTAAAATGTACATGAATATGTGGTATGAAACTTTTTAAAAAACCTAAATGATAAAAAGTTAAGATAGTTAAGTATTCATTGATATGTCTATCACCTTTATCATAAACAATATACTATTAAGAATTCAACTTTTTTTGAGTCTATAAGTCAGATACTATCAAGCAAACTGCTGTGTATGACCCATAATACTTTAAATTTTTTACCTCAAAAGACAAATAGGAAGATTTAGTAAATTTTAAATTTCCAAATGTTCTCAGAATGCTCAGCAGCATTCTCCAGTTATAAAACACTGTTGGATAATCCATTTACCCTGAATGAACTCTCTGCATGTGTTGTGAGTAGCAATGAAAAGACTCTATGATCCTTTACGGACTATCAGCTCAGGGTACAGGACAAGAGCTTAGGAAGGTCTGGTGCCAGCCAGGCCTCCTGAGGGGGCTAAGAACCCCATGCATTCCACTACAGTGAGGCTTTAGTCTCCTGGAATTTGCCTATGTGATGGTTAGTTATAGGTATCGACTTTGCTAAAGTATGGTGACCAGTTTTTCAGTCAAATACTAGTCTAGATGTTGCCATAAATGTATTTTGTAGATGTGATTAACATTTGCAATCAGTTGACTTTAAGGATACTTTCCCACCATCCTGTGGCTGGGCCTAACCCTATCAGTTGGAGGCCTTAAGAGCAAAGACTGAGGTTTTCCAAAGAAGGAATTCTGTCTCCAGACTGTAACACAGAAATTCTGCCTGAGCTTCTAGCCTTTGTGCTCAAGCGTGAACCATCAATTCTTACCTGAATCTTGCTTTTTGGACTTGCCAGCCCCCACAATCATGTGAGACAATTCCCTAAAATCTCAACCTCTCTCTCTCTCTCTCTCTCTCTCTCTCTCTCTGTCTCTCTCTCTCTCCATATATACATTCTACACCTTGAATGACTCTCACTTTCACCTGTCCAGCCAGCTCACCTTTCAAGGCCTGCTTCAACCATGTCTCCTCCAGGAAGTTTTCCTGGATACCTCAGCAGCCATACATTCACAGCCTATTCCACTCCTGAGGGGTTTAGTGCTGCTTGGAGACGCCTCTTCGATTCCATCTAACCACCAGGGCTGTTAACTCACTGGGAGGACAGACAGGGACTTGTATTTTGTAATCCTACTGGCACACAGCAATACCTGGCACACACTAGGTGCTCATCAATGTTTGATTCTTGACTAGTTGGCCGTGCTGAGTAGCCTGCTGGGTTTACTGAAGTCCCAGGGGAAAGGCATTGTGTGAAGGGCTGAGGACCCTGCTCAGGACACACACTGGCCTGGAAGGTCCCAGGATGCTTTCATATAAGACAGAAAGAAGAGGAAGACAAACCTCCCCCACAATCTCATGTGGGATCTGGCTCTGCATGTAGGCAGTCCACGCCTCTGACCAAACACAGACTTACACACAGGGTCGGGGTACAGTTGGGGAGGCAACCACATGGGTGAGGAGCTGGTGCCACCAGGAGGGCACCACAAGAGTGGGAGACTAGCAGGAAAGCTGGAGAGGGTCACAAATAGGAGGCAGACTTGCCTCTCTCTGACCCACCTCTAGTCCTACCCACCAAGTGCCCTGACTTCTGTGCTCATGTCTGTAATTAAATCCATGATGAGGCTTCCGTTGGGACCTCTGTGTGAGGCTGAGCTTCTCGGATTCTCATTTGAAAAGCAGTGCTAGCTCGTCAATGTACTTGCTTCTTGGTTCATGTTTCTAGAGCATCTGTACTTCAGGAATCTGTTCTGTGACATGCCCAAGAGTGACAGAGCTTCCCAGGTCACAGGTCCACAAGAGACTCCAGGGCCACCAGCTCATCACTCACCACCAGCCAGCCAGTCCTCAAGAAAAGGACAACTCCAAAAATGTTGATCATGCAGGACGTGAACACACCATCCCAGGTCCCAAACAGCACTGGCTCCCATACAAACAGCTGGGTCTTCCACCAGGGCTGGGGCTGGGCCAGCGCCTCCTGAAAACAGAGCGCACAGAAGTCAGCTCAGCAGCACTCAGGGCTGCAAGGGGAGGGCAGGGGACGTGGACCAGGAGGAGGTAGGAGGACTCAGCTTTACAACCCTCCCATCTTACACCCACAGGGAAGCCTCATGTGTGTACACACACACACACACACACACACACACACACACACACACGGTCTTGAAGACTGAGTGTGCCAAAGGGTTGCTCTTCTCCTCTAACAGCAATGACTCCTGCACCCATATGCAGCAGAGACTAGTTGTTCAGCAAACACATTCCCTTTCCTTCTGGCCACTTGGAGGACTACATTTCCCAGTCTCTTTGCAGGTAGGTGTTTATTGTGTGACTGAGTCCTGGCCCCTGGAATGTGGGTGGAAGAGCTACTGCCACTTCTAGGTGAGTGTGGGATTCCGGGTTCCAGCTCAGGCTGTGGTCATGAGCTGTGCGTAATGTCATTGTCCCTTTCAGCCCTCTAATCCTAGAGGGGGCAGTAGCTTCCAGCAGTCCCTAATCTTTTTTTTTCTTAATTGAAGTTTATTGGGGTGACAATGGTTAGCAAAGTTACATAGGTTTCAGGTGTACAATTCTGTAATACATCATCTATATATCACATTGTGTACTCACCACCCAGAGTCAGTTCTCCTTCCATCACCATATATTTGATCCCCTTTACCCTCATCTACCACCTCCATCCCCTCTGGTAACCACTAAACTATTGTCTGTCTGTCTGTCTATGAATTTTGTTTCTTCATTTGTATTTCCGGTTCTTTTGTTGTTTTCAGTTTTATATACCACATATCAGTGAAATCATATGTTTCTCGATTTTTTCTGTCTGACTTATTTCACTTAGCATAATAATCTCAAGATCCATCCATGTTGTCACAAATGGCAGTATTTTGTCTTTTCTTATGGCAGAGTAGTATTCTATTGTGTATATATACCACATCTTCTTTATCCAGTCATCTATCGAAGGACACTTTGGTTGTTTCCATGTCTTGGTCACCATAAATAAAGCTGCAATGAACATCAGAGTACATATATTTACGGATAAATGTTTTCAGATTTTTTTGGGTAGATACCCAAGAGAGGGATTATTGGATCACGTGGTAATTCTAGTCTTAATTTTTTGAGAAACCTCCACAGTCTACGGCCATACCACACTGACCACACCTGATCTGGTCTGATCTTGGAAGCTAAGCAGGGTCGGGCCTGGTTAGTACTTGGATGGGAGAAACCTCCACACTGCCTTCCATAGCGACTGCACCAATCTGCACTCCCACCAACAGTGTATGAGGGTTCCTTTTTATCCACAGCCTCTCCAACACTTGTTATTATTTGTCTTGTTGATGATAGCCATTCTAAGTGGTGTGAGGTGATATCTCATGGAGGTTTTGATTTGCATTTCTCTGATTATTAGTGATGTTGAGCATCTTTTCATGTCTATTGGCTATCTGCATGTCCTTTTGGAGAAATGTCTATTCAGGTCCTTAGCAGTTCCTAATCTTTGGGTAATCTTACTTTACGTTTTTTTGCTCCTCCAGCCCTTCTAACACTTCTGTAATGAATTCTGCATAACAAATTCCCCTTGTTTAAAATACCTGGAGTGGTTTCTGTTTTTCTGCTTGAACCCTAGCCAATGCAGTGATTGCTAAGCCCCCTTCCAGGATTCTAAGGCATCGTGTCGCAGTTGTCTAGAATGAGAGGCTAATAAGTGATTAAATAGATACCTCCTTCATTTTTCCAATTCACAAATAACAAAGACACTTACAGAACACTCAAACGGAAACTCTTTACTAAAAAGACTAAACCTAGTGGAAATACTAAAACGATCTTAAACAAAACCAGTAGCAATGCATGCTGTGAACTGCTCTTCCATAGGTTCAGTAATTAGCCTGAATCAGTAGAGTCTTCCAATCCCCTCACACAACCATAGCGGTGATCAATGATTCTGGCCTGGGAATCCACTAAGGACCACTATGAACCACTGGGTGCCATGAGTCTAACTGGGGTGTACATGTGATCTATAAACACAGTGATATGGCAGAAAGAGTACAGGAGGAAAATCAGTGTCAGGGGGCATGGCTCCTGAGTAGCTGAAAACCATGAACCATAATTCAGGGCCAAAGGTTGAGGCCAACTGTACTTGATCAAAACAAAAGGAGGGGACCCCAGCTCCTCTTCCCCTCTTGTGTCATACACTCAGAGATCAAGCAATCATCAGGGACATCACTGAAGCCATAAGGGACAGATGGGCCAGGGGACTTCTTGGTGTCCTCTGTCAGTCCCTGACTCCAGTTGGAACCCCTTTTTTATGTTTGTATTTCTGTCCATCTGTCTTTTCACAAACCACAAATGAGGAATCTCCTGAAAGTCAATACATGTGAGAACAGTGATCGTGGCTCAGAGCGAGGACCCTGCCAACCTATGCTTGTCCTTGAACAAAGGGTACCAAGGGACTGGTTTGCTGAATGTAGGATTGTTTTCCAGGATCCTAATCTCAAAATTCAGGACATGGCCCAGCTTCCTGTCTCTGCTTGTGCTCAGCTTCCTACCGTGGCTTGTTACAGGCCCATTATTTATTAGAAACAGTAATGACAATAGCAACTATCAGCCACAAAGAGTAATAATTTAGAGTGCTGTCAGCTCCCACATCCATTTTCTCCTCTGATCCTCACCGCACCCCGGGGAGGCAGGCAGGGAGAGCGCCCCTGATTACAGCTGAGGAGAGCGCCTGGGAGGAGACACGACTGCCAAGTCCACAGTTGAGGCCTGAATCCCTTGCTTCAGGCTTTAATATCTGGACTTGGCCTTGTGTCACAGGTCACTTGCCCTTTTCTCTCATAAATTTCCATCTTTCAGGTTTCAATTTCTAACATCGTGGACTTGGCTTAGTTGCGAATGTGTCTGCCTTACCCATAAAGTTCCCATTGCGATTTTAGAAACTGTATTCCTCTTTTACCCCAGCCTTCCTATTTCTATTCTGAAGGCTGTTTTTGCATATGTGTTTATTTACCTAATGGCATAAGAAAGGCCTTTCACTCCCTGGGTTTCACTGGACTAAATCAGCCTTAAAGGCACCTCCATCCATCCCCAGGTGCTTCCCAAAAGTCACCTCATCAACATAAACCTAATAGTGGTTGGAAAGGGCTTGTGATGAATATCAACACACCTTTATCACTCTTATCACTTAGGAAGTTCCAAGGGTTTTAGGAACTCTGGAATGAGGATGAAAACCAAAATATATTTCTTATTATAAATCACAGTATCACAACTGGCTACTCCACCACCCCGCGCTCGCTCTGCTCTGCCTGCCAGCTCTCTCGGGTTCCCTTCAGCTCCTGCTCAGATAGGCTGAGGGCAGAGCCATGGGTCTGCAGCGTAAGCAGATAGCCAATAGGAGGACAGACATCAGCTTCTCCCATGCGGGACCTCAAACCCCACGCCCTCCTCTACGGGAAGGTAAGGAATCCCTCTCATGTAAAATACGCCATCTCTCAGACTCTCCCTTTGCACCTCTACCCAGTCCTTTCTGTCACCCAGGGGAGGGGGAACAGCTGGGGTGACAAGAGGTGACAGTAGGAACAGTTTTGGGCTGTCTTATTAAGCCCCATGAGAGAAGTCTGGCCCCAACTGTTGATAACTCTTAGACCCTCAGTCTCCTCAGATGGAGGCCCCAGTCATCAATTCCAAAACAAGAATCCAATTCAACATCCTGTGACATACAGTACAGGTTGTGGGGGAGGGAGGTGACAACAGGATGTGTGCTGCTCCCCAGAACGGAGTCTGTTGGGAGGCAGAGGTGGGGACTAAGGATGACACTGCAAACGTGCTCAAGGGCCAGGTTCCTCTCTTCCCTGAGGACCCTCAACTTGGCAGGGACAAGCTTGGCAGGTTCCAGAGTCACAGTGACTTGGAGCCTGGACCCTGGTGATCACACCTCCATGCTGCTCATTGCTAGGTCTTTCCTTCCTGCGCTCCCAGGACTAGAAGCCAGGCTCTTGTCCCTCTGAGTTCAGGGGCCTGTACCCCACACTGGAACACCCCGGCTGTCTGGTGGGTGTTTCAGTTCAGAGGTAGGAGTCCTTTTCCAGTGAACAGAGAATCTGTACACCTGAGTGGGGCATCTAGAAAAGGGGGGAAACTGCCCCTGAAATGTGCCCCGAGGAGGAAACACTCTGCTTCCTGCACTCAGAAAACCGAGGTGAGAGAAAAGCACCACAGGCGATACTGTGAGTTCACGCCCAGGAGCATTTGGTCTCAGACAGCCACCTCCCTCCCGCAGGCCACTTGCCAGCCCTTAATGAACACATCTGAAATGTGAGGTGACACCTCTTCTCTCTTCTGGCACCGGGAGGAGAAGAAACCAGGTGAGAAACCCTGTTTCTGCCCACTCTGGTCAGGAGTGAGTCAAAGCAAGACGCAGCCTGCTCCTTTCTTCCAGACACTCACCTGCGGAGGCTGGCTCTGCCTGGAGCACACACGTGAGCCAGCAGTTTGCTTTCCAAAAGCTAATTATTAATTATTAATTACACATCAGGGAATATCCCAGGCTGGGACTGAGCTGTGATCAAGTGGGCAGAGTGGGCACAGCATTCCTTTCCTCTGGCGGAACAGGTGCCACGTGCTGGAGCTGGCAGGGGGCCAGCACAGCCACGGGCTCCGTGGGCCGGAGCCCACCTGTGGTAACCAAATGAGATCAGATAGCTATGTACCTGCATCAGGGGTTTGTGTACAGGTTAGATGAGACGATAACTGGGAAAGCTTTTTGTAAGCACGAAGTACAACAGACAATTTTAAATGTGGGCAAGGATGTCTTCATGGAAGTTGGGAGGAAGAGAAAGAAAAGAGTTCTTATTGAGGGTGCATTTTTTACTTTCCTGGTTACCTTGTCCTCATGTTTGAGGTGAATCCCTGCTCTACAGCACAGCCCTGAAAGCTGCCTCTCCAAGCCCTGCCCAGTCCCAGCCCTTCTGTACTGCACCAGCTCTAGAACAGACGTGCAGTGAGTGCTGGCACCCAAGCAGTGCTGGAAACGGAAACAGCTCTGCAGCGAAGGAGGCAAGAATCCACATGGAGTGGTCAAAGTCTGGCTTCCCTGGGTTCCCATCTGGGCAGCACCTTTGGTCAATATTGATTCAGTCATTCCTCGAAATGGGAGATCTGCATGGCTTCTTCTGCCGCAGAAAGAGTTTGAAAGCCCGTAACTCTTCCGTGCTTGACCTGTGGTTGGTTTTGTCATACCTGTGCCTCCTAATCCTTGTCCAAGGCTGGGAATCTCCCAAGGCATAACATGGTCACCCAAACACAGTCCCAGGAGTGGGGAGATCCTCAGACACCATGACAACATTGATGCTGATGGGAAATCCCTGCTTGAGTTCTGCCTCCAGGACCACACACCATGTCCTTCCTCACAGAGCAGCCGCTTCTGCCCTCAGAACCCAGAGCCCAAAGACAGTGCTCTGGACACCTGACACCATCCACATACCATGCAGGACACAGGCCTCCACTAGAAAGTCTACCTGTGTTTAACACCAGGAAGAGAAACATAGACCCTAATACCCTCCTCCAATAACAGGCAAACCAGCTAAAAAAAATCAACTGCAAAAGGTCCATTCTTCTGGGTGCTCAAGTGGTTCAGCCAATATATCTGTTTAAGAATTCTTATGTACTGAGTAGTTTTGACTTTTGGAATCACGTTTATGTTTTACATACTCAAAATAAAACAAAATCAAATCAGCAGGATGAGAGATAAAAATTAAAATAGAAGGGCCAGCCGAGTGGCTCAGTTGGTTAAGAGCTCACTCAAGACTGTGAGCTCTGAGCAACAGCGGTTTGAGTCCCAGCCTGAGCTGAGTTGTGCTGAGCTGCCAACAGGTGGCAGGATGGCTCAGATAAAAATAAAAAAAATACAATGCAAAGAGAAACAAACTAATCTGACTAGTTCGAACGAATCACACTGAGGTGGGAAAAGAAGTGACCAGAGTAACATTTGAACATAGTACTGTGACTATGTGCTCTCAGTCTAAAGACAAAAATAACTACAAGCTAATATAAATTCTAGATAGAAGTTGTGGTTTTTTTTTGCAGGGGTAGGATTTACCAATTCAGAACCGACATTCTATGAATTGTAGGATTGAGCAAATAAGGAAGTATATTGAATGGAAATCAAGTTTCTCATTGTTGGAGAAGGGAGTTACAACTAAGGAAAGAGAAGACTAGAAGAATCAACCATGGGGAGATGGACTGAAATTACAGATATCATTTTGAATTTATGGTTTTTAATAGAGAAAGATATAAAGCTAGATAAATATATGTATTGGGTTGTCGGAAAAGTTACGACGTATTTTTTCTGTTTTTCGTTGCAAAAGTGCGTCATGACTTTTCTGACAACCCAATATATATATTTATATTCCTTCTCTCTGTGTCCACTTAAAGGGTAAGTCGAGACACCCCAGTAGCAATAAACATACCTAGCACCCAGATCTTGTTCTCTAAATACCATTCCTCATTTGAAGAAGGCAGGGCTCTTTGGAGAAATGGCTGATTCAGGGCTGAGGCAGAGAAAGTACAAAATGACCCTGGAATATTTTGTGCCAGAAAGTAAGGAAGTCCTTAAAAAATGATTAGGATGTGTCATAAGACATAGGAGCCAACTTGAAGGGCTCCCACTGGCCAAATCTGGGACAGTTTGAGCACCAAACTAAATAATAATAGCAATAGAATACTCATGGAAAAATAAGAATCTGAGTCCATACAGATATAAAGAAAGGAATCAACTAAAATGTGAGGAAGAAGGGGAAGTCCTTCTTTACAGTAGACCAATACATACATGTAGAAGGAATGATGGTGTTAGAAAATCACCATTTTGCGACCATTACAGTAATATCGGATTTTGCCCAGAATCGTCAATGGATGCTAAAGCTAGTTGGTGAAAAATTGTTGAAGAACAGGATATTTCCAGTCTCAAAATATCCCCAATGAAGTATTTATTAATTACAAAGGGAAAATTAGTAACTTTAAAGTAGATTAACCCAGAAGACACCACCTTAAATAAGTAATCAAAGTAACATCACCAATAATGGGACAAACGGAAAACCTGTTTGATGCCTGATACGATGCCTAGAAAAGAACACAATATCATTCAATGGGTTCCTGCCAAAAATACAAAACCTAAATCTAATCACAATCATGTCCCAAACTGAGGGACAGTCTACAAAATAACTGGCCTGTGTTCTTCAAAAAATGTCAAGGTCGTGACAAAGAAAGGCTAAGGAACTGTTCCAGATTAAAGGAGACAAAAGAGCCATGACAACTAAATGCCATGTGTGACCCTGGATTGGATCTTGGGCCACAGGGGAAAAGCTATAGGATATTAGCGGGGTTAATTGGCAAAACTGTAATGTGGAACTCTGGATTAATAATAGGATTTATTAGTGTTAAATCTCTTGATCTTGATAAATATATTGTGTTTAGGTAAAAGAAAATTCTTGTTCTTAGGAAATATACATTGAAGTATTTATGGATAAGGGAATGTGATATCTACAAATTACTTTCAAATGGTTTAGGAACTATATATATGTTATACAATATAACATATACTAAAATATGTTATACATGGACTAGAAATACACACACACACACACACACACACATACACACATATATTGGGCCTTCGGGAAAGCCATGACGCATGTCTGCAACAGATGGCACTAGCTCATTTTTGGAAGTACTAGAGTCATTCGCATCTCTGTTATTGCTATGTCATTTGACAGCTGACAGTTCTAGCTTCATTCTGAAAAAAAATTGAGCGATTTGGTTGAGTTTTGGCGATTTTATAACAAGTTGAAGATGGAAGACCAAACTGTGCATTTTTGCCATATTTTACTGTTTTACTTCCATAAAGGGAAAAACGTGCGTCAGGCTTGTGAAAAGTTGCATCAAGTTTACGGTGACAGTGCTCTACAAGAACGTCAGTGCCAACGATGGTTCACGAAATTCCATGCTGGTGATTTTGATTTCAACAATGCTCCTCGGTCGGGGAGGCCCACCGAGGTGATGACGACAAAATAAAGGCATTGATCGAGTCAAACCCATGTTACACGACACAAGAGATTGCAGAAACATTGAACATCCATCATTCAAGCGTTCACAACCACCTGAAGGAGCTGGGATACGTAAGCAAGCTCGATATTTGGGTTCCTCATGAACTCAAAGAGTTCATTTAACGGCGCATATAAACATCTGCAACATGCTCATTAAACGTGAGGAAAATGATCCATTTTTGAAGAGACTGATAACTGGTGATGAGAAGTAGATTGTTTTTGGATGGGATGTGTTGCCAACCCACCATATTTGCCTGACCTTGCGCTGTCAGACTTCCACTTGTTTTGCTCTCTTCAAAACTCCTTGTGTGGTATAACATTCAATTCAGAGGAGGCTGTAAATCAGCACCTTGTGCAGTTTTTCGCCAATAAAGGCAGATCCTTCTATAAACAAGGAATTATGAAGCTCACTGAAAGATGGCAAAATGTTATCGAACAAAACAGGCAATATATCATTGATTGATCTTTGTTCTTTATATAAATAAATGACCTTTGAAAAACACAGACAAAATACGTCATGACTTT
>NW_017731358.1:4251751-4334368 GCF_001890085.2 Hipposideros armiger | reverse complement strand
CTGAGCAGCAGGGCACCGGTTCGGATCCCACATGGGGGCCAGTGACGCTGTGCCCTCTACAGCTAAGATGGTGAACAACAGCTCGACCTAGAGCTGGGCTGCCATGAGTCGCCGACGACGGCATAGGCTGCAGCCCCTGCTGCAGTGGGCTGCCATAAGCTACCATGTGTGGCCAGCAGCCAGCGTGAGCAGCCAGCAGCTGGTGTGAGCTGCCAAGAGCTGCTGTGAGCGGCCATCCAGAGACCAGCAACCAATCTGCCTCACCCGGGAAAAGCACAATGATAATAACAACATGGGCCAGTGAAGCAGCGTCCTCCACAACTAGACTGAAGAACAAAACGACAGCAACTTGTCTGTTCCCCTTCCCCCGATTCCCCATTGCTGTTCCCCTCCCCCAATTCCCCAATAAAATCTTTAAAAAAAAAAAAGAAACTATAATTATAACTAGAAAAGGGAAGAAAAATAAACAAGTGCTACCAGCAGATCAGACATTTGGAGAAATTCCCGCAGATGGGATTAGAGGGGCAAAAAAAGAAAGGATAGAGCAACCCAGGGCAGTCGAGAGAAGAGCTGTCTTCAAGGCACCTGAGAAGCTCCACCTTCAGCAAATCCTAGAAGCAGACATGGGCCAAGGGCAATCATTGAGCATAATGTTATCTTGAAGGCTTAATCCTATGTTTGGAAATAACGTAAGTGGCACCTATAATAGCATAAAAAAATGGGGAGAAGGAGGTTTACAAGAGGGTCTATATGATTGACAAGTTCCTACATTTTACATTGAGGCAGTAAAATATTAACTCTAAATAAACTGTGAAAAGTTTAAAATGTATATTTAATCCCTAGAGCAGTCTTCAAAGTTTTTGGTCTCAAGGCCCCTTTACATTCCTAAAAATTATTGTGGTCCCCAAAGAGCTTTTGTGCACGTGTGTTATACCTATCAGTATTTACCATTTTAGAAATTTAAAGGGAGATATTTTAAAATATTTTTAATCATTTAAACATAACAATAATCCCACTATCTGTTAAAATAAGTGACATATTTTCATGAAAAAAAAAAATAACAACTTTCCAAAACAAAAACACTTAGTGAAAAGAGGCCTTATTATACATTTTACAAATCTTTTTTAATGATAGAAAACAGCTGGATTCTCATATCTACTTCTGCATTCAATCTATTGCAAAATATTGTTTTTGAAGTACATGAAGAAAATAACTGGCCTCCCACACTTCTATAATTAGATAAGGAAATAATAACTTACTACCACTGATCCACATATGAAAAAAATTACTATCATTCAGAAAATAACAGAATCATCAAAAAAAGGTGACATGGGCTATAAGAAACAGCAGTAGTTGCATAAGAACTATAAGAATTAAAGGAAACTTGAGAGACATTAAGACCCTGTTGCTCAAAAGCAGCAAAACTTTAATGACTTAAAATTATGTTTTCTTTTCTAAGAGTCCAATAATGTCACTTGGTTTTTCACTTAAACACACACACACAAATATATCTCACTACTGTAAATGCTATTTATAGGTTTAAAATTATTTTAAATTAAATTTATCGGGGAGACAATGGTTTGTAAAATTACATAGGTTTCAAGTGTACAATTGTAGAATACATCATCTGTATATCACATTGTGTGCTCACCACCCAGGTTTAAAAAAAATTTTTTTTTTTCAAGGAGGGCATGGATCACAATGGCCCATGCAGGGATCGAACCAGCAACCTTGGTGTTATTAGCACCACATTCTAACCAACTAAGCTAACCAGTCACCCCTTAAATTTTTATAACTAACTATAACCAACACGAAAATGTTAGTTATAATTACAGAAAAAATAAATTTTATAAACCTTGACAATTTAAAAATAATAATCCAACTAACAAAAAATTAGAAATGAAGTGAGAGAAATGGAAGAAAGAGTAAATGTGCCAATATCGTCTTTTTTTATTAACAGGAAGCAATAAGTAAACTGATATTAAATTGGAAACTTGGTCAAGAAATTGAGGTAGAAATATATCATTTAAAGTTGTAATGATAACCACTAGGGAAAACGAAAATAAGAAATCATTAGCAGTCACTGTCTCTGGGGAATGGGGGTGTAGACAGAGGGGAAGAAGGCTTTTTGGTTTCTATCATTCTCTACTGTTTGAAAAATTTTTTACTACAGGTAGGTAGTGCTTCTATCATAAAAATACTAACTTATTTTTTATTTTAAAAAAGTATTTAAATTGTGACATTATTTTAAAAGTAGAATGCTGACCTAGAGTTAGTAATCTGCTTACAACTCAACTTCATTTTGGCAGTGGATGGATTCACCAAAAGATACCTGTGTTTTGAAGCACGTTTTAAATGCATTGGATAAACAAAATAATTAAAGAGAGTGAAGTGTTTTATAAAATTAATGGCTGTCCATAAAATTTGTGTATCTTTTTGAAAAAAATAGAATTTGTTTTTGCTTTGTGCTGTCCTTTACTGATAATTGTCTAAAATTTAAAAAGTTACTTAAAATGCGACATGGCTTTCTGTTTTAAGTTAAATTCTATGAACATCTCATATGGGATTCATATGAGAGCCAATTTATCGTCTGGATCAGACATAACTATTTTTGGTGCAGGCAGGGTTGCTAGGCCACCACCGCCTCAAGTTCACCAGTAAGCACCTCAGTCCTGTTACTGCTGACAGGAACTACGGTGTCACTTACAAGCTATCTGCAGATTAGGAAAAGAACATTGTAGAATTTTTTACACAGACCAGTAGTTTTTACTCCACTCTCCTTTTCTCTTCTTTATGCCTGTTCATGTGAAAAATAAAACACAAAGGAAATGTAAATTCTCCTGAGCAGTGGTAATGACAAACATTATCCTATCAGAAAACCATCAAAGCTGAATAGGGGCTACCTCTAAAGATCTTCCATGCCTAGTTATTCAAAAGCACCACCACAGTCTTTTGATTCAGGTATTAAAACTCAAAGAAAAAAAAACCCAATTTTAAGAATCAGATCACATTATGCTTGATTATAATTTAAGAGAAAAAGAGCCACTGAACTGAATTATACTCAGGAATGTATATTTCTTTAAAACTTACTACAATTATTTGATATTATTGTTCTATGAATATAGAACTATCTAGCGTTTAAACTGTTATCCTTAAGAGATATATTTTGGTCAGAAAAAGTATAAAATGGATGAACAAATAAGCTAAAACTCAGTTAGCCAACCTGCTAGAAAGCCAGCGTGTTCAATCAGGCCAGGCCAGACTCTATGCACCAGGTAGGGGCACCCTAGGCTAATTATAAGAATAGTGCTTCAGAGTCAAGATTCTCCTTGCAAACCCCAACTGTTAAATGATGGCAGGGTCTGTATTTTTTTCTGTATCTGGCCATGGATGAAATGTACCCCAAGGTAGTAAGAAGCTTTAAAGACACCTAATCCAGTCATTCACAATTAGGCAGAATGTATTAGTCATTTGTTTGCTTTTCTACATCTTATGTTACAACATCTTAAAAATCTTGTTGGCCAAGGAGAGACTGACCCTCCCTGAGTTAACCAATTCTTAGAGCTAGCAAAGGGCTGACCCGGAGCATGCCTTTCATATGCAAACCAACCAATTCCTTGTCAATATTCCAAGCCACTCTCTTTATGGAACTCTCACGCACCCAGCCAACCTTTCCCCTGCCCGAAATCATCTCAGGACCAGGTACTACGCAACTAGAGACCACCCCCATAGCCCAAAGCCTTCCGGAACTATGAAAACTAGCCAATCCTAATCCGCCCTGCCCTGTTCTTCCCACAGAAAGTCCAGTAAAGGCTTTCCCCTCACTCCTGCTTCTGCCTCCTGGCCAGATCTTGATGCTTCCCGCCCCCCGTGGCCCTGTGTGGCATGGCACTGCCCCTTGTCTTGCAAAACGTAAGTAGTAAATTCTTCTTCCAATGGCACTGACCTCTTTGTGTCATCACTCAGTCATCCCCATAAATGAAAACCCTGTGGGTACAAATGAGACTGAATCCCACCTAATTCATCTCAGTGAAGAAGCACTTTCCTTCCAGGTTCTAGGACACCTTCACCCAAAAAAGGTCTCCATTTCACTTTGTACAAATATGCAGCATTTTCAGCCCCATGGTCATTTTGGGGATTGACCTCTTAGGTTAAATAACAAACAGGGCTGCAAAATGGAAAGGGGGAAAGACAAAGAAGCAAGAGCAGGAGAGGATGACAGTGCCCGCATGAAAGCCTCAGACTCCACCGAATCCTGAGAGCAACGTCTGTCTTCTCTTCTCTCCCAGGTTCTCATCAGCTTCGTTTCTTCTGCCACTTCCAAAAGTTACCACTGGTGGTTTTTACAGTGATGCTAAGAGCTTCAGCTTCGAGACCTTTCACTTGCATTGAGTCCCTTCCAAAGATTATACCAATTTTGTATTTGTAATTTGTAAGTTTTTTACTAAAGACGATCCCGAAAAATCATATAAGCTTCATGCACTACAAAAACTGCGGAGGGAGAGGGGGGTCATGGCCCCAGAAGCGAGCCCTCCTTTGTACCCAACCATTCTGGGCCCCAGTTTCCTAACCTGTTTAAAAGGATGGGCTACCAAGACAGTCTTGTCTTGAGTTCCCTTTTCTTTTCTCCTCAGTTGCATTCACTCCTCTACATACTAATAAAGCAATATGCTATTAGTTTGCAGGCAGCTGCCAAGGCTCACTTTGCATACTGGCTTTTTTAAAGATGCTAAAACAGGCCTGAAAATGCATAGCAAAAATACAAGTCAGTTCGTAACTGTACACTGGCTAATGAGGATGCAGAAAATAAGAGCAAAGCTTTTGCAATGAAGCCTGACACCAGTGCTCAAAATTATATTATAACCTAAAGATAGGATGTGCTAAAACCAACCCAGAGCTGTATTATGGGGTCATGGGTCATGGGCTTGGCTCTAGCTTGGCTCCACGACTCTTTGCATGTGTCTTTGAGCAACTCATTCACCTCTGGGCTTGTTTCTTGACCTTCTGAGGAAGGGGACTGGGCCAGAAGAGCTCTAAGAACCCCTTTATCTCTAAACGTGTTCACTTCTATTTCCCTCTCTTGCCAGTGCTACCTTCCTGTTCACCAGTGCCCCACAACATGACCAGACTCTTTCTTACTCACACGATGCCATACTAACCTAGGCCAGCTGCTGAAATGAGGAGAAGACAGGGAGAGAGCAAAGGAGGGGAGGACAGAGAAAGGAAAGGGAAGGCAGGAAGTCAGGCAATGTGAGGGCACGGTACAGGGTCACAGGTGGGTCGCACCCTGGAGGCCAATCTGGACACGCATCGTTCCACACCTGGGCCAGGTGCCAGGCTCTGATGGGGCACCCACTCCCTGGGTCTGCATCGGGATTTTTCCTAGGGTGATTAGCTCAGCCCAGCCAGATGTCAGCCCACTAACTTTCTAGAAAAGGGTCCTCACGGGCCTACTTCCGCTGGAGCTCAGGTCTCTGGAGGAAAGCTGAATGAAGAAAAAAAGAATACAAGCCACTCATACTAGCTAATCTGCAGGCTTTGGTGACAAGCTCACATGTCATCGCATGACACGGCTTCCCTTTAAATTTCTCTGAAGACCATCCAACACTGGGAGGAGGAAGAGAAAAGCCTCGGATTAGTTGGAGGCATTCTTTATTCCACAGTAATTGAGAGATTTCAGTTTTAATATCTCCAGCAGAGATCCTGGTAAGGACGGCACTCAATAAATACCTGGTAAGCGGAGCGGAATTTCCTTACTATTCCCAATGCTCCAAGTATTTGATCCAGCTGAACTTCAGATCTCACGCAGCATGTCTACGTGCCATCCCTTCCTGTCTCAGGCTCCCAGCTGTCTCCTGCCAGCTTAATCTCCCTGACCCACCATGTCTGCCGCAGTCCCCTCTGCCCACTGGCTGGCAGAGACAAGCATGGAATCGAAGGTCGTTAGCCCTCCAGTCACCTCCCTACGGCACAAGCTGCTCCTTAGCTTTCCAGTCCCATGTTCACAAACAACCTACTCTACTGGGTTTCAGGGTAAAATCTGCTTCATCCAATCACTGAACACACATTGTATTTAGTGCTTATCATGTGACAGGCACTGGGCCAGATCCTTCTGAATATGGCATAAAACCCCTGAAAATCAGGTACACTCCACCCATCCTACAGTTGTGAAAACAGACTGGGAGCCTTTGAGGAATTTGCCCAAGGGCCCAGCACATCTAGTGCACAGTCAGAATTTAGAACCCAGGTTCCCAGGTTCAAGTCCACCACCAAACCACACCCCACATCAGTGAAGTGTCTGAGAATAGAGGCACCTGGGGCAAGATTTGTACCTGCCACAAGTTCAGTCGGTCCTCAGACTCAGACACACACACACACACACACACACACACACACACACATACTACAGACCCATCTAGGCCTGGAAAGTATCCCATCCTTCTCAATGGACTGCCCATCAAGCAGGTTGTCCTAGACAATGTCCCACGTTCTGGTTTTGGCCACTGGAATCATTCTGGATTTGGGACTCTAGCCATAAGTCTTCTACCTGATTTTGCCGACCTGAGTCATACATTTATTTGCCAACTGAATCTTCTCATCATTTACATCACTATCTCATTGACCAAATGCATACTCCCTTAGTTTTATTATTAGCCAACATTTACTGAATGCTTACTGTGAGCCGAGCACTATACTAAATGTTTACATGAATTATCTCTTTTAATCTTTGTAATTCTCTAGGGTAGGTTTTATTATTGTAGCCATTTTACAGGTGAGAAGATGGCTTAGTGAGTAATTTTCCCAAGGTCACAAAATGTTAGAGCTAGTACATGAACCCAGGCAGCACATGTGCCCTTGACCATCACACCATTAACTCTCAGATCTACAGCCTCTTCTCAGCTGGTCCACTTATTACTGACCAGCACACACACACACACACACACACACACACACACACACCCCTACCCCATCTGGTCCCAGGAGTAGAAAAGCCAAACCAAGAATCCATTCCTCCACCTCTCCACCTAACTCGCAAGCATCCCCACTCTGGCCAGGTTTCTTGAGAGCTGATGGGGTTGGCGTAACACCCCCCAGCCTGTCTTCCTACTGGGCACTGCCTTCTTAATCCCATGTTCTTCAGGATCCAAAGTTCTTAGCAGAATTCTTGACGCCCAAGACGGGAGGAAAGGTAGACAAAGGTTCATGGGCTACTTCTGGAGGGTCAGCCACTCCCAGGGTTCAGCTTCAAACTTGTTAGCCACCCAACCTGCTGCCTGTCCCCCACACAGGCCTTGGATTTACCATTGGGTTGCTTCGCGCATACCATTGGGGCAGGAGGCATTAAGAGAAAGGATTAAAGCTTGGATCTTGGCAACAAACCTGCCTGGCTTTCCAGTGCCTCAGTTTTTCATCAGTCAGGCCAAAATAGTCATATCTACTTCAGAATATTGTCATGAAAATCAAATGAGGAAATGCATATTCAATGTTCCACACATGGTAAGTGCCCACCAATTGGTAGTTATTATCATTTTCTTACCCTCTCAGCCTGGGATGTGCTTCCTAACTTCACCCTTTGTTCTGCTCCCACCAATATTTTAAGATCTACCGCAGATAACGGCTGCCCCAATCCCCAGCGAGGTGAGTCAGTTATGTAGACCCAGCATTGACTAAGCATCTTCTAGGTGCTGAGCACTCATGGCAGGTATTGAGGATACAAAAATGAATAGGAAATGTCCCTGAACTTAAGGAGTTCACAGCCTTAAGGGAGACAGCAAAGAAACAGCTCATTTCAACACCACTTGGTAAGTGAGTGCTGGAGCGGGTGCAGGAGCAGGGGAGGTCCGTCAGATGTGAGGGCCTTGGGGGCCAAGATAAGGAGTTGGAACTAAATTGTGAAGGCAGTGAGAAGCCATTGAAAGACCCCAGGCGGAGGAGTCAAATGCACAGATTTATGCTTTAGAAAAGGATCACTTTAGTGGTGATGTGGAGAAAGAAGTTAGGGTATAAATAATCGAATCAAGAAATGGTACCTTGGACAAGACAGTGCAAGGGAGACAGAGAAAAGGGGATTGATTTCAAACATGTCTAGACAGTGACAAAGGCCTTGATGCTGAACATTGTCTAAATCCTTCAATGTTCGCAGACTGAGAGAAAGGGAGATGGTGAGGGAGGTGACACAGAGACCTTTGCACCCATCACATTTTAAAAATCAACTTTCTTAGGGCAGTTACGGCTGCCCTAAGAAATTTCACTTGCATTGTGATGATCTGTTACTTGTTCATTTGATTAGTCAACTAACATAACTTTTCCACTTAGATTCCAGGCACTATCTTGGAGGGTTCCAGTGACAAATCAGTGTAGTGAGAAGTATCAGCAAAGACCAACCTAAGGGACAGCTACAAGCACAGAGCCTGGGGAATGGTGAGCTTTGGCTGGACGGTGGGGCACAGAGAGGGTGATGGAAAGGACTCAAGCTGGATCAGACTGTGCAGGTGCTAAGCTAAAGAGTCCTAACAGTGGGTGGTCGACATGGGAGCCTCTGAAGGTTTTAAAAAGGGGAGAGTGCATCACAGCTGAGCCTTCACAGATCCTTCTCATAGAGATGGACCAAGGATGTCTTAGTTGTCTCTGTTTTTTAGAATCCCTGGGGACAAGGGCCTCAAACTTTCCATCTGGGTATTAAATGCACGCTTAACACAGCACCCATTATTTAGGAGGCAGTCCACAAGTATATGTTAAGTGCATAAACACTCATGTATAGTCTTACACACCCAAAGAAAATGCATGGGAAGTATGGTGAGACTGAGCAGGCTAAACAAAATGGAAGACCCCTAACAAATCAGGGTCTCTCTAGGGTCCTCAACCTCACTAAGAATGAGGCTACAGGCCTTTTCACTCAGGAGTGAAAAGCTCTGGGCAACAGTTTTTAAATATTTTTGAGGAGCTTCTCCAAGTCTCCAGTCGCTCATTTCTAAGCAGCCTGAATACACTCCCAGGGTGAGAAGTGAGGAGCAGGATACAGTCCCGGGCCTGCCGGGCAGAGGAGAGCAGCACCTTTTGCCGATCACGTACCACTGCCCACCATCATGCTGCATTTTTCACATGAACCCATGTACATGAAGAGGGGGTAACTAGCCAGTTTATATTCCCCCACTAACCGTGAACCCCATCTGCCTCACTGCCTTGTCATCCTTGGCTCAGGACTCCCGGGTTCCGGCCCGTGCTCTTGCTATTGTGTGAGGCCTTGAGTTGATTCTCTCCTCTCTTGGGGGGCTCATCCCCGTTATAGTGCCAGGCAACCCGCCTGCCCCTCTCCACAAAGCACAAGAGAAACCCAAAGGACAGGGAAAACGTCAAAGCTGAGTGATCATTAACCGGCAAAGACATTGGGAGCAAGCAGTTTCCTGATAAACACCTAAGTCCGTTTTTTTTTATTTTTTAAGGGATTAACTATCTATTTCTGGGAAGAGCCACTTCAATTCCATAGCTACATTGAACATTTACTATAACTAATAATCAACTGGAAGAAGATAAGGAAAACCCTGCAGACATCAGGGAACCCAGAAATGCACTTGGCTTCAGTATACATGAGTTTTGGGGAAATAAATTTTCCTTCTTACATTGGTTTGATTTAATATGAAAAGGAGTTCATATTATCTTAGGCCTCACTCTGACTATTCATGGAAAATCTCCTGGGGGGGGGGGAGAAGGCGGGGAGGAAGGAAGGGAGAGTATCCAGGATTCAAAATCTACGACAAATAGCAAAGAAGATTCTCTGCACACAGATGGTTAAGTGTTGGCTACAATATCTTCTCGATTAAGCTGGAATACCAAAATAAACTTCTGAGACAATCACTTCTAAAACAGTGTACGGTAACTCAGCGTCCTGTCCACTGAGCCCTTGCTCGCAGGCCTCCGCGGTTCTCTCTCAGACTCCCCAACACCCTCCAGGCCTACCTGCTGGGCTGCCTCATGGAAGAGTTCCTGCACCTGAGACATCTGGGCCATCTTCGTGGAAATGGGGGTCCTGGTGGTCTGGATGAGGAGACCCCTCTGGAAGGTAAATACCATCCTTGGTCAGATTGGCTCCTCCTTCCTCCTCTCCTGATCACCCATCATTCCTCTGTATCAGGCCCTGGCTGAGGAAGCACCCTCTTCTATCTCAACTGGAAACTCACCGCCATAACTCTTTGGTGCTCAGATAGATGCCACTCATCTTTCAGAGGCTCCTTGTGCTCAAATCGTGCTGTCCTAAAACCACAGCTCCCCCAGCTCTTTCTGTCTTCCCTGAGCTCTTTCAATCGGGGGGTGGAGGGCAGGGCGGGGAGAGGGTGTCAGAGCCAGCTGCCCAGCCGCCTAGCCCTTGAGGACGCAGTTTTCCACTCCTCTCCCATCCTGTGAACCTCTTTGTCCAGGGCAAGGGCACCATCGTTCACTAGAGCTGGGTGCAGGAGGGGAGGGAATGCAGACTGGACCATGAGCAGAGTGGGAGAAGGGTAGTTAGGAGGTTGTCTTGGGGGTCCTTCTCACGCAGGGCCAGAATGAGGGAGGGGAGTGGAGAGGGTGGTAAGAAAAGGATGACTGAGCATCATTGTCAGGGCTTTTGGCTATCAGAGCACCAGTCTTCCCTTGGGGCAAGGGCCTTGTGCCAGGCTGTGTGTGACCCTCACTGCCAGCAGAGTGCTGGGAGGTAGACAGGGCACTGACACTTTGGAAGGAGGAGGGAGGGGAGAATGAGAGAAGCGGGTAGGGGTAGAGCTTGTGGTCAGGAGAGAACATGACCCATGACAGTCTCCAGGGAAGGAGAGGAAGGGGAAAACTCAATGAGCAGTATTCAAAGCAAAAGAGGTGGGAGTTGGGGGTGGGGGGGGGGTGGGCACTATTAGCTCAGGGTGAAGTTAGGGGCTTAGTGGGCTATGGAGACAGGAGAGTACCTGAGGGACCCCAGAAAGGCCCCACAACTCTCTGCCCAGCTCTCCCCTGCTGCCCACGTGCAGATAAAGCGCTTGGCTTCTCATGTCCTCCGCCTCTCAGGCCCTCGGGGCCCCTGGAAAAGATCCCGAAATTTAGGGAGATCCACTTGGGAGCCAGAGCCCAACCCCCAGTGCACTCCCACTTACGCGAACCCTGGTATGGCGCAGCCCACTCCCCCTCCAGCTGCAGCTCCGGTACCAAGCTCTCTGGAACTCTGGGCCGGGAGGAGGCGTGCGCGTGTCTGCGAGTCCGTGCCTGCGCGCCAGGTGACTGGGCAGAAGGGGTGGGGAGTGGTCTACCTGAGCAGTGGGCAAAGGAGACCCAAGCCTGGCCCCCTTCCTACAAGACAGAGCTCCTCCGGGGAGGGGAGCCACTCCGAGACCAATCTGTGCACTGCCCACCTCCAGCCCCCTCAGCGCTCACCTGCTGGCAGGACAGCAAGTTCCTAGCGCTGCATCCGCCGTGTCCCCGCCCCATTGCCACGTGGCTGACCAGGTGTTGCAGTGCGAGTCCCAGCTGTCCCGCTGGTGAGGCGTGTCCCTCCCAGACTCGGGCACCCCAGCCACACCTGTACCCACGAGTCTGAGTTCAGGTAGAGAGGGAGGGGGTTGCAGAGCCTTCCCCTCCTCCAGGGTCGAGGGGCACACTTACCTCCGCCCTGAAGGGCTCCGTGCTCCCAGACAGCACTCCCAGGCGCAGAAGAAGGGGACCGGATTCCTGACCCAGGTGGGAGGAGGCTGGGGAGGAGTGGTGGTAAAGGGGAAAGGGTCTGCAGGCCCTCAGGCTTGTCTTGACGGCCACTGCCGCCCTCAACAACTAGTTCAATGCAACCAGCTGAGGTGCCCAGCCTGGGATTAGGAGACTGGACGGGATCCTATTCACTGAAGCTCTAAGGAACTGCAGTCTAACCCTGCACAGGGGAGTGAGACAGGCTGGGAGTGGGAAAGCCTGCTGCTCCCATGCTGGTCCCGCAGGTGCAGGGCCTCTGGATAGGAGACTGAGGTTCTGTGCTGCAGGGATTCCAAAGTGCAGCTGGCTACCCCACTAGGTCACACTCAGGCTGGCAGGAAGTGGAATCTTTTGCCAAGAAAAGTGCCCTCAGGCATGCTGAGGCGTGGGGAGAAATTGCCCTCACCACCTTCAGCCATCACTGGGGACTGGGGGTGAAGCAAAGTCTCCAGAACCCCCGTTAGCAGGAAAAAAACTAAATTAACACACAGAGACATTAAATTATCCCCATGTCCAATCTGGCATATTTCCTAAACCTTAAATAACTTGCTAGGCTTCCATGTGAGCTTCTGAGAAATAGGAGGGCAGCTGGGAGTACTTCCCACGCCCACATGAGCCTTTGTGTGAAAATCCCTAAAAATAGAGGTTGTTCTTTTAAAAACAAAAGGGAAGGCAAAGCCATGGGAACACTGACAGAGCCTCAACCTCTCCTGCTCCAGCAGAGGGTTTTGTGTGGGTTTTCTTTTTCTGTGTGTTGTGTGTGTGTGTGTGTGTGTGTATAAATATATATAACATAAAATGTGCCATTTTAACCATTTTTAAGTGTACAATTCAGCGGCATTAATTATATTCACCATGTTGTGCAACCATCACTGCTATTTCCAAAACCCTGTCATCACCCCAAACAGAAACTCTGCACCCACTAAGCAATAATTCCCCTTTCCCCTCTAACTCACAGCCCGTGGTAACCTCTAATCTAATTCTGTCTCTATGAATTTACTTCTTCAAAATATTTCATAATAAGTGAAATCAGACAATATTTGTCCTTTTGTATCTGTCTGATTTCACTTAGCATAATGTCCTCAAGGTCCATCCATGTTGTAGCATGTATCAGAACTTCATTTTCAGCTAAGAAGTTTTTAATAACCCATCCCTGCAAGAGAAAAGAATCCTAGAATAAATTACAGATTAGCCATCTGTGAACAAAGGATGGAAAAGTGGGCTAAATTATGCAGTCATATTGGAATCCAATATATATCCATATATCATACTTATATGACCAATAGTCATCTTTATTATTCACTTTGGGGGTCACACATGATACTTTGTTTTTTAGTCTCAAATTGGCTTCCTCTTTGCTATCACCAGTCAAGCCTCCCTCAAAGTGTCAGTGTGAACTTTGAAAAATTCACATTCAATTCCATATCAGCCCGAGCTAAAAACATTAGAAAAGGAAATTTACCCCTCTGTTCATAACCTATGTCCTGTCACTCATCATTTTCTAAATGAGAAGTTCCTTTCAAAGCTTATAAGCACCTTCTAAATCTAAGAACAAATGTTTCTGTTCTTCATTTTGAGACTAGAGAAAACTATCTATCTGCAAATTTAAAAAGTGTATCCTGTTTATTGTAGATTTATCTTACAAGAATACTAACCTTAAAAGAAACACTCTTGCATTGAAAACTATTATCCTGCATATCCATTGAACAGAACAATTCCATTTTTGAGATACTATCCTACATGACCTAGTATAAGGATATTCATTGTATCATTAATTTATAATAGATTTTTAAAATTATAAAAACCTAAATGTCCATCAATAGAAGACTGATTAAATAAGTTTATGGTATAGCTATACTATGACATCCAGTATTAAAAAGAATTAGGTATTTTTATATATACTAACATGGAACTCTGTTCATCACATAATAATGAGTAAAAAAAAGTAAGTCGCAAAATAAAGTATATAATTTTTTTAAAGTAGTGTATATATGTATATAGCTTGTATGGAAAAATGCACATCAATCTGTTCATAGTGGTTATCTCCAGGGAGTGGGATCGATATAGTAAGTAGAGTGGGAGAGGAAATTTACTTTGGTGTACAAATTCTGGATTTTTATTACAATTCTTCTTTCTTACAAGGAGCACATGTTACTTTTGGAATCTGGAAAAAAAAAGTGAGTAATAAAATTAAAAGACAAACAATGTGGGGTACATTGCATTTTCCAAAGATGGCTGGGCTAAGATGTCCTATCCCATATGCTTTTCTTGCATTAGAACATTGATATTCCTCAAAAAAGGGATGGGGTCTGTGTTCCCTCCGTTTGAGCCTGAATGGGCCTTGACCAAGAGTAGAAATGGAAGAGATAACACTGCTTGACTTCCTTGGTTAGGTCATATAGGCAGTGGGGAATCCATCTGGCTTCCTTGCTCTCAGAGTACTTACCCTTTGAATTCAGCCACCATGTTGTGAGAAGGCCCAGACCACAAGGCCAGGTCACACATGGGTGTTCCCAAGCCAGCATCAACCAACCACCTGACATGAGTGAAACAAGCCTTCAGATGATTCCCGTCCCCAGCCTTAGATTCTCCCAGCTGAGGCTCCAGACACTGCAGAACAAAGACAAGCGGTTCTTGCTGGGCTCTGTCTGAATTTCTGACTAGAGAAACCATGAAAGATAATAAGTTATTGTTGTTTTAAGCCACTCAGTTTTGGGGGTAATTTGTTATTCAGCAATAGATAGCAAATACAGAGTACATCCAACAAAGGTAAAAAAAAACCAACTTTTGTTTCCTTTAACAATATTCTTATGTAGTTCATTGTGTAAATTCAGTGTTATTGCAGCCCTGTAAAATTTTAAAAAAAATCAAAATATAGTTCTTAAACTCACCTTTTTTCTGTTCGGAAACAACCCTCGCTCAAGCTGAAGCCCACAGTGGTGAGGTTGTTGCTCAGCAACAGACAGAAGATCCTTCCCCTCTTTCTCTTTCAGTGGTTGGTCCTGAAAATTGCCTTCTGTGTGAAAGCTGGAGAAGAAACCATGTCTTGAAGAATGACTGCATTTGTCAGAAAGTATGGACCCCGGGGACGGATCAGAGCTTGGGCAAAGTTAACCAAAATAAAAATGTGAAAATAAGTTGAAAACATTCATTTATGATATAGGCACGTACACATAAGAAAACATATCTCACCGCCTAGGCCTTAGAACCAGACTTGGAAGGGTCACAAGAGGTGGGTCAGCTAGTCTGGTGGTCCTCTCCCCAGGCTGTGCTTTATAGTCACCTGGGTCTGGGGTGGGGCCTGGGCATCAGTATTTTCTTTAAACTCTTCAGGTGATCCTAAGGTACAGCCAAGTTTGAAAACCATGGAATTTCAATAGTTTTGGGGTATGGTTTTTCTGTTTTTTGTTTTTTTGCCTTCTCAAAAATACCTGATAGGATACATCCTGTCCACAGTGGTGTTTTACTCACTACAATTTTCAATGACAAAGAGATGAAATGTATCAGACAACACAGGTAAGATCTCTCTCTGTCTCTCTCTGTCTCTCTCTCTCTCTCTCTTTCTCTCTCTCTCTCACACACACACACACAGAGGGTACCCAAAAAAATGTATACACATTTTAAGGAAAAAACTGTATTAATATATACCGATAACAAAAGATGACTACAAGTCACATTTGACTTCTGCAATTACAAGAGGTGCTCAAAGTGGTACCATCAGCGTAATTTTAATAGTTTTTTCGTCTTAAAATATGTATCCATTTTTGGGCCAGCCAAGTGGCGCGTTGGTTAAGAGCTGGCTTGGGACGCCAGAGGGCCCCGGTTCGGATCCCATATATGAGGGCCAGTGACACTGCCCTCCACAGCTAAGACGCTGAACAACAGCTCAACCTGGAGCTGAGCTGCCGCGCCGGCGACAGCATAGGCTGCAGCCCCTGCTGCAATGGGTTGCCATGGGCTACTGTGTGTAGCCAGCAGCCACAGTGAGCAGCCAGCAGCCAGTGTGAGCAGCCGTCCAGAAGCCAGTGACTGATCTGCCTCGCCCAGGAAGAGCGCAATGATGGTGCCAACTTGGGCCAGTGAAGCAACATCCTCCACAACTAGACTGAAGAACAAAAGGACAGCAACTTGTCTGTTCCCCTTCCCCCAATTCTCCAATAAAAATCTTTAAAAAAAAAGAAAATATATGTATACATTTTTTTGGCACTGTGTGTGTGTGTGTGTGTGTGTCCAGCCCTGGGGCATGTCTGCCTGTTTTAAAAACCACAGGAATTCTGCACACATTCAGAAAAGTTTGCTGGCTGTGGGGATGAAGTCAGGACTTGAACCTAGGCTGGTTCCAATACCAGGCTCCCTCCTCTACACAATGCAGCCTCTAATCCTTGTGAACAAATAGGACAGAAAAAAGTCTTCCTTCTTCCTGGACTTTGAAATGTGTTTCGAAGAGCCCCAGATGCAAGAAGTCTGTCAGAAGGGCTGTCAGGTATTCCTGGGAGTTGGAACGCGGCAGTCAGGAGCTGCAAATCGGACCAGGTATAAGCCTCAGAGCTCCTAGTTCCCAGAGGGAGGTGGGGCAGGACCCCAGGAAGACCAAGTCTTGCTTTGGCTTCCAGGGTAGGGCTGAGTGGAGAAGGAGGGGCTGCCACGCTCCTGCCACCTGACAAGATGTCCCCAGCTCCTGTTGAGCAGGTTTCTCCTCCAGGATCTGAGTTATTTGTTGACTCTGGGGGTTTGCCCTCTGACAAGAGAAAAGCATTCTTCCTCTATCAGCCGCCTGGCATCTGGCATGAGCCAGGATCTGGTGGGCCCGTGAGAAAATATGTGATGCAGAGTGAAGCCTAATGAACAGGCGCCGGGTGATTTTATGGACGGCAGTGGCAGTCTTACTGGACTGTGACAACAGTGCAACTAGCATCCAGCATTTGCTTAAATAATGTATGAAGACCAAATGACAGACCTTCAAGAGTGTAGAGAAGTTAGCTGTGAATTTGAGTTCTGGTTCTTCCTTTCGACAATGTGATCTTGTCCAAGGTCTTTAGAGTGTCTGAGCCTCAGTTTCCTCACTTGTAATATGGAGTTAATGGTAAGACCTGCCAAGCCTACCTGGCAGAGTTGTTATGAACATTCTAAAATTTTGCTGGGGATTGAAATCCAGCTCAGCTGTTGTTTTCAAAATCCACCATCTTTCCTTCCATTTTGAAACGCACATGACATTTTCTGGTCCCACTGCTGTTATCCAGAGCCTCAAACTTCCTGGTAGTGCTTCCTCTACAGCACCTGCAAGCTCTCTTTGTAGCCTGGTGTGTAACTCATAGAGCTTGGATGCTCTTTTTCAACCATATTCACCAGTTATGTTGACCACCAAGCACGGTGCCCAACACGGACAAACAATGGGGAGCAAGGCAGCTCTGGGTGGGCAGAAAATCCAATTCTCACACTAGCAAGCAGATCCTTACAGACATTTATGCAAGGAAGAACTGTCCAGGGTGGTTCAAGACTGAAATAGTTAGGGGGTGAGGGGAGAGGTAGAGAAGAGGGTGGCTATGACCTCATCAGGGAGCCCAGATCAATCTTTTCTGAGGAAGTGATGCAGGGGCTGAAATCTGGGTGGGAGGCTTAATAGGTAAAGAGCAGAGAGAAAACTCTTTGTGGCAGAAGCAGGCAGGACCAGTGCAGTAATGAAGAGCTGAGGATGAGGCTCGCTGTTGGGGAGGCTAGGGCTATGGGCAGTGGACAACCATGCAGGGTCAGGGAGGTTAGTTTTTACCTAAATAGCAACTGAGAAGCTTCTAAAGGGTTTTTGCATGGCTGTTATTTGGAGAAAGGACTGGAGGCCATCAAGAGCTGATGTGCAGAAACTTGCAGGAGCTCAGGCAAGACTTGAGGGTGGCTTGGGCTGTGGTAGTGGTAACGGGAAGGAGGGGTCGAAAGAATCTGAGAAATACTCACAAGCCCTGACTCCCATGAATTTCTAATCTGATTCCTCAAATGATAGAACATTTATTGAGCCACATCCAGCAGTGAGCAAGGTCACTTTCCATGCATAGGCCACACACATGGACATGGTTCTTTTTTGCTTTTTTCTTTGTTTCTATGTAACTTGGGTGGGAAAAGGGCTGGGACCCACTTGCTCACTGATGGAGTCCCGGCCATCCTGCTCATCTCTCATTCTTCTCCATATACTGAAATGCTCTCACTTCTGTGCAGCCAGGTTAGCAAGGTGCCAATGGGAAGGAAATAGAGGCCTTTAGTTCTGGCCACATCCTCTGGCCCATTTCCACACCTAGGTTTGGGAAACAGGCCCAGCACATAATCAGATGCCTTGTTTTCCACTAGCCACTGATCCATGTGTCTCCTTAGGAAGTCTTGTTTAGATGTCTGTGGTCAAAAGCAGAAATCAGCACTTCCAGGCTCCCCATTGCATCATTTTAATGCCAACAGACCTCCAGTGCCATTTCTAACACTTTCACTGTTAAGGCCTTTTACTCCGTAATATTGTTTGTTTAGTCGTTCATTCGTTCATTCATTCATTCATTCATTCATATATGCTTATGTGTGAGGCACTGTTCTATATTCTGTGAACAAAATGCCCTCAGGCTTACAAACTAATCCAGGAATCCCCCTATCTTTTCCTGATGAACACTCATTTTGCATTTTCCTGAACTACTAATACTAAAGAGCATTTAAAATAAACCTATCTTGCATGAGAGGCTGGGCATCACATACTGTCAGTTGTTTCCATTTGGAGTAAGCCCCGTAAGGCACAGACCAGTCATTTAGGAGGAAGAAAACGAAGGAGAGACCAAAGAATGGAGACAAATGGTGAAAGAAAAATCAATGTAAAAGGTGAGCGAGAGGCTCACCAATCCTCGCAGACATGTGTCCTACTGCCTGAAGCTGGCTGCCGGGGTCCAGCCTTACTGCCTGACCTCTGCTTCTGCCTCGTGGGCAGCCAGGGTCCTGTTCATGATTAACCAATAGTTTGGGATTGGGAAGTTCAATATTTTCTTACTTTTGTGGGATGGTGTTTGTCTTTTTTCTGACAAGTCAAATGACATTTTTTGGTTTTTCCTCATTCAGTGCAGTGCACCTTGTTCTCTGGGATGTCCAATTTTTTCCAAGGTCTCTGATAATGGAATCATAAATTTACAAAAGTCCTGTCACTTCCACTTAACAGTTATTCCTTGGTCAATTAAATCCAGACAGAAAAACCCTCATACCTTCTTCAATCTTTTGAAAGACGATATTGTCAGCAATTCAGGAACTACACATTCTGCTTTACATCAAGTGAAGCTTCCAGCACTTGTCTAACTACTCTATCTTGCCTTTGTGCCACTTCTAAAATCTGAACTAGGAAATGTTTACTGATTTATAGTTTACACATTATCTCAAACAATTATACCCACAGCTACAGATAGGTATTTTTATTCCCATCTTACAGATGGAAAAACTGAGGCTCAGGAAGGGTTAAGTGGCATGAACAATGTTACACAGATCAAGGTGGAGCCACAACGTGCAAGTCTCTGGGATCTAAGTCCCTTGCTCATTTCACCGCTCATACCCACCTAAGTAACCTGTAGCATATCACCAAGCTACACCCCTGCTCACTAGCCTCAACAAGATCACACACAGCTCATTTAAAGCTGTCCCCTGCAACACTGGTTATGCTTTGAGTGCCATCATCTGCTCTCAGATCACGAGGGCCAATTCAGCAAACCACATTGGACAACTGCTCAGCCCAATGTGCCCTGTGAAGCCCCAAGTTGTTCTGAATGCATTTTACTCGGCTGTGTCCTCTTTCTGTTTAACTTTGTGCTCTAGCAAGCAGTCTTCACCCTCCTAGTATAACTGGCAAAAGCTGTGTTATTAGTGCTGGAGTTCCCATAAAGAAACAGAGGAAAACTATCATACTGGAGGTTTAAAGGAAAGTTTCAGTGGCCCAAACACCTTGGAGGAAATGGTCACATTAAAGAGGATTTCAGATAAGGGGCAGGTGGAAGTTATTTGACACGAAGAGTATCATAAACATAATTGTGGTCTGGGAATACTGACTAGTAGTGTGACTCCCAACAGATTTAAAACCACATTAGTACCATTCCATGAAGACAGTACTAGAATGACTACTAGCACTGGTTCAGTTAGTTCTCCTACTTCCAGAAAAGCATCCTCCAATACCCATTTCCATGAGGTACAGGGGGTCCTCTAGTGCATTTTTACCCTCAGTGTTGTGAATCCCTACAGGTTAAGCTCCCACTCCCATAATAGGTCAGTTTCTTCTGAACAAAGCCTACATTTCCACATTCCGCAGTCTGGGTTTGCATCTTATTCCTAAGTTTGGTATTTTAATTAGGGGATAATTTTTAATACTGTTCTCTATTTCCACTGTATCGATCTGTATTTTTATCTTCTGGAACCAATTTATTAAAATTTCTAGAAAACTATCCTAAAATAAGGACTACTACTTACCCATTTGTTGAGGAAAGAGATGTAAATTACTCAGCACAGTACCCGACACATAACACTCAAAATTTGCTTTAATAATTAATCTAAAATACAACACTGCATCCTGCAGTTGACATCATTATAAACACCTTTTAGATGTTCATATAAAGAAGGCTTGTAGCCTCAATCATCTATCATTTGCATCTAGCACAACACCTGTTACTAAGTAGGTGATCAATGCTGAATAAATAGTATGTCCCAGCAAATAAGGATTCAAATCAATAGAAAACACAATTACTTATCACAGGTAATCCATTTCTTTGGCCCCCTTCACCACCTTGACACAGGCATCATAGTTTCAGAATCTTGTTCAGAATGGGAGAAGCTAAGGAAAATTAAGAAAGTTAACAATTTTAAAGGTTCACCTGTATAAATGGGAAAATACGCAAAGGCTCAAATGTTCTCTAGTTTACAATTCAAGTCCATTTCTAAGCTTCAGTTTTCCCAGTAGCTTGAAAATAACTTTGAAAATGTCAGTCTCATTTACAGTACCAGATTTTACATCCCAGCTCTTACACATATGCATATACATCTGCATGAGTGTGTGCGTAAAATGTTTTACTATAAATGTCCTTTTAAGGGCATTTGAAAATGACAAAAGAACTAAAATTGTGAAACCCAAATTTTACCTTTCGATCACTTAAACTTTTCCACTCCATTGATTTCTTTGTCCAGCAAGTGGATATAATTTATTCTAACACCTTATCACGTTCACGAAGGGTGTGGGGGTGGGGGAAGAACGGCCAGAATTCTGAAAAAATTAAAATTCTATCCAAACATATAAGCATAAAAATCTTCATACCTCTGTCAAATAAGACTCAATGACAACACATTAACTGAAACGACTTCAACTTTCTCCTTGCAACCATCGAAAGGTGGGAGAAGTACCATGCAGAGTATTTCCCGACCCCTCCCTACTATTCTTGATCATTCAAGAAAAACTGGGATCTAGGAAATGGATTAGCAGACATCAGTGGTATTATTATGGATAGTTGGCTAAAGCACCATGCTGGTAAAGCCGGGGTCCTAGGGTTAGTTTCTGCAAAGGCCAATTACTTTATATTTGTCCCAAGGACCCGGACTGCACTCCTAACTCCAGAGCTTTCTTACAATGTCCCCAAACAGTCCCACTGGTCACAAGATGGGACTGGCAAGGTAGTAAATGGATGAAAATGAAGCTACCTTCACTAACGGGGAAAAGAAATCCACAATAGGTTAATAGAATTTTATCTGTAAAGGAAAAAAAAATCACATATATCCTTACATCTACGTTAAACATATTTCAAGTCTAAAATACTGGACAGTAACATTTGACGCCTGCATTTTAGCACTGCCTAATAAATAACATTCCACACAAAGCTACAGTAAAGGCCTGCTAATTGTTACCCAATTATGTGTAACAAACTGTTAATTCCATGGACATCCTTTTCTCTTTTTAGTATTAATTTACGTACCACCGTTTTTAAAGGCTTACCATTAGTTATTTGGTTCAGAATATTGTGAAAAATTCAGCTAGGAAATTATTCATAAAATTGTATTCTGTATTTTTTTTTTATTTTTCAAACAGCCAGTGTCCACATTTAAAATGCAGAATTTGCAAATATAAATTAGTCTAATAATTCAATGAAAAATAAAACAAAACAATTTCCTTTAGCATCACAATACATAAAATGGTATAAACTCTAAATGGCAAGGTTAACTACATGACAATAATGCCAGAAGCTGCGAACTCATTAAATCTCTTAATAGGTCAGTTTAAAGAACTTTTCCATGTTCCACGATTATTCATGAAAAAAGCTTTCATTGTATTATAAAGGCTCAGCAATTCATTCATGGCATAATATGGGGTCAAGCATGACTTTATTTTTATAATGACAATTAAAAAATGCATTTAATCAAAAAGAAATCCTCCCAATTGTTTAAAAACAATTCTATTTGGAAGGTAAAATATATTCTAAAATATATTGACTTACTGAATTTCAATTGTCAGGCTGCTTACTGATATGAAAGTTTGTATTTAAAAATATTACAAATATGTTTTTTATTGTATTTAACAGTGAAAATTTCAATGTGATAAATCTCATTGCAAAGCAATTTTCACCTGAGTAGATTTTAAAATTTAGTGCTCATATATTTGGGGGGAGGTGGGGACGAAAGACCCATTTGTATCAGATACGAAGTTTGTAGTTGTTTCTAATTTATTTCATAGAAGGTTAAACAAACATTTGCTGTGACCTTCCCATGACACATGATACCTCCCTTTTTCCTGTAAATTTGTTCTGGCATTTTATGAATTCTCAGTATCCATAATATTTCCACTTAGTTACCCATTCAAGCATGGCAATTCAATTCATTCAATTCTATACAACAGTGTCTATATTCTGTACATGTTTAATTATCAATAGGAAATAGAAAATAAAAATTTACAGTGATTGAGAAAGGGTTAGAAAATGGGATAGGAAAAGTAATACTGTATAATCAGAATATCCTATTATCCTACCAGTTTCATTGACAGGGTTTTTTCCTTTATTAGTTGAAATACAAAGAAGGCATAGGAGATCCCAAGAAAATAACACTATAGATCAGAAAATTCAACGTGCTCCACCATCAGGATTTCCATTACACATTTAGTATCTCCTGTACAATTTTTATAAACTTGCTTCTCTTCAAAATCATTAGATTTCCAGATTAAATTCAGCACTACACAGTATGCCCTTGAACTAAAATGAGGTTACCTGCTTTATTTGGATACCAAGTTCCCTTCCAGACAGCGTTAAAATAAAGACAAGACCACACAGATAAAATCCAGTATAATTCAAATCCAACCATGAAAAATTTCCCCCATATTGTTGCAAAATTCTTTCTACTGAAATGCTTTGCTACAATAAAAAGCATACATTACATATAAAAGATACCAGTGTACTAAAAAGTGACAGAAGTGAACTAGCAAATCCTTCAAAGCACATTTATATAAATGACTAGCATTTAAAAACATTTATCCTATAAAATGTAGGTCATATACATTTAAAAATTGGCGGTTTTATTTCTAAAGCAGTGATGTGTGTGTTCAAATAGTTAGCTGTTCTGTACAGTATATCTACTCAATTCAAACTACAATAGGTTTATCTTTCTTTGTACTGAAGTTGAATAAATTCAGCTGATCAGCTGAGAAATCAAGTTTGAAAAATAAGAATCTAAAAATCAAAGTAGAAAGTTTAGGACCATTGAAATGTAGATCTGAAATATGAAGAGAACTATTTCACAATAGAGCTGAAGTCACCTCAAAACTTACGGGCTTGAATCTAAAACAGAAACAAATATTAAAATTGAAAAGCAAACAACAAGATTAGGTAGCAGTACAGAAGCAGGAAAAAAAAACCAAACCAAAACCCCTTCCTTCAGTGTGATGGGCACTAAGTTTTGCGGTCTTCCTCCATCTTGCAGAAGAGTGGTAAGGCCATTCAATGCTTAGTGAAAATGAGTACAGATGAAGTCAGATTTAGCCTGTCTCCCCTGCAACTTCAATTATGCTGTGTAAACAGTGTTACGTTCCAAAAGGAGGAACAATGGAATTTGCTTATAAAAACTGATTAAAGATAATCATTATTAAAGGAAATAAGGATAATTAATAACTCTGAAATGTTTTTAGAACTTTCCTGATGCTACTTGTAAAGTTAGCACTGCTATGTATTATTGCTTACATACAGTACAACATCATATGCCTTCTAACATAAAGCAGTACTGTGATTTGTTTGTACATATTTACAGATTCTTAAAAACAAGCTGTAAAAACATTACATACTTTCAGACAATACAAATTAGCACATTGGTACTCACTTCAAAACAAATGGAATGCATAACATTAATAAACATCATAAAGGAAGACTCACATAAAAGTCCTTGATTGTCAAGACACGTTTATATATAAACTCTAACTGTGCAGAATTAAAGATTCAATCATAGGTACATCCTTATTTGATGAACCATATTTACAGCATGGTATTGCATAAAAAAATAAAATAATGTTTACAGGGTTTTACTTTTTTATCCATTGGATTAAAGAAAGCAACAAACACAACAAGAAATGTTTGTCTGCTTTAGTTTGTTTCCTACTGAAATTTAAGTGAATAAAGGAAACATACGGTTTTTATTTGCAGAATATAGCAAAAACAACTGGAAAATTATTTCCCTGAAATAAAGTAATTTGAAACGGAAAAGGCTTAAATTAAATTGCAGAGTCATAAAGTTTCTCATTGATTATAATAGTGCTTCTTCAAGTAAATATACTGTGAAAAGAACGAGTTCTAGTTTAAAATGTTCTAAGTCTAAGAAATGTAGTACTACAATAATGCCTACTTTTAAAGTTTCCCGGCTTTTTTTTTTTTTTAAACAGCCCTTTAAAAACCCAAATTAATAAAATGAAAGAAGTGGCAAAAGATCTAACCTAGCTGGCACTTTGCAAGTTTCTCTCACCTGTCGAAATGAAAGCCTACCCTGAGCACAAGGCCTCTTTTACCTCTCAAAGAGAGAAAGTTATCTGGCCATGGACAGTCGTCAGCCAGAGCTAAAAGGATGCGTTTCTATGGCATCAAGTAGAAGATTTGCAAGTAGATCCAAAAAATGTAAGAGCCACTCAAATATTCTAAACCAAACAAAATATGTGTGCAATAAGTTAAAAAAAAAAAAAAAGCTTTTAGAAGCTGCTCAAGAGATGTTGTTACCTCATCTAAAGTGATTTGTTTCCAACCTTCAAACGTGAGAGTAGGTCCTAAGTGAAAAAGCACACCTCATTCACATTGATCAAAAGTTTAAGGGTATAAGAGTATGTTTTAATGGAACAATTTGCTCACTGATAGTAAGAAAACACAAATTCCAAAAGGATATCTCATATCCTCAATATTCTGATCTAAAGCAGCACAGAAGGCTACTTGCTCGCTTTCTCTGTTAATGCCCATACAGAAATTAAGTAACTTTCTAAACCAAATTGGGAAACCCAAAATGTTGAGATGTTTGTCATATGACAATAATACAAGGTAACTCTGGTAGGCATTTAGAATTTCACAGTTAGAGAATAACTATACTTAAAGGGTAGGTCAATAAGTTATGCCAAAGTATCACTTATCTAAAAAATGCTTATAATGTGGTAGAAATGTCTGCCATTATACAGATTTAAATAAATGTGTTGAAGACAGGAATGCAACACCTGAAATTCTGCTTGTGTAACTACCACTTTCAAAGGCCTTCCTTCCTTAGCTTGCCCTAATTGCTCAGCAGTGGAGTCACATTCTAAAAACTGTGCAGGTGATGTTAAAACAAATAAAAACTTTGTACTGTACCAAGAACTACACCAAGTTCTCAATAGAGCAAAATTTTTGATCAGGCTCAAAAAAAAAAACCAATTCAGGAAATCAAGTCCTACTATATCATCAAATAGTAGTATGAGAAAACTACAAACGCCTACCTAAGGAGAGCACAGTTCCATTGTTAACCCCTCACCTGAATGAAGCCTTCCTGCAATTGTGATGTGCAACAAAAACACACACCATTCTTAAGAATCAATAATGGCAGAAATTAAACATCTACTTCAAAGAAGTCTAAAATTCTTGAAAAATTTGGCAGCAAAGAAAGCTGTCAAATAGAAAAATGAATCTTTCAAGCAAAGCTTAATAACCAAAGTGTAGAGAAAACCACATTAAAGATAATTTATATTCCTTATCATTAAAACACCAGTATGTTCAAAATAAGTGTAAAGGATGTTAACAGTGGATATATCTTTGTTCCCTTCTTTATGAGAACAGTCTTGGGATAACATTAAATAAAAGAAAAAAAATAATTTAAATGTATAACATTCTATACTGAAAGATTACAGATCTATAGGGCCCATATAAAAGTTAAAGTGGAAATTAACAACATAGTTTCATTTTCCAAGGGTATTAGATATCACTGGTGCTATATCAGTATGTGCATTGTGACAAAGATGGCAGAAATTTAAAATAAAACAAAAAAGTTGGAACAAATTAAATAGGATAATAAAATCAATAAAACTAATGTTATTTCCAAAAATTAAAACTGTCCAATGTGTAACTCAAACCATCATTCTTCAGAAAAGTATAGATATATATATATGTATATATAAAAGCACTATTTATTGTACCATGCTGTATTATTTTAAGACAAAGTATTAAAAAAAAAAAACATTCGTGGTATAAGGATAAATTCTGTAGTTTATTTAGATTTGAAATGCAACAAAAAGTTTCCGATCACTCATCTAGCTGAAAAAGAAATTGTAGTTACTAGAATTAGTAAACACTTTTGGTTTATAAAATTGTAATGAGCAGTGTTCATTAAAAGTAACTCAAGATAAAATAAGCAATTAAAATGCCCATTTCTTTAGTTTCTCTGGATACTGCTTAATTATCCAATCTACCAATATTCTAAAAAGAAAAGGATTAAACCAGGTTTTACAGTTCCAAAGATACCCAATTTCTTTTTATTGCCAAAAATTAAATTGTCAATTATGAGATGATTATGACACAACCATATCAACCTAAAAATCTAAATTTTCTTTGTACTTTGAGAAATCAAAAATACCAAATAGATTCTAAGTGCTCTATGTTAACTGAAGTGTATATGTAAAGTAAAATACAATTAAGCTTTAAAACGTGGAATATACATTTTGTGTAAGCATTATGTTCTTGGGAATGTAATCTACAGAATATCTTCTTACTAAAACTTCAAAATCTTGATACCTGCACATGAAAAATCATAAAAAATATCTAGGTACAACTGTACAAAGAAACTGACACCAATATGCATACTTCCATAGAAGAGAATGCTTCAACAGTTACGTATTTTGGTAAAAGTTTTGAAAGTATGCATATTTTAAAAGTAATTAGGCTTTTAAATAGTGGAGTCTTAGACTATCAGGTTTTTATTACTTTTTTCTCAAAACAAAACAAAACAAAACAAAAAAAACAAAACAAAAAAAAACCATGTCAATATAATGAAAATCAAGGGTATATGGCATATCATTCTTTTTAAAAGGTGGTTTCTTTTCCCCTTATAGGACACACTAATTTATTTAAGCCATAATCTCTTGACATTTAAACTTTTAAGTTCACTCTGTCTGTAAAGTATACTCAGATTCCCTGCTGAAGTGCGATGACTATGCTGAAAAACTTAAACAGTATGAGTAAATTTCACACAATTACTAATCTCCTAAGAATGTACAATGTTATCAGTTAGGAAACAATTGTGCGAAAGTCTTTTTGTTTTCCTTTTAAACGTGTAGGTGGAATAGCAAGTTTCTGATCTAAAACAAGTAATGCATTGCTTCTATAAAGGTGACAACATGTAAGGCAGTTCAAAGAATGCTAACCAAACAAAATGCAGTTATTGGATTATCTTGCTATTCATATCAGCTTGTTATATCGCATTGCTCTTAAATCTGTACAGCACTCCATTTTACACAGAGTAACCCTACTCTTGATTAATCTGTTTTAAAGTGCCAGTATTATTTACACATTTTTTTTTAGCCAAAAGTCTGGCCAGTTGTGGCATCAGGTGAGGATGTCATCCCAGCTCTATTATCATTTACATTCACCAAGGGGAATTCTGGAAATTCAGCACTTGTCCCTGGTCCCCGAAGGTTCACCTGTCCATTGGCAGTGCTAAACTGAGTAGCTATTCCAGCTCTGGATCCATGATAAGGAGCACGGAAGGGCTGTTCAAAGGAGCTCATTTGGTAAGCTTGGTGGACAGGCTGAGCCTCAGCTTTCTTCTGAGAAGTCACTTGATCCAAAAAGTCCTGTGTTGATGTGGCAGAAGCATGGTTTGTCTCATCACCTGAAAAGGGAAATGAGTGCTGTGAATCACCAACTATTAGTCCAAAGTGGGACTTATCTGGAGTTGTTCTTAGTGGAGAATTCATTCCTGATCGAAAGCTATTGATGGGCATGGCTGCATAGACTTGCTTGTCTATGGAAGAGAATGCTGGCTGATTTGGAAGGGTCTGGTTATCAGTCACAAAGTTAAGGCTCGGGCTATTCAAATAGGCATCATTTTGGCTAGTTCTGTCCAAAGCCTGTTGCAGAAACTTGGAGTATTCTTGCAACATGTTGGCTTTATCTGATGAGGAAGCTTGGGAGCTTGATCCAACATTCTCCGCCTGGGTGACCTCGGGAACTTCTGAAGAATTTATTGATATGCTAGAAGTCACCTCTGTGTCCGCAACACTGAATGATATTTCATGCTGTCCGTTAGCTTTATGGGAATAATGATCCAATAGAGTCTGCAGTACCTCATCTGGAATAACATTTTTGTCATGATTACTCTTAATCTCCACATTCAATGCCTGTGAATCTAATATGGACGCTGTGGTACTTTCATCAATGACACTTGCCACAGCTGCTTGTGTCACAGAAGGCTGAGAGGCTATGGTACCCACATTCAGCGCATACTCTCTACTGTTGTTACTTGCTGCTTGAAGATACCGCTTCTTCTTCAAAAACTGCATGGCATCATCATAATTAGTACTGCTATGCACAGGTTTACTGGGCCCCTCTTGCAAATTATCAACCTGATCGATGTCAGCATTGCCTTCTGAGTCCAGTAAAGTTTGTTTGTCCACAAGTTCAAAAGCATACTTTGAAACTTTGCTCTCTTCATATGTGGATAAAGGTGAAATTGTTTGATTTTGCTCCAGTGGCTGTTTCAGACTTCTCTTACTGTTAATTTTTTTGAGAACCAGCTTAGGTGGATGGATTTCTCCTGATGCATCTTCCAAATGCGATCCCCCAACCGAAGAATGTGGCATTTCAACAGCATACTCTGCTACCATATACTCATCTTTTACTTTAGTACTTGAAGAATAAAGAGGCAAGTAATCATTTTTGTCTTTCTTCAGGTCAGATTTGTCCAAAGCACTCTCTTTGTCCATCCCAGATGATTTTTTCTCGGTTTTCTGCCTTTTCTTTTTTGGCAGTGAGTTATCTTTTGGTGACGTAGAAAAGCCAGAATCTTCCTCGGATGTCAGAAGGCCACCTTTGATGGCACATCTGTTCAGTTTTTTGTCATGATTTTCATGGCACATACGTTTATGTTTCAATACACGATCTGTTCTGGAAAAATACTGTCGAATTCAGAGTTTGGTAGTGAGTTTTTAATTTTAGTTGGTATTTTTGATCAATCAAGAAAAGAAAAGGAAAGAAAAGAAAAAAGCAATTAATATAAAGATAAATATAAAAATATGAGCAATTCCAAACTAATTTGCTGAGCCAATATTATGAATCTAATCAACAACAGTTGGGAAGTCTTCAAACAGTTATAGTAGTAAATTTCTAATTTATTAGAATTACTTTATGATTTAATTTAGGACAGAAGAATTTTCAAGTGTTCATAGCTCAACAAACTGGATTAAAAAAAAAAGAAAAAGAATTTCAAACCACCTCTTACCTGTAAACAGTATTCACACTGGTAAGGTTTTTCTCCACTATGAGTTCTCTTATGCCTTTCCATATGATATTTTTGTATGAATCTCATGCCACATTCATCACAGCGAAATGGTTTTTCACCTAGTACATGATATAGAAAGTTTAAAACAAAACAAATATTATAAAATAATGAATTACTTTACCACAACAATCTCTAAATAAATGGCTTTTGAGAGTTGACATATTTACTCTTTTTAAATGACAATATCTCATACTAAAGATATCTTCCAATTTAATTTTTCAAGAACATTTTGCTTTATAAAAATGAAAGAGTTTGGCATATGCTACTGAAAAGAAAAAGCTGAAAGCAGGCATACTCAATTTCCCTGCCTTTAAAGGATACGTGTACATGACATACTCTTTCCATGGAGACCAGTAGTGCCAGGAATTTACAGCAACATGAACATTGTTTCAGTAGAGTAGCTGATGTTTCTAATCTTATTTTCAATCATGCAAAGTAATATTTTAAAAAATTTTTTGAAAAGAGAAATGTTATCCATATACAGTCCAACACAATTCTTAGGTACAACCTTTTTAATTCATTTCTTTTAAAAATTATTTGTAGTTAAATGAAATATGAATCCTAGGAAAATATTCTTTAAAATCTAATTTATTAAAACATAAAAAGAGCTCTGAGTAGAGACTAAGTTTCAAAAGGTTTGTTTGTTCATACTGATTCTATTTTTCTCAACTTAAACCAACATTTCTAGTGTACTTTTGGGAATGAAAAAAACTGAGCGCTGTTAACTGGACACACAACCCCCACCCCCATTTTTTTTTTTTTTAATCTCATAAAGACCTCTTAGTGATAAGGAACCAGTACTATGAAGATCTAAAACAGCTTTTACGGATAAGTAAACAGAAGTTACCTTGAAAAATGCTTGTTTGGGAAACTGTTTCTACCTTTCATACATTCAACAAAATTTTACTAAATATATCTCCTCTACCCATAATTCTGCCATAGGAGGTTAAAAAACATACTACTTGTCTTCAAAGAGTTTAATACATTAATTATGATAAAGAGACAACTAACAAAACTATGTCCAGCTGTGGTTTACCGCTACAATTTTATATCCCACTACTTCTCTTGACCTTGTCCTCCAACCAAATCAAAATACCTACCCTCTTGGGTGTTTCCACGTCTGCACTGATTCACACCGCTCCTTCAGTTAGGAATGCTTACCTGTGTTCAGGTACTACATTCCCTTCAAGATCCAACCCCATATCCTTTGGGATACTTTTCCCTATTCTCCCAGGGGAAAGTTATCTTTATCTTCTTTAAATTTCCATAGAACTTCATCTGGTACCTCTCCTATAGCACTCATTACTTTCATCTCAATAATTATTTTGTACATCTCTATTCGTCTAGTAGATTACATTTCTTTAGGTCAGAATCTGGGCCTAAGTTATCTTTATGTAACTCAAAATATTTTGTGTAATTTTTTAAGTCTCAAATGGATGGCATAAATTATTATTGGCTTATTAGTAGAAAAAAATGTCACTAGGAGCTGGTATGACTTGGAAAAGCTTCTTGAAGTGTTAGAATCTAAGCTGAGTCCCACCTAAAGAGATTGTGTATATGTGATTAAAGCCAACGAAAGAAAATTTAGTGGGGAAAAGCAGAGCAACTAAGGGTTTAGATATTATAAAATGTATAGGAGAAATGGGGCCTAAAAAGAGAATTTAATTTGGCAACAAGTAAATTATTTTAAACTTTCAAAAACATAACTTCGGTAATTGCTATAGAGTTACCAAATTTTAGGGCTGAAGTAACTTTGCAGTAACTTTCAAACTGTAGCCTTGGGGGTTTCATCCTCCAAAGACTGATGCTGGTGTGGCAAATGGCTCTAAGTCTGCTATCCAAAATTCAGGAGAGAATAGCTCCACTTCTGTATACTGGAGCTCTGAGTGAGGCCTCCAAGGGCTCAGAGGCTAAAATGAGAGTGTGATACCACTAATAAACATCAATTCATTTATTTTACAAAAAAGAAATACTGAAGTCCAGAAAAGGTAAGACACTTGGTGAATGGGTTAATGAGTGAATAACTAATGAGGTAATGGAAGCTGGAAGAGAAGACTACCTATTAAGGAAGTTTGGAAGTTAAAGAAGTGGGAAAAAGGAGATGAGAATAATAGCTAGGAGGCATTCACTCAAGAGTAAATATTGTTAAGGATGGGGAGACTTATTTATTTGAAGGCAGAGAGGAAGGGGACATTAAAATAAAAAACTGAATATGAACACTGAAATAAATATTATGGTGAATAATCAAAAGAACAAGATCTCAGATAGACTAGCATGAAAAAGGAAGGAGAGTACAGATATTTTTAAAGGAAGTAAGAATTGGTATATATTTTGAAATAAAGAATGTAGATGATAGAGATCATTAAGGTCAGAAATTAAAGTCATTTCTCAAAAGTGAGAAAGGATAATATTGCTAGGATGGTAATACCTCATACATCCCAAGTTGATCTACACAGTCAAAGCAGAAATTGACAGCCTGATCCTAAAATTCATATGAAAATGCAAGATATCCAAAATTGGCAAAACGATCTTTGAAAAAGAAAAACTAAGTACGGAGACTCACACTTCCAAATTTCAACGCTTACTACAAAGCTACAATAATAGGAAAGGTAACTGTGATAATGGCCTACAGATAGACATATATATCAAGGAAAAGAACTGAGAGTCCAGAAATAAACCCTACATTTATGGTCAACTGATTTTCAACACTGGTGCCAAAACACTTCAATGGGGAAAGAATAGTCTTTTCAGCAACGTGGTAGGACAATTTGATACCCACATAACAAAAGAATGGAGTTAAACCTCTACGTCACATCATTATATAAAAATCAACTCGAAATGGTTCATAGGCCAAAATGTGAGAATTAAAACTATTAGAAGTAAACAAAGAACTAAATCTTGACCTTGGATTTCCAGTCAAAATGGCGGGGTACTAAAATGCTGTGCTTGCCTCATCTCACAATCACATCAAAATTACAACTGAACTACAGAACAACCATCACTGAGAACTGCCTGAAGTCTAGCTCAACATAAATCCTACAACTAAGGACATACAGAAGCCACCTTGAAACAGGTAGGAGGGGCAGAGACACAGAACGGGCTGGTCCTTCACCTGCATGTGATGGTTAAAAATTAAGAAGGATATCTTGGCTGTGGAGGTACCTCTGGACGAACAAGGGGTCCCAACCCCACACTAGGCTCTCCAGCCCTGGGTTCCAGTGCCTAGAAGAGAAGTCCCCACAGCTTCTGGCTGTGAAAACCAGCAGAGATTGTGGGTGAGTGAGACAAAGGCCTGGTGGAGTCCCAGGCACTCCTCTTAAGGGGCCTAGTAAGGACTTACTCACTGATGGACTCACTGGCTCTGAGCTCCAGCACTGGGGCAGCAGCTTGAAAGGTGCCAGGGACATATGTGGAGGAACTGAATTGTCTGGCTTTAGGGCGAAGGCTGGAAGGGCAGCTTTCTCCCAGAAACAAGTGCTTGCAGAATCCATTGTTTCTTTGTGAGCCCTCCCCCTGTCCCGTGAGCAATGCAGGTGGCCGCCATATCTGGGTCTCCATCAACCTGGCTAACATTGTTCACCTCATCCTGATGATTCCCTGAGACCCCACCCCACTCAACTTACAGGCCCACCCAAGCTGCTTCCAGTGGCTTTTCCATATAAACAGGCTGTTTTGGCTCATGTTGGAGACTTTCCTAAAATCTCTTAAAAGTTCACAAAACCCAAAACAAGCAGTATCTGGCCTCAGTGTGCTCTGTACCTCTTGCTGAGCAGCCGCACACCTGGCACTAGTGGCAGCTGGCCTCGGTTCATGGCTTGTCTTCTTGAGGCACCTCCAAGCCCAGCGTAGGTGGCGGTTATTGGCAGATTGCTTTAGGGCTCATGCCAGGTGGCCCCAGGTAGTAAACAGACTGCTGCTAAACTTGGACTGGGGCAGGACCCCTCACAGAAAGCCCCAGGGCCAGCACACCCAGACCAAGCCAGAGCACCACCCAGCTGCAGATAATACATCCAAAGGGCAGAATGGGCACACATCGGAGCCCTTAAAAGTGAATCCTGCTCCACAGGGTCAGCCCCTAGACAACAGCTCCTCCTCTGCAGTCAAGCCAGTCCTCACAACTTTTCAGCACAAGTCAATCTCTCCCACTGCCTTGTAAACAGCAAACATGCCTCAACTACAACCCACACAAGGGACACACCTGGAACACCTGGCTCAAGTGACCAGAAAGACTGCACACTGGCCCCACAGGACACCTACTACAAGGCCAGGAGACACAGCAGCCCTACCTAAAACACAGAAACAAACACGGAGACAGCAAAATGGGGTGACAAAGAAACATGTCCCAAATGAAAAAACAGAACAAAGCTCCAGAAAAAGAACTAAACAAAATGGAGACCAGTAATCTACTAGACATAAAGTTCAAAACACTGGTTATAAGGCTGTTCAATCATCTCAGTGAGAACTTCAACAGAGATAAGAAACATAAAAATGAAGATAGAAAACACAAAAGAGCCAGTAAGAAATGAAGACTACAATAACTGAAATGAAGAATACATTACAGGGAATCAACAGATTAGACAAAGCAGAGGACTGAATCAGTGATTTAGAAGATAAGGTAGCAGAAAATACTCAATCAGAATTGGAAAAAGAAGAAAGAATCCAAAAAAATGAGGATAGTTTAAGGAACCTCTGGAAAATCATCAAGCCTACCAACATTCGCATCATAGGGATACCAGAAGGAGAATAGAGAAAGCAAGGAACTGAAAACCTATTTGCAGAAACAATGACAGAAAACTTCCTTAACCTGGTAAAGGAAGTCATAGACATACAAGTCCAGGAAGCACAGAGTACCACATAAGATGAGCCCAAAAAGGCCAACACCAAGACACATCATAATTAATATGCCAAAGGTTAAAGACAGAGAGAGAATCTTAAAAGCAGCAGCAGTTACCTACAAGGGAGCTCCCATAAGGCTGTCAGCTGATTTCTCAACAGAAACGTTGCAGGCCAGAAGGGATTGGCACGAAATATTAAAAGTGATGAAGTGTAAGGACTTACAACCAAGATTACTCTACCCAACAAAGCTATCATTTAGTATAGAACAGATAAAGAGCTTCCTAGACAAGAAAAAGCTAAAGGATTCCATCACCACGAAACCAGTATTACAAGACATGTTAAAGGCACTTCTTGAAGAAAAAAATACAATAAAAAATATGATTAATAAATTAATAACTATATACATCAATTATTTTAAATGTAAATGGATTAAATGCTCCAATCAAAAGACACAGGGTGGCTCAATGGATAAGAAAACCAGACCCATACATATGCTGCCTACAAGACATTCACTGCAAACTGAAAGACACACACAGACTGAAAGTAAAGGGATGGAAAAAGATATTTCATGCAAATGGAAATGAAAAAAAGGCTAGGATAGCAATACTTGTATCAGACAAAATGGACTTTAAAACAAAGGCTGTAATAAGAGACAAAAAAAGGACCCAGCAATCCCACTTCTGGGTATTTATCCAACGATATCCAAAAGACTAATTCGAAAAGACATATGCATCCCTATATTCATTGCAGCATTATCTACCATAGCCAAGACATGAAAGCAACCTAAGTGTCCATCCATAGACAAAACTGATAAAGAAGATACGGTACATACTGTATTCCCCCATGTATAAGACGCACTTTAATTTGGGGCCCGAAATGTGAAAAAAAAAATGCACTACATATCGTTATTGAACTCAAGTTTTATTCATCATAAAATTCATACAACTCCTCATCACTGTCAAAAAAAAAATCTACAACCACAGTATAAGATGCACCCAGTTTTTAGACCCCAAATTTTTCCAAAAAGGGTGCGTCTTATACATGGGGAATATGGTATATACAATATTACTCAGCAATAACGAACAATAAAATCTTACCATTTCTGACAACATGGATGGACCTAGAGTGTATTATGCTAAGTGAAATAAGTCAGACAAAGGCCAATACCATCTGAGTTCACTTAAATGTGGAATTTAAAAAACAAAATAAAAGAACAAATAAAACAGAAACAAAGATAGACAACATTTTGATGGGTGTCCAGAGAGAAGAGGGGTGGGGGGCAGAAGGGTAAAAATGGCGAAATGATTAAGATGTGCAAATATCCAGTTTTAAAAAGTCATGAGGATATAAAATACAGCATAGGGAATATAGTCAATAATATTGTAATAATTATGTATGTATGGTGTCAGAGAGGTATTAGACTTATAGGGGTGATCACTTAATAAGTTATATAAATCTCTAATCACTATGTTGTACACCTAAAATATTGTATGTCAACTGTAATTGAAAAATAAACAGAATTATTTAAAAAAAAAAAAAAAAAGCTCTATAAGGAGACTGGTCATTTGCTGGTATGAGTCCCAGAATTTTTCCTAGCCTTTTTTACAGTGGGGGTGTTGTTTGGCCACCAGGGTTTTTAATTTTTAAGTAGCTGAATTTATCAATCTTTTATGGATATTAGATTTTGAGTGTTATTTAAAAAGGAGTTTCCCATTCCAATCTGCCATATTTTCAATGACACATTTACGGTTTCATCTTTTGCATTAAATCTGACACATTTGGAGTTCATCCTAAGGTAGAATGTGAGGTACAAATAAAACTGTCTTTCCAGGTGAGTGTCCAGTTTTCCAATACCATTTATAAACACTTCAGCTTTTCTTGATCACATTGTTTTTATCATTTCTTTACTATAATTAGATACTGATAAGTTCCATGGGTCTATTTCTAGACCTTCTGTTCTGTTCCATTGGTTTGAATATTCATAAGCCAGAACCAAAATGTTTTAGTTATTGAGACTTTACATTTGTATAATGTATTTTTTATGTATACACATTGTGTATACATACTGTACACACTAAAATGGTAAATCTTACTGTATGTAAATTATGCCTTAATTTAAAATGAAAAAAAGCCTGAAGTCAACAAAACATATTTCCCCAAAATGAAAATTTAAATATGCACATCTGCATAAAACATCCTGAGCGAAAACCCTCAGCTATTTTGCAAAATAAAACAAATTACTATTAGCCCATCTTCCTCCAAAAGATCAAAACTCTACAACTCATGTATAAATAGATATGGTACTAGGAACTTATTGAAATTCTCTTTTGATTATTTCAATTTTCTCAGTGAAACAGGAAGCTAAAAGTGAAAAGGTAAGAGGAAATGTTGGAGGTTTATGGAAAGAAGAAAATATAAAATTGGTTTGGAAGAAAGGTTGGCAAGCTTTTTCTATAAAAGATCAGACAGTAAATATTTTAAACTTTGAAGGCCATACAATCTGTCACAATTACTCAACTGCTATTGTAGGGAGAAAATAGCCACAGACATTACACAAAGGAATTACATATGGCTATGTTCCAATAAAATTTTACTTACAGTAACAGGCAGCAGGTGGACTGAACCATGGGCTGAAACACGGACCACATCTAGATGAGTGGGAGGCTGAATGGACTAGAAATAAATGATTTCCAGTAGCCATTAAGAGGCCACTTAAAGTTTAGTGACCGTAATTCAACATCACTTTCTGTTTTATTCCACAGATAGAAAGAGCCAAAGTTCTTCAAGTTGTAATTTAGCCAAGTGAGCATTATGTATGAGAACAAATGGGTATGTGTGTAAGCAAGAGACTGATTATTATTATAAATGATAGCTGAACTTGAACTGAGTAGTGAAAGTGATGAAACTATGAGGAAAATAAGTAATAGTGAAAAGGAGGTAGAATCGCTGGATTGTCGGTTTTCACGGAAACAAAAGGTTGTTGAAACCTAAGTACTATTATAGAAGGCATGAGCAGGAATGATAGGCAGTAGTGTTTGGAAAATGAGAAATTTAAACCATGAAGAAACTGAAGTTTGGTAACCACTAGTCTAAGGTATGACCAAGAGTGAAGTAGAATAAATAGCAAGATCACCAACAAAGCAGAGGTCTAAGAACTGAGTAGGACATTCAAAAAATAAACTCTGACAGGGGTGGGCAAACTTTTTTGGTAAACGGCCAGAGAGTAAATATATTAAGCTTTGTGGGCAATGAAGTAAAATCAAGGCTATTGTATACATACTCATATAACAAGAGAAAAAAATTTCCACAAATTTATTGATGAAATTCAAAATATAATGATGACGATGATAATAACAGACTAAAATTTTTCACCATACAAATGTACCAATGAGAAAATTGGATTTTTATGTGAGGAGGTAGCATTTTGCCAAATTGGGGTTTAAAGTTAATGTTCCCTATGGTCTGCTAAAACCTATCTGCATGAGATTTTACATATTCTATCTTTGAAATTGTCTTGTCACAAAGATAGTGATATCAATCCGTAAAAACCTAAAATTTAGGTATTATTCATCGTTTGGAAGGCATTTCTAAAAGAATTCTACTAGATTTTTCTCTTGATATTTGCCTTTTTGCAAATCATTACACTCTAGAATAATTACTTCCAAATGAAGATTAGGTAGTTTAATGGATTTTAAAATATGGACTTGCATCAAGGTAAAAAAACTGATCAAGTGTAGTTTGAGCTTAGAAAATATATCTACCCCATATCTGTATGGGAATGGAGATTTTGTTCTTGTTTTAACTTACAACAACATGCAAAGTGTATAAAGCAGCATTTTGTGATTCAGCATTAGCAGGTGTCAAAATGAGTTTACCAAGGTACAAGTTTCACTTCAAGCACTGTTTTCCCCTTGTAATATTAGCTTGACTTTATTAAGAAGCATTGTCAAGGGGCTGGCCGAGTGGCTCATTGGTTAAGAGTTGGCTTGGGAGCACGAGCTCTGAGCAGCAGGGCCGCCAGTTCGGATCCCACATGGGCCAGTGACACTGCGCCCTCTACAGCTAAGATGGTGAACAACAGCTCGACCTGAAGCTGAGCTGTTGTGAGGCGACGGCATAGGCTGCAGTGGATCTGCAGTGGGCTGCCATAAGCTACCATGAGTAGCCGGCAGCCAGCGTGAATGGCCGTGAGCCGCTGTAAGCGGCCGTTCAAGGGCCGGTGACCGATTTGCCTCACCCGGGAAGAGCGCAATGATCACAATACCAACATGGGCCAGTGAAGCAATGTCCTCCACAACTAGACTGAAGAAAAGGGCAGCAACTTGTCTGTTCCCCTTCCCCGATTCCCTAATGCTGTTCCCTCCCCCAATTTCCCAATTAAATCTTAAAAAAAAAAGAGCAGCAGCATTGTCAAGTCTTCAGCAGAAGCTAATTTCCAAAGCCATTCTTGAGTTCAATAATAGTGGCTGAGAGTGTTTCTTCTCAGTAAGAAAAAATTTAACCAGCTCTATACTCAAAAACTCCCAATAAAACTTTACCAATTCTAAGATATTAAACTGCTGGATAAGTGAGGATATACAGCATCCATTTCAGACAAAAATTCATGGAACCAATGATGGTTAAATCCACTAAAGCAAATGAAGTTTACTGCTGACACTACTGGTTCAATGACACATAATACATTCAACTATTTTCCACAAAGTACTGTTCATGTAATACAATAAAAAAAATATGCTTTCTTTGTATTTTCTCAAGCTTTGTAAATTAGTCCTACTAAACTATGTCCTGATCCATATATATTTCTCCCACCATCAGTTGTAACACATCTTAGCAGAGTATACTTCATATTATATTGTAATGTTTTATCATGTATTCTTTTTAAGGAAAAAAAAAAGCTTTATTGAAATTTAATTCATATACCATGCAATTCAACCATTTAGGGTGTACAATTCCATTATGAAAATATTCTTGCCTATAGCTGTTCCACAGAGGCTAATTTTTCAGTCACTTCAAACTTGGCATTATTTCCTTGAATAAGTAACAACTGAGTAGTATTGATAACATCTGTCAACTCATCAGGAGCCAAGGAATCATTTGCCTTGTTTTTTAATTGACTATTGATGTTATTCCATGTAGGATTTCATTTGAAAACCAGGGTGCCACAATAAAAGCTTAAAAACCAACACCCTATATTAATTTCGCTCCTTTAGTTCCTTCTGATTAAACTATTAAGTTTCATCTATATTTACTCTTCCTTTGAAATGTATTTCTATACATTTCATTCAATTTCTAGTCTTAACTGTCTTGTTCATCAAGTCAGGCCTCATCAGAATATGACAGTGGCATTCTTAAGAAATTTCATTATAAAAGCAATTGTTTCAATGAGGGAGAAAACAAATTGGGATTAGTTCCAGAAATCATATTTCTGCAATGGAAAAAAATATTAATAGCTAGTTAATGAATCTTAAACCCAAACACTGCTCAGCAAATAAATCCATACTGTTACAGAAGCTTCAGCTCTCAATTCAGCACAGTAATGATTAAATGTAAACTTTAAGTTCATACACAATATCAGGAACACATTTCCCAATCAAGAACTATCATCCAAAATGTAAAAACAATGCAAATGTAACAGTCTGGAAATACAAAATATTACATGAACTACAAGGGAAGAATTGTCCAAAAATGCTATTATTCTGCTAAAACAGTCTGTTAGCATTTTCTATTTCTTAGTTGAATCTCTTTTTAATATCATAAAAAGCTAAGTAACATTGGCTTGCCACTGAGCAAATTCTCCTACTGAACAATTATCTGGAAGTCTCAGTGATTAAGCAGAGCATCAAACAATGCTTTTGGTAGCGAGTCCCTACAGCTCCCTGTAACAATCATTCTTTTCTCCATCCTTGCTTAGCATCTCAGCTCCTTAATAACAGCCTCTCAAATGTCTCCTGCCCAGTCCCTATTATTAATGTCCATAGCTTTTGCATAAGGGGAACCCTGGCATTTGCCATTGAATTCTAACATTTTAAAGTAATACTTCTCAGTTCTAGGTTCCCATTAGTCCATCGTCCATTTCCTCCCAATGCTCATGTAAAAAAATACTATGTTTAAAGAACAGGCAGATTTTCTGTAAGGATAAGGTTAGACCTTTTTAAGACTCTGTAGAGTTACAGGTGATCAGACTCAATGTCCCTTGCCTCTATCCTAAGAGCTAAAAGGTGAATGAAGTAGGCAAGAACCTATCTGATTGATTTTTAAGGATAAAAAGAATTTCTCCATTATGTAAGTACAACAGACCTATGCAGAATACTACATGGTTTCAAACAATAGCAATAAATATGTTGCTCTCTTTGTGTTGGTCTTCATTTTATTTTTATTAATTTTAAATAATCAATTATTACAATCTGGTCAATTTCCCAACATAATTAAGAGTTGAATGAATTGAATATATTTTCTGGAATAATCAAAAATGCATATTGAAGTTTTTGCGGGGGGCCAGCCGAGTGGCGCGTTGGTTAGGAGTTGGCTTGGGACACCAGCTCTGAACAGCAGGGCCCTGGTTCGGATCCCACATGAGGGCCAGTGACGCTGCGCTCTCTATAGCTAAGATGGTGAACAACAGCTCGACCTGGAGCTGGGCTGCCCTGAGTCGCTGGCGACAGCATAGGCTGCAGTGGGGCTGGCCGGCAGCCTCCGTGAGCAGCCATCCAATGGCCGGTGAGCGACTGTCTTACCCGGGAAGAGCTCAGTGAAAATACCAACATGGGCCAGTGAAACGAAATCCTCCACAACTAGACTGAAGAACGAAAGGACAGCAACTTGTCTGTTCCCCTTCCCCAATTCCCCAATGCTGTTCCCCTCCCCCAATTCCCCAATAAATTTAAAAAAAAAGAAAGTTCTTGCTCAACAGTCATTCTTTAAGCACCCTTAGAAAAGTCAAAATCAAAATAGATAAAATGTAGGTGAACAATCAATTAAGCACTTTGAAGAATTTACAGAGGGATAAAATTATATGGGGGGAAAAATCAATAAACTTTTGGTTAATGTGTCTACCAGCTTTTCTATACAATGTGAAGAGGACACAGAACAGAGTTCTACAGAAAATGGAGTAGAAGGACTTGCATCAGTGGCTAACAATGCAAACAGCATAAAAGCTGCATGGGAGTGGAGGCTGGATAAAGAAGTAACTACCTAGTATTACATTACGATGTCAACCCTATGACCTACATTTGCTTTTTAATGGTATCATGAAGTCAGACTTTCTCCAAAAGATCTACAGAAGAGCAAAACAAGTTACAAAATACATAGAAGCTGTTAATATTACTGTGTCTGCTATCAAAGAATGTCAGGACACTTTCATGAAATTCAAATGGGGGGTTGAAAAGAACATTTAAGCATTTTTGAAAAATAGAAACTCTTCAGAGATAACATCTAAACATCTTAAAAGTATCCAGAAAAGAATGAATGACCTTGATAAGGAAATTTAGATTACTTTAGGCATTCCAAATCGTATTTCTCCATCATGACTGTGTCCAAATCAGACAGTACATTTTGTCAGCCACTCTCCCACCAAAGATTCAAGTAAAATATATTAATTCTGAGTTTAAGTGTCATTAAAAGTCAAATGAAAAAATTTATCAACAAATAAAAAATTTTGCTGTCAGCCAACCCAGACATCTGAAAACTTAATTCAAGATTTGAAAGGTATGGATATTGATCATCCATTCAACTGGGTTCTGGGCTAATTAGTACGAAGTGTGATCAAACAATACGGTGAATGTTTAAATAAAAAAAATGTATTACAGTAAAAGACACAATGCCATTAATCCCCCTCAAAATCCTCCTCCTCGTTTCGAACATACTTATCCCATCATTCTTGCCACTTTCTGAAGCAGTTTTGGAAGTTGTCTTTCGTGTGTGTCTTTAGTTGCACTTTCGTGTCTGCCTCGATGTCCTGAATCATTTTGACTTTGGTGAAGAGCCAGAAGTCACACAGTGCTGAATCTGGTGAATAAGGTGGATGAGGACACACTGTAGTTTTTATTTGACAGAAATTGCCGTACCAAAAATGATGTGTGACACAGAGCCTTGTCATGGTGGAGGATGAAGTAAAGACACTCACGGAAGAGGACTTCCAGAACTGCTTCAGACGGTGGCAAGAACGATGGGATAAGTGTGTTCAAAGCGAGGGGGAGTATTTTGAGGGGGACTAATGGCAATGTGTCTTTTACTGTAATACATTTTTTTTATAACATTCGCCATATTGTTTGATCACACCTCATAGTAGCAGTTGTCAAAATGGCAGCTTCAAATATTGGAGAATCCTGAAGGTCTTCAGGTGTTTGAGTTCAAGAAAGTAATTGGGTATTTTTCCAAAAGAATGTGTCAAAATATTTGTAAAACAAAGCATTAGATCTACTCACCTGTCTTAATGCTTCATCTTTTGTAGAATGTAAAATAATTTGGGGGGTGGGGGACAGGGAAGAACCCATATTAAAGGAAGGTAAACAAACAAACAAAAGAGTAGAGAAACTCACTTGTTCTTAGACTGATCATGTTTTCCAAAGTATGAAAATGATTAAAATAACCCAAAACATCAAAAATGAGAAATTGCTGTTACAGTAACTTAAAAAAAAATTAGGAAGTTCTATGTGCTAAGTTAAATTTGGGTAGTCTTTTCCAGCTCTTTTTCTGAAAATCAGTGCATCTTATACTGTTCAAAAATGAAGAGGATATAAAGTCCAGAAAACATAATTTTGTTTCAATGTAATATTTAGTGGTTTCCAAGTTTTGCCTACTGGTCAAACTGAAGTAATATTACATTCCTTGAAGCTTAACAATGTTGTTTCATTTGTTTAAAAAATTTTTCATACCTAAAGGTAAACTTGACTGATGAATGTGCAATTATCTGAAATTACAATTTTTAATATTAGCTATAAATAGTTAACAAAAAAGTACACATCTGCCAAATTTCCAGTTTTCTTCAGAAAACAAAAACATTCTTCCAACAAGGGAGTTAAATGCTCTGGTATTTTATAATGCTTACAGGATAAATTTGACACTCCTTAGCTTGGCATCAAGGCTTGACAATATAACACTAAAATCAAGCCTTCCAGTCTTATCTCCTCATCCCTACTCTACCCACTCCTTTCTTTCTACTCCACAGTCATTTATATGTTGTCCATCTTCCCTTTGTTCACTCCCTATCCGCTGGGATTTGCTCTTACTCCTACATCCAGAGACTTCATTTCAGGCAAGCACACCCAATTACCCACAAGCCAAAAGGCCAGGTCCAAGAGTGGCTCTGCTCTTACCTGAACAAAATAAAAATCTCCATGTTTAAAACCAAAAATTTTGGGGAGAGATACCAAGATGATACAGTAGGTAAACACTGTGCTTCTTTTCACTCACAACCACATCAAAATTAAACCCAACTACAAAACAATCATCATTGAGAATCATGTAAAATCTGGCTGAAGCAAAGCTCTACAACTAAGGATGTGCAGAAGAAGCCGCCTCGAGACTGGTAGGAAGGGCAGAGATGCGGAACTGGCTGGTCTCACACCAGCGTGTGACCATTAAAGATTGGGAGGGATGTATCGGCTGTGGAGGTCCCCCCACCCCCAGAGGAGCAAGCAGTCCCAGCCCCATCCCAGCCCAGGGTTCCAGTGCCAGGGAGAGAAGTCCCCATAATTTCTGGTCATGAAAACCAGCGGAGATTGTGACTGAGGCGAAGGGTGGCTGCATTCCCAGGCACTTCTCTTAAAGAGACCATGCAAGGACCTACCCACCAATGGAATCACTCACTCTGAGCTCCAGCACTGGGGCAGCATCTGGATAGGCGGCAGGGACTGAGCTATCTGGTTTGGGACGCGGCTGGAGGGTGGGCTTTCTCCTGGGCAGAGGAGCTGGTGGAGGCCATTGTTTCTTTGCTGAGCCCTCTCTTTCCTGCCTGCAGGCGGCTGCCATTATCCGAGCCTTTGCCTTTGTTCTCCATGCCCGGGCCAATTCATGACCCCGCCCTGCTCAACTTTTGGGCACACCCAAGCCATTTCCAGCAGCTTTTTTGTACAAACTGCCTGCCTTGGGTCAAGCTGCAGACTTTCCTAGGGTGTCTCAAAGGTTCGTGGAACCCAGACAAGCAGCATCTGGCTTCAGCATGTCCTGTTCCTCTGGCTGAGCAGCCCTAAGTGCGGCACTAACGGCAGCCAGCCTCAGTTCGCAGCTTGGCCTCTCCAGGCACTTCCAAGCACAGCACAGGCAGCAGACATCTGCAGATTTCTTTCTGGCTCCTGCTTGGTGGCCCTGAGTGGGGCACGGGCTGTGGCTGAACTAGACCTACAGTGGATCCCCTCCAAGGTGGTTCTGGGGCTGGCGCCCCCAGTGGCCAGCTATGAAACGAGCTGGAGCATCAGCCAGCCACCTCCAAGTATGATGCACCCAAGGGGTGGACTGGGCAGGCACCAGAGTCCTGCTGAGGCAGACCCTGCTCTGTAGGAACCATCCCCGCACAACAACACTTCCACTGTAGTCAAGGCCAGTCCTCACAACCAGTAAGCCCAAGGGTCAGTCTCTTCCGTTGATGTGCAGTTATCAACCAGGCTCATCTACAAGAGGAGGGCACACACAACCTACACAAGGGACACAGCTGGGGACACAGAAAGACTGCATCACTGAACCCCACAGCACACCTACTATATAAGGCCACTCTACTAACACTGGAAGATATAGCAGCCCTACCTAATACATAGAACCAAACACAGGGAGGTAGCCAAAATAGGGAGACAAAGAAACATGTCTCAAATAAAAGAACAGAATAAAGCTCCAGAAAAAGAATTAAACAAAATAGAGACAAGCAATCTATCAGATGCAGAGTTCCAAACATTGGTTATAAGGATGCTCACTGATCTCAGGGAGAACAGAGAGACAGGAAACATAAAAGTGGAGATGGAACCATAAAAAAGAACCAGTCAGAAATAAAGAATAATAGAAATGAATACATTACAGGGAATCAACAGGTTAGATGAAGCAGAGGATCAAACCAGCAATGTAGAAAAAAAGGTAGCACAAAATACCCAACCAGAAGAGCAAGAAGAAAACAGAATCCAAAATACTGAGGAGAGTTTAAGGGGCCTCTGGGACAACATCAAGCATACCAACATTCACATTACAGGAGTACCAGAAGGAGAAGTGAGAAAGCAAGGTACTGAAAACCTATTTGCAGAAATAATGACAGAAAACTTCCCTAACCTAGTGAAGGAAATAGACATATAAGCCCAGGAAGTACAGAGTCCCATACAAGATGAACCCAAAGAGGCCAATACCAAGACACATAATAATTAAAATGCCAAGGGTTAAAGACAGAGAATCTTAAAAGCAGTAAGATAAAAGCAGTTAGTTACCTACAAGAGAGCCCCCATAAGAATGTCAGCTGATTCTCAACAGGAACTTTGCAGGCCAGAAGGGATTGGCACGAAATATTCCACATGATGAAAAGCAAGGAGCTACAACCAAGATTACTCTACCCAGCAAAGCTATCATTTAGAGTAGGACAGATCAAGAGCTTCCCAGACAAGAAAAAGTTAAAGGAGTTCACCATCATTGAACCAGTATTACAAGGAATCTTACAGGGGCTTCTTTGAGATGGGAGGAGGTTAGGGATAGGTGAAAAGGGGGAGGGGTTAAGAAGCACAAATTGGTTGTTACACAGTAGTCACTGTGATGTAGGGTATAGCATAGGGAATACAGTCGGTAATATTGTGATGACTATGTATGGTGCCAGATAAGTATCAGATCAATCAGGGTGATAAATGGAAATGGGGTTGGGGGTAGGATGAAAAAGGCAAAGGTATTAAGAAATACCAATTGGTAGTTACAAAATAGCCATGGGGACATAAAGTATAGGGAATATAATCAATACTGTAAGAACTACGTTTGGTGCCAGGTGGTACTAGTTAGGGGGATCACTCTCTAAATTGTACAATGTCTATCGACTATGCTTGAAACTAACATAAAATAATACTGAATGTCAACTGTAATTAAATATTTTTAAAAAGGGGGAAAAATCAATAATATTGTGATAGCATGGTACAGTGTCAGATGGTTGCTGGAGTTATCATAGTGATCACTTCTTTAGCATAGGGAATAAAATCAATAATGTGGTATTAACACTATATAGAGCTAGGTGGGTACTGTTGAATAACTATGATGTACACCTGAAATATAATACTGTACGTTAGCTGTACTTTAATAAAAATCTTTAAAAAATAAATACAACCAAGTTTTTGTGAACTCAAAATTTTCTTGTGCTTGATCTACCCTTTTAATAGCATACGGGGTAAGGGCATGAACTTTGAAGACCTGGACTGTGTCATTAACCAGTTGTGCGTTGGTGCAAGTTAATTAACCATTTTGACCGTTAGTTTCCTAATAATAATAATAATAATAATAATTATAATACCACCCTCCTCGAAGGACTGCTGTGAGGACCAAGTAAGATAATTTATGTAGTGTTTAATACAGTGCTTCACAGAGAACAGGTACTCGATAAATTTAGTTGACAGTATTGTTAGGTTCATAATGATGAATTCTTAGATTTTTAACTATCTTGAAGTACCTGCCGCCTCTGGTTCTTTTAAATTAGCATATCTGACACACTGCTTGTCCTATTATCCAGCATCTGCAGTTTGTTCTGATGTCTGTCTGCCTGCCTGACTTTTTCTCTCCTGGTCCTAGCTTCCATCATGCTTCTGCTCTACCACCTATATAGTTCCTGTGATGACACTTGACTCCCATGTAACCCATGGGCTACAAAATCTAAATCTATCTCACAGGGCCAGTTAAGTCCTACCTCTTCCATGAATCCACCAATCTGAATCCTCCTTGGTCTATTTCGTGTGCACTCCAAAAGCACTGGTTGTCTGTACTACTCTATAGGATTTGCCAAATTGTGAGTCACACAATTCACACATTCATTCATTCAATGACATAAGAATGGGACCCCTTCAAGAGATGTGTTAAGCTACAGACTTGCCCAAAACAAATGGTCAACTATTTTTTTTAACTATAGACATTATTAACAAAGAACATTTTACATGGATTTGAGGGGGAGGGGTACTCACACAATATATACAATGTCTGACAATAAGTTCACGGATTTGTTACAATATGTTGCTCAACTTTTTTGATATCAACGGGATTATTCATTATAAATTTATACCAACTGGACAAACAAGTTAACCAAGCTTACTATTTGAAAATGCCGAAAAGGCTGTGTGGACAAGTTAGATGACCTGAACTTTTCGGCAACAATGCATGGCTCTTGCATCACAACAATGCACCAGCTCACACAGCACTGTCTGTGAGGGAGTTTTTAGCCAGTAAACAAATAACTGTATTGGAACACCCTCCCTACTCACCTGATCTGGCTCCCAGTGACTTCTTTCTTTACCCAAAGATAAAGGAAATATTGAAAGGAAGACATTTTGATGACATTTAGGACATCAGGGGTAATACGACAACAGCTCTGATGGCCATTCCACAAAAAGAGTTCCAAAATTGCTTTAAAGGGTGGACTAGGAGCTGGTGTCGGTACATAGCTTCCCAAGGGGAGTACTTCAAAGGTGACCGTAGTGATATTCAGCAATGAAGTATTTAGCACTTTTTCTAGGATGAGTTCACTAACTGACAGAACTTGTATACACTTAACTAAAAACTAGGCAACTTTCATTATCAAGTCTCCGATTCTCCATATTTCAGTTCTAATGCATAATGTTAAAATGGAGTTAATTTTCTGGATGACTTCTCCTATCCTCCCCAAACAAAAAACCTTTAAAGTATGGTACAGTGTTTTATATATACATACGTATATATGTGTGGTATATGACTTCTTTTATATCTTTACTGTGATATTTTGAAACTTGTGTTTTATGCCTAATCAAATCTTTTAGTGTGAATTATTAACAGTTTTGCAGAGGAAAAAGATCTGTTTTCTGAAGGCTTTGTTAAAGCAGAGAATGTCAGTCACAGCAATCTGTACTTCCCGGCTTAGTCTTTCTTGGCAAGCTCTGTCCATGCCAGTGCCGTCTGGCTTCGGCAATCACAGTGCCAGGAGCTCGGAGTGCAGGCAGCATTTTCAGCAGCACAAACAGGATTCAGGTTCCTTCATCTTCCAAATAAGAGTTAAACCCTAACTAGGTGTGTAACATTTTCTATTATAGCTAATAAACTATAAATCAGGGCTTCAAAATAATGAAAAGAAAATTACAATTTTTATTAATAACTGAACCATACTGAGGGAAATACAAAGTGTTGAGAGCTTAGTCAAGGGTGAATCAACACTCTCTCTGACTCCACCCCACTAGCCCAACTGGTTTAAAAAATAATAATGTTATTATTCAGCTATTTAACATGGTTGTAAAAGTCAAAGTCAAGAGGAAAAGAAGATCAACACGTTTTCAGGCATGAAGAATACTTACTTTAAAGACAGGTTTTCCAGTGTTTCTTACTATATTTTTAGCTATAAAATTGTACATATTCAAAACTAACGCTTTAAAAAAGAATTTTATGGAAAAGAAACCTAATGTATAAGCAAAATTCTAAGTGATTTGGCTTACTTTCAAAATCCCTTTTATTTGGGGGAAGAAAGTCACTTTATAAAAACTTCCCCATATACAAAATGGTTTCATAACATTTTTACTAATGAAATAAAAAATAAAGTATGAAAACTGCCACAACTAAATAAAACACCATAATTTGCTATAATATTGGGTCGCCGAGAAAGTCATAATGTATTTTTCTGTTTTTCAATGCAATAATGTGTCATGACTTTCCCGACGACCCAACAGAATATCAAATAGGTATCCTTTGACTTAATATTTAGAGGAATTTAGAAAATTAAAATATTGAAAATTTTACTAAAGTTCTTTACTCCTCAAACCCATACTTCCTCCCCATGGCAATAAGGCTGGCATTTCCTTAGAGTAAAATGGTGACATGGTGACTAGAAAAGACACAACTGGATATATGTCCTTCTAACATACATTCTACATATGCATTTGAAAATACAAAGGAAAAGGCACCTTAGATAAAAGCATTTGATCACACAGTAAATCTGCCAGTGATGACAAATGTTTAATCTAGGCTGCACCTGAGCAGTAATTCTGACCCTAAACGAAATGATCAATTAGGATTATCTTCAACCTTCACTTCAACTCCTCGGACCGTCTCTCCCATATTCCCAAACATATTGTAAGCAAAGGATCTAGAACACATTCACAGAAAAAAACATAAATCTCCCATAACTGTCAAAAATAGCAGTCCCAAGGATATTTGCATTTTGACAGTTTCCAATGCCTTAGGCTAAAGGAACAAAGCTTGAACCAGAATTTTAAAGGTTAGCCTTAGGATGAAAAAGTAATTTCCCCTAATATGATATTTCATAGGCTAGCCCAAACTTAAGAAACAGAATTAAGTGACAGTCTGTCCGGGATGAGTTTTAAAATTTTCTATTTGAAAACCAAATCAAGCTAGGTTCTTGGTTTTTAAGAGCCACAGAAGGTTTCCTTGTTGGTGGCAAGAGCAGCCAAGCAGGTAAGGATTTTTAATCTTGTTGCAAATAGAGGAGAGAATGGGCTTGGGGGATGGGAGGCTGGAGGAGACAGGATGAGACCTAAAAGGATGCGGGAAGCTATACAGAAAATAGAGGCTCTAAGGCAGCGGTTCTCAACCTGTGGGTCGCAACCCCTTTGGGGGTAGAACGATCCCTTCACAGGGTCGCCTAAGACCATCGGAAAACAAAAAGATATTTACATTACGATTCATAACAGGAGCAAAATTACAGTCATAGAGTAGCAACGAAAATAATTTTATGGTTGGGGGTCACCACAACATGAGGAACTGTATTAAGGGGTCGCGGCATTAGGAAGGTTGAGAACTGCTGCTCTAAGGACTGGTAATTCTTCTCACCACACAACCCTTGAGGATCAGATTATAGGTGACTCATTTTAAAATGGATAAACATCTCTTTTACCGTCATACCTATTTCGATGCATTCTTCTAAACTAAGAGTCTAAAGATAGAGAAAGCCTTGACATGGGCAAACTTCAGGGCACTACCCGCCTCCAACAATCAAAGCCATTTAAAACATGAAAGAAATAACAGTAAGGACAAAATAGTAAATTATGAAGAGAACATGTCTGTGGTTCTAAATATATATTCCCAGGTAAGTATAGCTTATAGGTATCTTGATTTTAGGACAAAAATTATCTTAATTCTCTTCAGAAAGATTCTATAAAAAGAATCAAGAAAATGAAGAAAAATCTAGTCCCCTTATATCAGTTCCTGGGAGGTGATGGGGGGAGGACATAGGACCAACGGGGTAAAACTGAGTTTCTCTTCAAAGGAAACTTTTCTCTGTTAAGGGGCCACAGGGACTGGTTTTCCCTGGTTCCTCTCAATTCCTCATCTTCTAAACATATTCTCTATAACATGAGAACTCCAGCCTTTGCTTCAGCCCCTTCTGCCTGTTCCCAAACCCGTAAGAAGGCTGGTGGCAGAGCAAGAAAAACTCAAAAAGGCCAAAAGACATTGCTCTGCTTCTAGTCCCATTCAGCATTGCTAGTAATTTCACATGTGTACTCTGGGCTCACAGAGACCTGAGCTGGAATCTTGGATCCACCATACACTACATCATATAAATTTAGCAGTTTCATGAGTTCTGTGTGTTTCCTACTACTTCCTCCTCTAAAAAATGGTAATGGCAATGGCTCCTACCTTTCAAGATTAACGTGAGGAGTACATTAGATATTTAACAAAACCTTTAGCATAATACCTGATCTTCAAGATATTTAACAAACCATTTAGCACAATACCTGATCTTCAAGATATTTAACAAAGCAGTTAACAAAGGCCTAGCACAGTTGTTTGCCCAGTGAGATTACAGGATTGTGACCAGAATTTACTAGAACAGAATAGAAAATAGCAGAGTGCATGCAGTAAGGGCAAGTATTGTTTCAAAAATGTTTTGTCGTCCCCGCTCTCCCCATTCCCCATTCTCTCTCTCTGTCTCTCTCTCTCTCAACTGAGCCTCCTGCAGTTTTTCTGTATTGCCTCTCCTATGTGACCTTTAACAGGTAGCACATCTGGCTCTTCCTCAGGGCACAAGAGAATTTAGTATAAAATTCTACAATACTTACTACACTGAGCTTGTTTATGTGTGTGTCTCTACAATTAGAATATAAACTCTAAGAACTGCCTTGTATTACCTCTGTAGTTCTGATACTAATCTGATCTAAAAAATCCTGAAGGTTCAGTAAATTTGTTGAATGAATGAGTAAATCATCAAAATTAATAGGTATTAAAAACATACAAAAATAGTTAACCATTTCATTTATCATTATATGATCAAGTTTTATTATTGTATAAAATTTAGCTATAAGTCACAATAACATTTTTTAAAAAGTTGTTCTTTTTTCCTAACGTGCCTAGCATACTTCCCTTCCATCTGGAAGTGAATAATGTTTACTTAAGAAACTGAAATGTGTGGTGTGCATAATGATCTTTGAAAAGTAGAACATCAAAGTGTATAGATATGCTGCACAATTAAAGTTTTATTTAAGGAGATCAGCCACATTCATGGTTCCTTGTTAGGGGCAAAGAAAGTTGAGTTATTAGGCAGAAAAGGTTGCTTCTTCTACATGACAACTGTCCAAGGATCCCCTTTCATGGGTACTGCACATACCATGACAACACATCTAAGTAACAACACTGGGCAGGTACTTGCTTGAGTACTCAATATAGAGGAGAACTTCAATGTTTTTAATATTCCTATTCTCATGTTATCACCATCATTCTCAATTCTATTTAAAAGTAAGAATCAAAGTTATAACAAATTCACCAACTCTGCTTGTATAATATCACAAAAGGGCAAAACACTGAAAATAAATTCTAAAGAAATACTTCACCGTGCTTGGAGATATGGAAAGTTGACCATCTACTAAATCAAGGTTACACATAAAACTTGGTTTTACATTAGTCAAAAAATAAAATAAAATATTTGCTGGAAAATGAGACTTAACTTTTTAAGGTATGGGTTCCTTTATAGTGATCTTCTGAAATATTTGTCTCTAATTCATTAATAACTTCACTGAAAAACTGGAAGTTTCCAGCTAATCAGGATTATAACTCTCTTGATATAGTAGGCAATATACATGAAATAGTAAGAAAAACAGTGGTATTGCCACCTTGGGGCTCAGGCATTTTGTTCCCCTTCCCCAGAGTAATTAATGAAAATGATAATTTACCTACTGTAAACTTGTTAAACATCGAAAGAAACAGCTATTTCACAAAAACTTCCTTTAGTCATTTTAAACATATTATTATAAAACTCTATTTCAAAGTAATTTATTGGGCAAGTCTTAACAGTTGACACTGATTTACTGAAGGAAGAAAAAAGACAGGCTGTGATATACACTTTTTAAAAAATATTTATTTTTTTCATTTACAGTCGACATTCAATATTATTTTATATTAGCATAGCGGTTAGACATTTATATAATTTATGCAGTGATCCCCCAATTAGTCTAGTACCCACCTGGCACTGCACTATACATAGTTATTACAATATTATTGACTATATTCTCTATGCTATACTTTACATCCCCGTGACTATTTTGTAACTACCAATTTGTACTTCTTAATCCCTTCACCTTTTTCACCCATCTCCCCAACTCACCCTCTCTGGCAACCATCAGTTTGTTCTCTGTGTCTATGAGTCTGTTTGTTTTGTTTGTTCATTTATTTTCTTTAGGTTCCACATATAAGTGAGCTCATATGGTATTTATCTTTCTCTGTCTGACTTATTTCACTTAGCATAATACCCTCTAGGTCCATCCATGTTTTTACAAATGGTAAGATTTTATTCATTTTTATGGCCGAGTAATAATCTGTTGTGTAAATGTACCACATACTCTTTGCAATACATACTCTTAAGAAACAAAACTAATGAAAGTGGCAATAAGTTGATGCTACTCATTAAAAATTCTTCTCTATATTTGAAACGGTAATTTTAATGACCCCAATGAGGGTGGAAACACTCACCAGTATGAATCTTCTCATGTCTCTGTAGAAGGTACTTCTGTATGAAACGCATGTCACATTGACTACACTGAAATGGTTTTTCGCCTTAAAATAATTTCACATCCACAAATTAGTTACTGGATAAAACACAGTTTATAGTTACTATTTCTAAAGAAAGATAAATCTTAGAAGCCCAAATTATCCATACAAATTTTTAAAACTGTTCATTAATGTAACAGAATTTTACTTCCTCTCAATTTTCCCCCAACATTTTATTTTTTATTTTTATTTTTCCCCACATTTTAAAATTCGCATTCTCACAATTAGACAAAAATGAGACTAAATCTGATGTATAGCCTTCAAGAGAAAAAAAGGGGTAATAAATAAAACAATTTAAAATAGAACCTAAAAATCACGAGGACAGAAGGGACTCTACAGGTTACCTAGTGTGTCTTAAATATCTTTTCTTCCTTTTTATTTGGAGGAAGATCCACCCACCTTGTTCTCCATGACTAACCATCACTTTTATACCCTTTCACTTATTTTCTCCAGAACCTTCAGAACTTTCTAAACATCCTTTAAAAAAAAAAAATCTTATATCTTTAAATGTTCCCTCTCTGCTAGAGCCCTTGCTTTTAAGGAAAGTATTCTTTGGTCTGTTCTATGCAAAGAAACTTTCCAGAAGTCCTGAAACATGCCTACCTTATTACTTTCTCACCTTCCTTTTTACCACACCTTAAGAGTAGTCTATCCTACATCTCAAACTCATCACCACTACTTGTGCTTTAACCCTTATACTCTACTTTTTCAAAAACTACTTGTAATCTTCTTGCTATTTATTCTAATGGTTTTGTTTTCAGTTCTCTATCCTCTCTGGGGGTTGTGCCACTGTTGATCATACCCTCCTTGGTATTCTCTCTTCTTCTGGCTTCTGGGACAACTGTATTTTCCTAGTTCATTAAACCTACCTTATAGATCTGTCTCCCGCCCCACCCCTTTCATTGAACCTACATGTCTAGTCTGTTCCCCAAAGATCAGTGATCCGTCTTTAGTTCTGCTCTCTACTTCATGTTAATTATCACTTTTTGTATTCGATTCCCAAATTCATATTTCAAACTCCCTCTGAACATCGTGCATAGAAAAGTAAATATTGACAGGCTTTTAATAGTACATTCTTTACTGCTTCTCTAGCTAAAAAGAATACATTAAGCCAAATAAGTGTCCAATTAATTTTGCACACCCATGCTAATTGTTTTCTCATTTAAAGTTTTTCCTGGTTTCCTTCTGGCCTATGAAATCTTTGATTTGAAATGACAGGTTAGCTATGGTCTTAGGAATGAATGACATTTACACAAAAATGAAAATAGCAAAGATAATTTTAATGCCCATAAGCCCATTTTAATTTAAGAAATACCTGTATGAATGAAGACATGTCTCTGTAAGTGATAGTTCGTTCTAAAGGCAGCATTGCAGTGCTCACAAACGTGAGATTTTGGGGTTTTCAAACCAAGTGATCCATCCTCATTTATTGTAAGGATCTAGTTTTTTAAAAAAGGCAAAAACAAGAGAAGTTTTAAAAACATAATACTAATTTATTTATATAAAAAAGATAATGCCTTTTAATGCAAACAATGGTCACCAGAGATTACGAAATATTTTTTTTCCTAAATAACTTTGAAAAGGCTATTAAAATACTGTATCATTAATTATAGAAAAGTACAGTGTGACTGAGAATGAGAGAAGATCACTAGTAAAACCTTGGAAGCTGGTTAAGTAAGATCTTAGCACTCTGCCCCTTCTCTCCACAGCTGATGTCTAACAGAGGTCCAAAGTGTTCTCTGCTAGGGCAAATATAACTTTATTTTTGAATTCAGATTCTCACATACTCAGGACAAAAATCTTATGTTTTAGGCGTGGCATAAATATTAATCAATATATGACTGGTTAAATAAATTATGAAAAATGAATACAATTAACATCATGTGGTTGCAAAGTAAAATGAGAAAGCTCTATATGTACTTAGATAGAAAGAACGCCAGGATTTATTAAGTAAAAAAAGCAAGGTTTAGAATCCAGTATACAATTCTTCTAATTTTTTATACGAGAGTACATACAGGTATATGTATTTGTTTGTATATACATAAAAACTATTTAAGAAGGATGTATCTAAAATGTATATAACCTCAGTTGTGATGGCTGGGGAACTTGGCAGACAGGAGATAAGGTGGAAGTGACACTTCACATTGTATATACCTAAATAACTTTTCTAAACCTTATAAATGTTTACCTACTACATATCCTTTTTTCTTTCTTTTCTTTTTTTTTAAAGACGAGAAAACTAAGTTTTCAAGTCATCCTACAGCAGAATTTGGAATCTGGTTCAGTCCAGATTCTAAGGTTACTCTAGGACTACTAAACTACTATTATTAAGCATATTCCTAAAAATACTTGTTGGATAAGCAAATTAGAGTGGGTACAGGGAAGGAAGATCGGTAACAAAGAAATCAATCTTATCATCCTAGGCTTCATGAGGTTGAGAGTATTGTGGGCCTAGTCTGGACAACACTGGAGAAAAGCCACATTTGGGCTTCACGTATTCCGATTTATCAACCATTTGTTCAACATACAACATTAAACTGCCTCTTTCATCACACTTATGGCAGAGTGATAACAATAATGATCTCTTTTTTCATTATTGAGAAGATGGAAGAACATGATATGAAGATAAGAAGCAAATAAAAAAGGAGATAAGATCAGGAGGACCATTGCGAGTGAGAGACAAACAATATTGGAGGTGGGGACACACAGAATGGGAGCTAAGAAACTGTCCCACACAGGGTAGAGCAATCTAGGAAACAAGAAATACAAAGGCCTGTGGAAACTGATTAGGGTCTGTAAATACACAGCTATGATTTCTTCTCAAACCTAGAAAAGAGTAGGTTAAAAAAAAAAAAGGCTTTAATTTTTTAAAATATATTTTTACTTTAAATTTAGGAAAACAACTCAGCCTATACTATATGTAAATCGATGGTGATTATTATGCAAATTATACAGGGCTTTTGGTTCTGGGCAAACTGCCAATGTGGCCAACAATGCTTCAAAGTCTATCTACCAAAGTTATAGAGGGAAACATTTGGCAGGAGAATGGAAGTGGGTGTCACAGCTTCCTGAAGAGTCAGTGAGAATGGAAAGTTTCATCTCTGGCCAATCAGTTTAAAATTTTTTCAATCCCTCCAAGTCACAAAATAATATGCAAGCTAACACTGTGCGAAACAAAAAAAAAACACAGAATCTTTTAAAATATGATTTAAAGTATTTCTAACAAAAAAATAACAAACAGATATTAAACATTTTATATGGAACAGAACTAAAAACAAGATAGTACCAGATTATTTTTCCACATGTTGATAAATGAGAAGATCCATGTGCCAAAAAACATGGCAGCTCAATAGCTTTCTGTGGCATAGCAACTGCAAGGAAAGGCTTTCGCAATGAACAAATCTGGCCTAAATTGCTTAATGTGAAACGGATGTAATCCTTGACTGTACAAAGCCCTCTTATGAACAGTTAAGGAGTTCTAGGTCATTGTTTTCTGCCACTGGAGGTAATGCTGCCTTTCATTGTGAATTCAAACCTTAATTCAAAGTAGATTTTAGGGATGAAACAGCGAACACTGGCTTGTGAATAGCAGACTGAAAAACCTAGCAGATTTATAAAGTAAGCAGAAAAATCAAATTCTTAGGCATTTTATAGTTAATTTCCATTTTTTCTTCTTTTCTTTATAGGCCAGAGTAAGAAACATCTTTGTATAAAGGACACAAAGTAAAACTCATCTTGCCACAGAAGTCCACAAGTGGCTCTTTCAATTTGTAATCTGTTTTAACTATAACCGCCTGATTTTTGGGTTTTACTCACCACTATAAACCCAGTGTCCAAAAGTGTCCAGAACATAGTGAAGACTATAAATGTCTATCGTGTGGCTACCTGCTAACCATACCAAAAATCCTCACAGCTCACCACTTTATTCTTTTTTCAAAGAAGGAATACTTTTCAATTTTTTCAAAGTCACCAAGTAGTGCCACAGAGAGGTGAACATGCAAGGAACCAAGTCCCTCAGTGGAACAGAAATGGCACATCAATGCAGGCAAAATTTTCTTCGTTGGTATAGATAGACTTGGCTTCTCTTTTCTTGTTCACACCCCCTTTCAAGATCTTTTAGTAGAACTGATCTACCAGTTGTGTTTGCCTTAGAGATTAGCAGTCTTACTTGCTACTAGTACCATAAAATGTTTGCTTTTCCCCCCCTTCAACTTATGAACACCATTACAACTGAAGAATTTGAAATTTCTAAGTTTAAATACTAAGGTGCTTGTTATAATATCTCCACATGATTTATCTTGCTTCCCCGCTGTCACTGCTATTGTAAGCAATCAGATTTCATCATGAGTGGAGAAATTAGTAATAGTCTAAATAATACTCAACATTTTTTTCTTAATTGTTGTATAGTAAATTTAAAACAGAATTTTTCAGTAAATGTTTTCAATACCAGCTGGAACTCAACTAACCTGCCTCTTAATCTCACGGTCCATTAGTAGATATATTTTTTGTTCTGAGCCAAATGTGCTCTCAGCTAGCTACCTATATAGTTACGAATATGGTTATCTTAAATGATACACCAGTTTTCAACAGGCAAAGCACTAAGCTCTGTCTGTCTATTCAATTCAGAGCTTTTTCAGTCCTCAAGGGTCACTGCCACTGAATTGCTGAAACCTGATTACCCCTCAGTGAGAAAGTTCTCTCTTAAAAGGCAGAAAAGATTTTTTCCATTCTATACTATGTATACTATATCTACTATGTATTAAAATTATTAAAGCATATTTTAAACTAATGATTATAGGTTACATTCTTAAATCAATCTAAATCAACTTCTAACTCATCAAAACCCCAAAGACAACTGAGAAGAGATAGCTTAAACATCTCACCTATTAGGAGTTATTTTACTGAAACTGGGGGTGGAGAGCGAGATCTTCTAAAATTCTCTTTACTCTCCAAATCCAATTAGAAATGGAAAAACAGTGCAAACCCAAAGACATACAACAAAATAACAAAGTCATCCAGAGCAATACCACCACAACATTTTGACCATCCTAGTTATCTCTAATCTCCCACCCTCACATTGTCACTTTCCTTCATTCTGCAGGGTTTTTATTGTCTCCCAATTTTACTTGCACATATTACCAAATTTCATTTTTATTTCTTTCCCTCCCCCCTACCAAATTTCATTTTTAAATGGCATACTTTTGACAGTGCCAGAACATGAAATTCACTGTATCATAAGCACAGTGCAATAAGCGATGCTCAGCATCATGACCCTGAGTTTTAGACAAGGTTACTTCTCTCACGTTTCTAAATATTAAGCAAAAAAAGTATGCAGTGTTTTTTAAAGAAAGATTTACATCAAGATATTTTTAAGTTAAGGTTCAGTTCTGAGGAAAATAGTTTACCCAGAATATATAATTTCCTGGGAAAATTAAAAACTAATACATTCTTTTACTAATTTTCTTCTTCATTCTCTTAAATACTATTCCATATTTCTACCCCCCATCTAAAAATCAGTTCTTCATCTTCAAAGCCACTTCTTCCACAATTAAGTTACCATCTAGGACAGAGTATGATAAGTACCTAATATATAATATCTATTTCTCTGCTGCTTTTGATTACATTTTCCTCACTTTTTATCTTTTAATTTTAAATCTTTTTGATATCAAAACCACAAACCTTTCCTGGGAACCGCTGGCGCATAATAAACTGCCAGGAAAGGGTTCTCTATATAATCTGTGGACCATGCTCTTCCTTTCTTAGTTCAGCATAACTTTGAATAATCAATTTCTATTCAGACCCCCTAAAGTGTTATAACAAACAAACTCGGTTCCTTTCTTCAGCACCTGACAAGAGATCCCGGCATATTACAGGCACTCAGCAAATTATTAGCTGAGAATGAAAAAGGAGATACATTTCCAAATTAAAAAGTACCCTGCTCTATCCCATTCAATTACTAAGGAGTTTGTGTGACCTATAAAATGTATACAATACTGGATTAAGACAATTGCTATATTTCACTGAAAAGGATTCTACAAGTTCATCAATGTTAACTCAACAATCCTCATAAAACCTTCTGTGGGGAAAATGTTACCTTCTAACCAATCACCTAAGAAGTCAACAGCAAAGTCAGATGATAATATCTCATTTCTCCAGAAACTTCTGGTATCAAGACTTGAGATTTGCACAATCACCTTGGGCTCTTTAAAGTATATATGGAAATCCCCTGAATAAGAATCTGCAGGGATGAGGCCTGGGTATTTATTTTTAATTGGAAAAGCTCTATAGGTGACTCTAATGCAGAGCCAGGAGGGAGAACCATGAATGCACTGAAACTGAATTAGGCCTACTGAGACTTTTCATACATTTCTAGTAACTTTAGTTGTCTGTAGTCCTAATCCACAACAAAACAAAAACAGATTCAAAGAGGCAATGGAATGTGATGTTAAGTGGCCACACAGGTATAGCAATGTAAAAATAAATAGCATGTCATTAAGGAATGAGACAGCTAAGCTATTAAAAGCAGTCAAAACCAAAATCTAGCAGTCAGGAATTTTCACTGTTAAGGGGGAAAAAAGTCCTAATGTCTCAGTCCTCCCAGAGGGCTTCATTACAATACAAGGGGGTTTGTCTGTTTTTAATGTTCACAACATCAACCCTAAGACTTTAAAGCTGAATCATGTTCGAATACACTATATTTAAAAAGAAAATCCATTAAAGATTTCCAAAAAAGTAGTTAAAATAAAATTAAACTTGACATTTAAAAATAGGGATGACCTTTTATTAAATGAAAAATTTATTTGTATAAAACAGCTTATCACATGATAGAATCAAATAACTTGACCACCCTCTTATTCTAAAGACATGATGCCAAATGTATTGTGGCAAATTTCAAATATCAAATGTACCTTAAGAAGACTTGGCTTTGCCATTGGACAAAGGCTCAGAAAGCAATTACTGCTTAAAACCCATGGCAGTTAAAGATGACCTAACAATACAGTATTTCTCACCACAAGGCTTATCCTGAAGGGAGCCACATTTATATGGGTATATAAGCTCTGATATTTTTACTAGAAGTCTATCACATTACTTTAATTTCTTGTTCAGATCCCCAATCTAACATGACACAGTGGTGACATATATTCAAAATACTCTAATGGCAAAATTCAAGATTTGAGAAAGGTATTCGGGGGAGAGTGGAGTCCTCTGGCATAATAAATTATAATTCTCTGAGAAACCTTAAGTTGTTTTTAAGGAATTTAAAACAAGCAACACATTGATTAATAAACATGAGATAAGCTTTTCTTGTTCTTCATATAAAAGTGTAGAAAGAGTTACTTTAATGAAATATCGGAAGTGTAAATTTTTAAACATATGCCTGAGAAAATATAAAATAACTCACTGGGTATGCCTCAAAGTTCTAAGACTCCAGACACAAAAACCATTCACCTGGAGACTGCATACGTGTGTTAACAACAGTCCACAACCACTCTCTGTCCTGTTACATGTTAACATGTCAGAACAATTTAAGAATTGTTTTTGTTCTTCTCACACCCCTATCTGCCATATATTATTTCTGGTCATTTCACCTGCCTAAGAATTCCCTGAAAAGACTGTCCCAAAGTATTTTCTTATATACAATATACTTGGAATAGGCCAAATCTTTCATCGAGCAACTACATAGATATATAAAGACTTAAAACCCTTAGATTATTATAATACATTATAAATGAATTTAACTATCTCAAATAGACAAGCAAAACAGCTTAAACTCTATAAAAATCTGATGTGGATTTATAAACACCTAGCACATACCACCAAATAACACCCTACTAGAAGATAATAATCTGAGTTTTAGTCAGAATTTCAGAATACATTACACTCAAAAATAGTACCAGAAAAACATGGCAATAAAATATGAAGGAAAATGTAGAACTTACATATATTATGTTATTTTTAGACTTGAAACAGATTCCACATAGATCAGCAGTGAACCCAAAGTAACATAATCAATCACTATTACAATTTTAAAAATTAATTTTTTCCTCTAAACCTGGTATTGTTCTGTAATGAAGAACTTGATTTATTCTTTAATGTAAAAAAACAAACCAACCAATGAAAAATATCATATAAATTGCTCAGAAGAACATTAACCCCAAGAAAAGGGAAGGAGGGCGGGACAGAGGGATTTCACAAAACTTAAAATATAAAACGCCAATAATGGAAAAAAAACCAAGATTAGTATAACCAATATTTACAGAAATTAAAACTTAAACTATACTGAGGCACCCATCTTAAGCTACCAAAAAAAAAGCAAAACTCTCATACTCAAGGCTGATGAGGGTATAGACAGACACACTTAGGTCCACTTCAGGAAGCAATGTAACTGGTACAACATTTCTGGAAGGTGCAACTGCAAGAAACTTGTAAAAAAATTCATGTCCTTTGATTCAATAGTGCATGAATATGTATATACAAATATTTAAGTGCAGCATGATTTAAAATGAAGGTAAAGAGAATAAAATTTTCCAACAAAGCAATCACTGAATATAATGTGATATATCAAAAATAATCTATTATGCAGCTAATAAAACCCTTACAAAAACCATTAATGACTTGAAATGTAAAAACAGTTTACACACACTTTAAGTGTTAAAAATATGGAAATTCCATCCATCCATCCATCCAAATTTGAAGATAGAAAAGGAATATGACAGAAAATTATGGTAGTTATCTCTAGGAAATGTGACTATGGGTTATTTCTGTTTCTATATTTTTAAAGCTTTTCTATACTAGTCATATATCCCAAAAGCAGTGGTATATTAGTAAATGTTTAACAACAGATTAAGGAGTCAGGGGGTTAAAAACGATTTGCTGATTTCCATGATGTAAATATTCTCACGATGGCTAATTTTAAGCTACCAATGGTTTTAGCAGGCTTGCAAAATTCCTGAAAACTCAGCAATCAACTCTAGCAAGCCCGTATAAGCTGGCTCCAGCACACCTCTGAGCCCAAAAATATATAAATAATGATAATTATGATTTAAATCACAAAGGCAAAAACAGCCATCAAAATAAAAAGGTCATGCTATAATACAATCTTTTTAAAAAAGCCTTCCTTACTATATATGAGAAAATAAAACAAAAGTTGAAAAATAACTATATGTAAATACACAGCACAGACTTCCTAGGAATACCAAAATGTTACATATAGTCAACTAATACTGTACTGACGTGGAAAAAAAAGGCAAGCAATTCCTAATAGTGTTTATTGGGTCACTTGTTTACTAATCCATTCATTCACCCCAAAAGTATTTACTGAGGGTCTATTTTGCCTACTATCCCAGGTTCTTGGGATACAGCTGTGAATAAAATAAAGTCCCTGCCCTCATGGAGCTTACATTCTATTCTAGCACAGTTATCCCACAACATTTTCCTGATGAATAATTGGTACTGAATTTTCCTAAAACCATAATAAAATAAGTAAACCTAATATGAACGAGAAGCAGGGCACTGCATACCATCCATCAGTTTTTAAAGAAAAGATAGAGGGAAAGAAAATTTGTTTTTAGAAAAAAGACATGGTGAAAAAGAAATGGAAAAGCTGAAAGCAATGGCCCACCACTCCATGAAGGCATGCATTCCTTCCTCCTGACGCAACCTTCCAACTTTGATAGGCCACGTTAGGCTTTACCTCTGCCTTATGCTCCAGCCAGGGTCCTGCTATAAGACTGGGATTATAGTTTAGGGTTAATAGGTTGGGGACCACCACCTTAATATATTCTCTTACTTTTGCAGGAGAACGTTGCTTCCGTTTCTTCTTTTTCTGTAAGTCTACTGGCTCTCTGATTTGTTTTTTGTCTCTCATCAGTTGCTCAGACACATCAGTAAAAGTAATTTCCTGCTTTACACTTATCTGTTAAAAAAAAAAAAGCCAATTTTACAAGTAAACACATGTCCACTGCGACAAAAAGCCACTGCATGTTTTATCCCTTGCTAAAACACATAGGTGCTCCCATGATTGTATGTGTGTGCAAGTAAACAGTGTGTTGAAGAATTTATTAATAGGCAACTGAAAAATAAGAATCAAGAGTACATAAACTGAGGGATAAACTAAGATTTTACAAACATCTATCTGGAAAAAATGGTTAAAGAAGTCTTAGGAAAAGATGATTATAAGACCTACCAGAATAAAATAAAGAAGTCAAGACAGTAACATCAATTTCACTCCCACATTTAAGGAAACTGATGCTGAAGTTAAAAGCATAAAAAAAGGTTAAATTCCAAAAGTTAATAAAATATTGGGGAATAAAAAGCGTATTTAGACTTCACGGTGAGCTTTCTCTCAATTTACAAAATACCAGGAAAACAACACAAAATGCTAAAAGCTAATCTCACATCAAAATAAAGGGAAGACAAACTAACAATGAAAATTTAACACTTTTTTTCTGGCCTCTACAACAAACCATCACCAAATATGTGTTTATAGAATTGCATACAATTTTAGGCTGCTACTATGTACAAGACATAATGCTACCTATACAATAAATACAGAAATACTATAGAAACATTAAGATGTCAACAATGTTACCCATCTTAAGATCTCAGTTCTCACAGTTGCTTGTCCTAGAAAAATTAAAAATACACCAAGGTTCTACTACCACTAATGGCAACATCAATTCTCATTAGAATTGATGGTGCTCAGTCATCCACTCCTCGTTGCTACATTTTCAATCTATCCTTGAAATGAAAACACAAGAATCTTAAAACTAAGAAACCTTGAACAGGCTATGAAATACATGAAAAATCCTTGCCCTTTCTGCCATGTGAGGACACAAGGAGAAGCCTGCAACCGGGAAGAGGCCCCTCACCCTACCACGGCTCACACCCTGATCTCGGACTTCCAGCCTCCCAAACTGTGAAAAATAAATGTATGTTGCTTAAAGCTTTAAAAAAAGTCCTTGCTAATAATCCAGGAAGTACAATGAGCTAAAGGCTACATTTTAAAAAAATACACTTAAAAAAAGGTTCAAAAAAGATCATAAACATCTTACAGATTCCTAGTGTCAAGTTGGGAGCACAGCTGTGTAGAAGGGGTTCATAAGGAAAATGCAACATAAGCCAGGGATTTTAGAGTGACAAAATAAGGAACTGGAAGTTTTCATAAATTCCTGAAATGTAGCCATTATGAGAATCACAAATCAAGGAGAACACTGGCACAAAAACATGATGTAAATGGTTATTCAGCTAATAATTCTTTCTATCAGGTTACAGAAAAGTATGAGTGACCACTCTTTTTGGCTCCTTTTGGTATTATTATTTGGAACATAAGACAGAATGGTAAAATTACCACCAACAAGGCTTTGGAATACAGATATGTCACCATCTCTGAAGTGATGTTTACTAAAATACAACCTCTTGGAACTGGGTATGAGACAAGGAGAAATGATAATAGGCTATATAAGCAGCTATTGAATTGCTCTGTCCTATGTCACAGGAGCATCAAGAAGTTAATTCCAACATATTTGTCCAACATATCTGTCAGCTTACAAATTGCAAAGAAACCATGAAAATGTAGCATGCAGCAAGAAAAACCAGAGCAACACTTTTTAGCAAACGTGTCAAGTGGAGTGTAAGACAAATGCACAAGGAAGTTCTGCAATCAGCAGCTACTCACAAACAAGGAAGAGCCTTTATATGCAAACAGAGAAAAAGATTAATGTACCTGAAACTTTTAGTTATTTCCACGTATATGGAAAGTGTTCATATTAGTACTTGCATTTTCAAATATAAGGTACACTTTTAACATTGTGAAAGCACAGACCCAAAACCTCAATGGATCAAAGCATTATGAATGTCAAGAGGCATATAAGCAAATTGATATTTTTAGAATGCTCCATAATATTACTCATAAATGGAATAAAGTAATTTGCTCTCTATATAAAACCACACACTAAAGTATATGATCCAACCTAAGGTGCTTGAAAAGGTGTTAGTAAACCCAAAAACATAAAGCGATGGGTATGAGAAAACTTAAGTCTTCTCTGGCTTAAAGAAGACTATAATAATCTACAAAAACACGAAAACTTCTTAAGCATGACAAAAGAGACACTAATTCATCCATAAGTTATCTACTCTTTCCTTGAGAACAGTCTTTAAAAGAAAATCAAGTTCTCAGTGTTACTATTCACTTAAACTGAAATTAATCAAAGCATCTACAGATATATATTTGAAAAGATTGGTTTGCTGGAGTTTTGAAACATTTATTAGAGCATCAAGAAAATCAATAGACTAGGAAGTATAGCAACTTTTTAAAAACAAAAACAAAGCCTGTTTCTTTCCTTATCACTTAAATTTTACCATTTCACCTAGTCCCATGTGCAACCTCATGCCTAAGTTTGAGACGAATTTCAATGCTGCTCTCCCACAACCAAACCAGAAATCCTGTAAACACTTTCAATCACCCTATCCATCCTTCTTTCACAAGATCTGACTAAACCTAGACATTTTTCCACCGAAAACTCTTAAGAACCCTGCTCATCCACCCATCAAAGCTCCCTCTGGGCCTCCCACTTTTGAGACGGCGGAAGCTATCAGTCATGATTCCCATGTCATATCCACCTTCTATATTCATCTAACTTCTTCCCCAGCATCCTTAGAAGATGTAGAGTCCTACAGTGTCACGCTTCCTCTCCCCTTGCCACCATCCAAGCTAGTTCTTTCCTGCAAGTTCTAAAATATATCTCTTACTATTCTGATGTTTTCCTCATTTTTGATCTTTATTTTCCCAACCTTAAAGAGGCCTCTATATTTTGAAAAAATATTTCCCTTGATTCTGGTAACTCAAGCCCAGAATCCAGAATGATTCTTTCTTTTTCAAGACTTATTTCACTATTTCTGGCCTACAAATGAACCAACTATTCTACTTTTATATTTAACTATTTCATGTACCTATATATTATCTTGATATCTGAAAATAAGATATTCTTCTTTTGATTTCCCATTAACAGTTTTCACTCACTCGCTTATTCAACAGCTTTTAAGTGCGTGCTATGTGTTAAATTCAGTCAGTCTAAAATAATACAACAAAAACTTTAAATTTACTGAGATTGTAATACGTGCAAAGCATAATTCTAGATACTGAGAACACATTCTAAATATAAGGTCTCCTTTTCAAAAGTCTTAAAATCTGTAGATGGAGAAATAAAAAATTAAAAAAAAAAAAGCTAATTCAAGACAACAAATGTCAGGCTCAACCTAAATGAATGGTAGAAGGAATAAGGGCAGAAATCAAAGTGAGAGATTTGACATACAGCAGAAGACTTCATGGATGAAACAAGAGACTTATGCAGGACAGCAAGTTTATCATATATACCCCCCCTTTTGTTTTTTTCTTCCAAACCTGCTACTCTTCTCAAGTTCTTTCTTCCAGACTCAATAATATTAGTAAGTGATATAACAAATGTAAATTTACCTAAAATGTTGCCAGACACCTATGTAATGAATAAATATCTGGTTTGGTTTGCAAATTTTGGGATTCCCCTCTACCCCCAACCAAATAAGAAGGTGGCTCCTTAGAATCATTTGGAATTCTTCCTTCTCTTCATTCTCAATATCCTACATCCATACCCAGCAGCATCCAATTCACTCCAATTAACCTCACCAACCTCACTGCTTTAGGGAATTATCATCTCCCCAGTGTGTTCCTCTATGTATAAGTTAATATAAAGCTGTTTTCTGGTCATTTCCCCAGTCTACAATAGCTCCTTGTTGTCCGTGGTATCAATTACATCCTCCCCAGCTCAGCTTTCAAGGTTCTTTATTATCTACTTCACAGAAAAGACCTAGGTCACTTGGCAGAAGTATCTGTCCTTACCAAATCTCCTCTCCATTTCTGGAGCTGCATGTTCCTTTTGATTTTCAATTTTAATTTTTGGTATTCTCATTCATCTTCCCATGACTGCTTGGGTAAAAGGAAGGTAGGTACCTGTGCTTTCCTCTGCTCTGTGCTACTCATTCCATTCCTACCCATCTCCAAGGCTCCGGTGCTTCACTGCCTCTCTAAAGTAATCTCCCTTACTCCACCAGCTGCTTCTCTGCCTAAAATCACACTTAAATTTCCCCTATAAGTTCTTGTGGGCCAAAACTCTTTCAACAATTTGCTCTTATGGCCAAACTTTTTGAAAGATTAATCTATAGTAAGCATATAGACAAAACAACTGCCCCCAAATTTAGAGAAATGGTTATTCTGAGTAAAAGCAGTACACTGCCAAATAAAAAGAATGTTTATCACCAGAAGGAATCTGTTCCAAAATACTGCCCAGAAAACAAGTTGAATCAAGGTGACCACAAGTATAACAAGTGTTTAAATATAAAACGAAAGATATAACATAACTAACTGTACAGCAAACATATTATCTAAAGAAAGAATTTTAGGACTATTTGGGAGTATTCATGGTGTCCAGAAAAAAGGGAAATTTAAGACCAAGCATATTTTCTCTCCCTCTCCCTCTCCGCGTGTGCACATGTATATTTCCACAGTGGTTTTGGCAAGAACAGTTAGATGTAACCAGTCAAGAGGAACATTTCTAATTCACAGTTCACCAAACCACAGAACAGGGCAAGGAGGAGGGGCAGCACACTGATGGACAGGCCTGTCTGTGAATCATGAACCATAACCCTCCCTCTGCCTGAACCATGTTTGCATACAAAAATTTGAAAGACATTACATTTGTCAGAGTTTGAGAAAATCCATAGCTATCCTTTGATTTCTGAAGAAGTTCAGGGATCCACAGTTCACAAAACAAACATTGCAGTCCACTCCCTATGATATTTCTCACTATGAATTTGCATTTGGGTAACCATATCACCGTCTTATAATTTAGATAACTATAAGATGAAGTAGACAAAGTGGTCAAGTTATCTTACCTGAACAGTGCTGTCTACCCCCATACTACCTGGAAATTCTCTTCTTTCAGTTTCCATAACATCATGATTTAAGTTCTCTCCTGTTCCTCATAGCAGTTCTTTTGAATCCATTCTTCTAGTATGTATGTACCTTTATTTTGTAAGAGTTGCAGCAAATCTATACCAGTGATTCTCAAGGTGTAGTTCAGGGAATTCGGAAGGTCCCTGACACACTTTCGGGTGGTCCATGAGATAAAAAATACTTTCATAATAATACTTGGGCTTTTTTTTTAATACTTCTCTCCAAGTATATAGTGGCATTTTCCAGAAGCTAACTAACATGTGATGACACCACAGACTGAATGGATTAGCATATATAAGAATCAAGTTATTTTTTAATAAACCAGACAATAAACAAATTTGTAAAATTGTAAAACAAATTCTCACTAAATTTTTTGGTTTAAAAAACAGGTTTACATTTCATTAAAAATATGTTCACATAAGAGGATATGTTATTTATAAATTAATAAAAATGTAAATTTCTCAGTTTTAATTTCTAAAATGGTAAATATTGATATATATAGAACCACCAAAGCAAGAGCTGTTAGGAATCCTCAATATTTTTTAAGAGTAAAGGGAGACCAGGAATTTTGAGAAGCGCCGATCCAGGCACACCTTAACTATATCCTGCATCGCCTTCCTCTTCTCCATTCACCCTCTTTGAATACAGATGCTGGGGCCCCTCCAGCACAATGCGTTAGCACAGATGCATGTGCATGTGCAGGCCGGTAGACACACACGTGCTTCCTAGCTCTGTCTGCTGCGATTGCCGAGGAGCAATGACATCCAGCACACCTAGCATCCAGAACTCAGTTTCTAAATACCATTATCCCAACAAAAGGAACTGGGGCTCCCTGAAGTGACTGATTCCAGAGCTGGGGGAGGGGAAAACGTAAAATGACTCTGGAGCAGCTTGTGGTGTCAGAAACTAACATGCCTGAAAAATGACCAGCGCATGTCAAAAGGACACAAAAGCCAGTCTAAGTGAGCTCCTAATGGGCAAAGCTGGAACATTTGAGCAATAAAGGTATCTTTTCATTTTCTTCTCCACTCCGAACCCAAGACCAAGTCCAGCTGTCTTTCTCAACGTCATATACAAATCCAGAAACTGTACTTCATATTTCCTACTCTAGATCATTTATAAAGATATTAACTTGGGAATCTCATATACTACCAAAGGGAGAATAAACTGGTCAACTTTTGTGGACTACAAATTGGCCAGTATAAACCAAGAGTCTTAAAAAATCTATACTGAAGAAATAATCTCACATGACAACAATATCTACATACAACATCACAATATTATTTATGATAGTAAAAAAGTACAGCCTAATATCCAATAATAAATAAATTATAATACAGCTATATGACATACAGTTAGAAATCTTACTTTTGAATAATATTAATGACAGTGAAACAATCGTGGTTTAGGGTTAACTGATGATAAACATATAATATGTAGATATATTTTTACAATTTTATACAAACACACAAATACATATTCAGCAAATTTCATACAAATACACACAGAGAAAAATCAAACAGAAAAAGGAAACACTAAAATGCTACCAATTAAATGTCAGTAATTATTATCCTAGTTAGTAAAATTACAGTAATTTTTATTTTCTTGTTTTAAAATTTTTTATATTTTCTCAACAAGTACGTTACTTCATAATCTTAAAAAGATATTAAGTCCAGTCTTAATATAAATCCCTATGATTAATGAAAAGAAAACGCTATCATTACCTTAATATACTAAGTTGTTCTAAGAACTGAAACATTAAGCCAGTGAAGTGAAAGTGAAAAAATTTCTGTAAGTGAGAAGAAAAACCATCAAATCTTGATACCTATCTCACACCAGCAAAAATTAATTCCAAATTGTCTATTAATATAAATGGGAAAAGAAAACATAAAAGCTTCTAGAAGTTAACAAAGGAAAATATTTTCCTGATCTTTGGGCAGGCAGAGAATTCTTAGATACACAAAATACTAACCAAAAGTAATACTTATAATTGAACTTTATTAACATTAGCTTCTGTTTATCAAAAGAGTGGCAAATCAGAGTAGAAAATATAACTGCTGTGTGTGTGTGTGTGTGTGTGTGTGTGTGTGTGTACACGTATATCAAACAAAAAAAGAACTACTACAAATCTGTAAAAGAAACAGCCTAATTTTTAAAAATGGGCAAAAGGTAACATGCACCTTACAAAAAAATATTTTCCAAATTGCTAGTAAAAAATTTCATATACTATGAAAAGGTACTCAATTTCATTAGTTATCGGTGAACTGTAACCTAAAATCACACAGCAATACTATTATCAAACCACCAACAAGGCTAAAATTAAAAGGACTGACAATACCAAATATCAAGAATATGGAGCAATTAGTATAAACTGGCAAAACCACTTAGGAAAACTTTTGACAGTACCTACTACAGCTGAACTTCTGCATACCCAGCAAATTCAATCCTAAGTACATAGCCAACAGAAATGAGTACATACATGCACCAAGACACATCCAAGAATATTCACAGCAGCGCTTTACATAATAGCCAACATCCTGAAACAATCTATTGGGTTGTCGGAAAAGTCATAACGCATTTTTGCAACGAAAAACATAGAAAAAGATACGTCATGACTTTTCCAACAACCAATAAATGCCTACACTACAATGCATACATTTTGATATATTTATACAACTGACAATTATATAGAAATGAGAATCAACTACTGCTACATGCAATAACATGGATATATCTCAAACAATGTAAAAGAAATCAGACACTAGATAGTGCATGATTCTATTTCTTCTGAATTCAAAATCAGGTTAAAACTAATAGACCATGATAAAAGTGTTAGGATAGTGGTAGTCTTTAATTAAAGAGGGCTGTGATTAAGAGGGATAGAAAAAGGGGGAAGGCCTCTGGGATGCTGCTCATGTTCTATGTCTTGATCTGGATAGTGGTTACACAAGTATGTTCACTTTTCTGTATGAATGTCATATTTCAATTAAAAGACATACTCCTAAAGAAATGGTGTTACAAATGTGCAGATGTACAGATACAAGGAACACGCTTGTACATAGATATATATACATATATATATATTCATTCAAGCATGATCCTTTCGCCATTATTTCATTCAAACAAATCTAGCAAAAATTTAAATATCCATCAATAGGGAAGTCGTTCAATAAAATAAGGAACACCATTTAATCAGTCAGTAAAATAAATATGCCAGTTTATATGCAATAACATGAAAATTTCTATTACGGAATACGTAATGCAAATTTCAAAAGCATACAAATAGCATCATTTAATTAATGTATTGAGTTGTCGGAAAAGTCATGACGTATTTTCGCAACGAAAAACAGAAAAATACATCATGACTTTTCCGACAACCCAATAAAACAAAATGTTGTTTCACAAAATATACATTATAATGACAAAACATGTTATGTAGAAATACACACACACATTCTGTATGTTTGTTTATAAATAAAAAATTCCTAGAAGACTATCAATATTAGTAGTTATCACATTGGAATTAGAGTAGGCAAGTGTTGGAAACAAGGAACTATTACTTTGTTCTCTTCTACACTATTCTTTTACAATGACTATGTAGTTCTTTTACAATAAACTACATCATACAATTATGAAAAAAACCAAACTAGATATCTCTGAGAAAGGCTGACTCTATCACAGCCTTGTCCATAATGATTATAGCCTTGTCCAGTAAGAGAGTATAACTCTCATTCAATACCACTGTCTCATAAATCCAGGTCAATTAATTAGACATCAAGATCAGAGAGAAGTATACTGAAAATGTTAGGAGACTGGCTATGTTATTAGTCATATAGAAAGAAATCTTCCATTAAAAATTTATGTCCACCTAAGGGGGGAAAAAAGATATACTGAGCCAAACTACTTTAAGAACATGGGGGGATAACTAGAAAACAGACCTTTCTGGGTTAGCTCCCTAGAACAATTCACAGGAAGAGGTACTTGATTCATTTACTTACCAAGTGAGTTGAAATCAATAAAAATAAGCAACAACATGACTCTCACCAGGAAAAACTTATGAAGCAGGATTACTCACTCCATGTTTTTCTGCTCAAATATTGATTCCTAGGAAATAGGGCCACTTTCTAAGAGCCATATAGCATGTGAGTGAAATCTTTTTTTTTTTAACAGAAAGTTAATATAAATTACCATCTATTCACCTTAAAATGAGCTCAACTGATAAATCTATTTCTGAAAATGATATCCAAAGAGTATGCTGAAGTAAAAAGTATTTGAATGGGGAAAAAACAGCACTTCTTAAACACAAAGCCCCAAAAGAAGACAAAGATCCAACAGCTAATAAACATAAAACTACTTCTGAATCCCTCAAATGAACTTGATAGAAAAGCAACGATAATAAGAACTGGACTTTGCTGAAAAAGTAAACTATGTAATGGAGGTAAAAAGTTGGGAGTTAGCCAAAAAGAGGCTGAAACATAGCCTACCCATGACTACTTAAGCAGACACATACTAAGGCAAACAGATTTGTCACCTTCCAGGATGATTGTGAAAGATCACTTGTTACCAATAAATGCAATCCAACTGCAATAAATCAGAGTTCAAAATATGTGGCAAAAATAAGTACCTTAAAATCACTGAAATGAGTAAAATGATTCCTTTTTTTAAACTAAAACAGGAAAGGTCACTCATTATATATACATATATATTAAATAGTATAGTATATATAAATGCCTAGCCTCAGCTATTACGTCTTTATTAACTGGAGCAAGATGTATTTGGGAAAACATCTGTACAATCCTCCTTAAACTAATGACAAGATATAAGGAAATTTAAAAACTAAAAACCAAAACAGAGCTCTTATACTAATGGCCAAACACATTCTGAGTTTCCTATGCATTAAACAAAATAATCATAAATACAAAATACATGATAGTATGCCTACAATTTTATTCTTGCTGTTTTTAACAGAAATTCATGACTAAAAATAAAATGCTACATGAATGCTGAAGCATACTTTTCAGGACTTATAAATACCTGAAATACTTTACATTTTATAATATAACTAGAACATGATTTTTCATAGCTCCTTGTTTATGAAATCCTTTCGCTAAAGTGATACAAACCAATAGTTTTCTAAAAACAAATGTGACAAATATCATTATGAATTACAATTTGCTCCATTTTGTCAATACAGACATGTCTTTTCTCTTCAACATGCTTGCCATCAAACTGGAAAAATAAAGACCATAAAGAGTTATCACTTCCCAATTCCTCTTGAATGGATCTAAGAACAAATAAAAAGGATAAATCAAATACTTTTTCAAGTTTCTGAAATAAAGTTGAGAAGCTTTCTAACAGTACTATCCAATAAAATTTTCGTCGATGATAGAAATGTTCTTTATCTTACACAGCCCAATACAGAAGCCACTAACTACACATGGCTACTGAGCACCTGAAATGTCGCTAATAAGATTAAGAAACTGAAATGTTAATTTTATTAAATTATATTTTAAATTTCTAATATATTAAAAAACAATATTCTAATGAGTAAACTATACACATTCAAAAGTTGGCCTGTAGACTGCTGTTAAAAATGTATTGAATTTAGGTGACTCATTTAAAGCAGAAACATCAAGAGAAATCCTGAAAACTAGCAGTTACCACAAATGAAAACTTTTACTTTAACTGTCACAAAATATTAGGGAGTTTACATAGGCTACAGAACCTCAACTGTTACTACAATTGAAGAAAACTCAATTATTTTGAATTAACAAAAAAAGTTAATATGAAATAAAGTTCCTTGTGACTTCCAAGTAAATGAGCAAATAAAAGAAAATCATAAATATGTTCAATACCTATTTTTAAAAGGCTTTAGCACACAATCTAGAAATGATGAAAGGCTTAGTAGCTTACGTTTTCACACTTTTGGGGACTTGGATCATATTGTCCTAGAACAAAATCCTCTTAATTAAAAAATGTATATTCATACATATAGTCACAGGATGTGGAGTACAGAGTGGGAATGGAGTCAATGGAATTGTAATAGATAAGCATGATAACGGGGGGGTGGGAGGGAGGTTGTTTCTGGGGGAGGGGGGTTGTTTCTGTGCGAAGGGTGAAAAGGGTAACTATTGCATTGTTCTGTACACCTGAAACTAAAAATTAAAAAAAAAAAAGTATATTCATGATCCCAAGACCTGCCCTTCACCACTCTGCTCTACCAGTAAATAAGAAAGAAGGAATGTAATTTCTCATGCTTGTTATGTTCTATTAGTATAAAGAGCAATGTTACACAAATCCTAAATTCTGCCCATTGGGTGTATATCAACTTTTCACTGACTCATTCTCAGAATCTACTCAAATTTATTATTATCTGTTAGTATTAATAGGACTCATTTATGGGTTATCCATAAATATGGACTAACAAGCAGACCTTTAAAAAAATATGCATTAGAATAAGAAGATGAGAAAAGTTGGTAAGTGAAAGGTGTGAATAAAAAGCAACAAGATCCTATACATGTTATGCATATCAAAAAAAGCATAAAGTGTACACATATCAAAATGTCAGCGTGATTATATCTGGTGGTAGGGGTTATGATGGGGTATTTATCCTGAAGATATGTACATTTATGTTCTCTTAAACACCTTCACATGAATGTTCACTGTATCTTTATTTTTAATAGCCAAAATGAGGGGAAAACTCAGTAAGGGAATGGTTACACTGTGGTTCATCCAGATCATGGAATACCACTGTTACAAAAAGGAACAAATTACTGATACACACAACTCAGGTGGCTCTCAAGAGCATTATGTTAAGTGAAAAAAGTCAATCTCAGAAAGTCACATACTGTATGATTTCATTAATAACATTCTCAAAATGACTAAGTTATAGAGATGTAAAATAGCTTAGGGATAAGATAGCCAGGGATAAGGACTGGTGTGTGTGTGTGTGTGTGGGGGGACTACAAAAGGATAGCACCAGGAAGACCTCTGTTATGATGGATTAATTCTGTATTTTGATGGTGATGTGAGAAAGTATGTAACACTGGACATACTGTAGCGATGTCAATTTCCTGATTCTGAGGTTGTACTATAGTGGAAGTTGGGTGAAAAGTACATGGGACCTTTCTGTACTACTTTTACAACTTCCTATGAATCTACATACATAATTCCAAAATTAAATTTTAAAAAACATCGTGTCCCTCCCCTTTCCTGGCCCTCCTTGTCCACTTACTATTTATGAACCACTCACTTCTAACGCCACAGCATCCCAGACAAGATGAAGAAGGCATCTGCATGGGAGAGCTGCCCAACACAAGATGTCAAGAGTATAAGCAGAGTGAAGAGATTCTCCACACGGAAGGGCAACTTAGGATGAAGTTTTGGAGCCCAAGCAGCATAAGAAAGGGTCTATGTTTTGAGGGACGGGCAACCTGGAGCAAGGTGTCAGAAGCTAAGTGGAATGAGGAAGGTATCATCAACAGAGTGGGTATGGACCAGTACAGTGTATAAAGAAGGCTCCGTGTAGTGAGGCCCAGTACAAGCTATCAAAGCACATGCAGGGGGAGAAAGGCATCCATGCAGGGAGCAAGGGTTGGCAGGCACTGCCGTGGAATATCAGGGCCTGGGTAGAGTAAAGAGGGCCTCTGAGCGGGAAGGGAGGCAGTGCTGAAGGAAAATGGTTACGCATGGGGGTTGGGGGGTGAGGAGGGTCTCAAGTAATGAAATATATTAAGGATAACGAAAACCAGGAAACTAAAATGTACTCTCTGTGGTAATGAAATCTAACTGGAGGTATCAGTTTGAACTCATGGTTTTCAATATTGATAGGTATGAAGATAGTTACAAATGTAAATGGTTATACTTCTATACATATAAATGTATACAATTATAAATATACATGTGTTCTCTGGCTTTGTCCACTGACAGGTCTGGGAGCAGCTACACCCCCAACAGCAATAAGCAGCACACTGAGCACCCAGATCTTGGCTTCTAAACACCATTCTCCACTAAAATGAACCAGAATTCCTCAGAGAAATGGCTGATTTCAGGGTTGAGGGAGGAAAAATACAAGACAAGCCTAGTAGAATATTTCATGATAGAAGGAAAGAAAGTGCTAAAAGATTGATGGAACATGTCAAAAGAACATAGAAGCCACCTTGAAGACGCTCCGACTGGCCAAACCTTAAACCAAGCATAAAATAATCATATAATAGATTTTAACCCAGTGAATACAATAAAACTCCTAAATCCATATTGATACAAATAAATAAATGAACAAATTAAAAAGTGTAATGAGGAATAAGATTAACTTTACAATGGGGAAACCTGGCAGACATCACCTTAATAACTGATCAAAATAAACCACCATCAGAATAAGGCCAATATAAACCATGTGCCACATGTCAGAATGCAATGGGGAGAGAACACACTATCACTTTTTGTGACATTCCTGCCAAAAATAATAACTTAAATCTTATTAAAAGGAAAAAATCAGATAAACCCAAACTTAGAGACATTCTACAGCAGCGGTTCTCAACCTTCCTAATGCCGCGACCCCTTAATACAGTTCCTCATGTTATGGTGACCCCCAACCATAAAATTATTTTCGTTGCTACTCTGTAACTGTAATTTTGCTACTGTTATGAATCATAATGTAAATATCTTTTTGTTTCCCGATGGTCTTAGGCGACCCCTGTGAAAGGGTCGTTCTACCCCAAAAGGGGTCGCGACGCACAGGTTGAGAACCGCTGTATCTACAGAATAAATGGTCGATAACTTTCAAGTATTATAATTATAAAATTTTTAAAGTTAGGAACTAACACAGACTAAAGAAAACTAAAAAGACAGAACAATTAATGCAACATATAATTTTGAACTGGGTCTTTTTGCAAACCAACTTTAACTGTTGGAAAACAAGTAGATTAGTAAGGGTATAAAAGAGGTGAAGAGGGGTCAAGTATATGGTGACAGAGGAAGACTGGAATATGGGTGGCAAGCACACAATGCAATATACAGACAATGGATTATAGAATTGTACATTTATATAATGTATTAACCAATGTCACCCCAATAAATTTAATAAATAAGAGTTGATGAATACATCTAGTCAACTTGACCTAATTGACATTTACAATAACCCACCCAAGGGCAGCCAGAATACACATTCTTTTCAAGTGAATAGAGAATATTCACCAACTAATCGAATGCTGGGCCCCAAAACAAGTCTCAATAAATTTAAAAGGACTGAAATGATACAATGTACATTCTCAAAACACAGTGATTAAATATCAACGACAAAAAGATATCTGGAAAATTTCAAAATATTTAGAAATTAAGCAAAAGACTTCTAATTAATTCATGTGTCAAAAAAAATTATAAAGGAAGTTAGAAGTTTAGAGCTTCAAATGCATACATCAAAAACGAAGAAAGGTCTAAAACAGTCATCTAACCTTCCACTTTAAAAAGCTAGGAAAAGAAGGGCAAATTTTTTAAAAAGTAGGAGAAAGGAAATAATAAAAATAAATAAAAGATAAAATGAATAGTGGGGGAAAAAAAATCAACAAAACCAAAACTTGATTCTTTAAAGAGACCAGTAAAATTGATAAATCTCTTCCCAAACTAACCAAGAAAAAAACAAATTACCACTATCAGAAATAAGAAAGAAGAAATTATACATCCTTTAGACAATAAAAAAATAAGAAAATATCACGAAAATTTTTGTTCAACAATTAAGACGAAATAGACAAACTCCTTGAAAACTACAGTTTATCAAAACTGATTCAAGAAAAAAATTTTACATCTGAGTAGCCTTCTATATGTTTTAAAAATTGAATTTGGAATTAAAACCTTTCCCACAAAGAAAACTCAGCCCCAGGTTAGCTTTATTCATGAAGCCTATCAGATATGTAAGGAAGAAATAATACCAATCTTACACAAACACTTTCAGAACATAGAAGAGGAAATACTTCCCAGCTCATTTATAATGAGGCAAGTATAACTAAAACAAAGATAGTGCAAAAAAACTAATAACCCTCATAAACAAATACAGAAAAAAAAAATAAAACTAGTAAAGTGAATCCAACAACATAAAAAAAGGATGACATACATTTATCCCAGGAATGCAAGGTTAACATTTGAAAATCAATGTAATTCACTATATTAATAAGGAGGGAAAAAAATCATATGATCATCTAATAGATGGAGAAAAAGCATCTGATGAAGGTATACACACATTCATAGTTTTAAAAAACGCTCAGCAAACTAGAAAGAAAACTTCTTCAACTAATGAAGATCATCTATCAAAAACCTACACCTAAAATAATTAATGGTGAAAAACTGAACAGAGTCCCTTAAAGGTCAGAAACAAGGCAAAGATGTCTACTCTTACCACTTACATTCAACGCTGTCCTGGATGCCCTAGTCAATGCAATAAGGAAGGAAAAAGTAAAATGACCTAGATTAGAAAGGAAGATGTAAAATGTCTAAACAATATGATTAGACAATATGACCGTGAATACACCTAAATAACTACAACAACTAATAAGTACTTATAATTTATAACAAGGTCACAGGATAGTCAATATAAAAAGAATCAACTGCATCTATATACTAGTCATGAACAATTAACACACTGAAATTTTTAAAAATATCTTTACAATTGTATCCAAAAAATGAAATATTTAGGGGTAAATTTAACAAAATATATCCAAAAACTCTACACTGAAAACTACAGAACAATACTAAGATAAATGTAATAAAACGTAAATAAATGCAGTGATATACTTGTGTCATGTTCATGGATTGGAAGCCAGTATTGTTTAAATATTGGTTTTCATCAATTGAATATATAGAATCAATGCACTCCAATCAAAATCCAGTTGGTTCTTTCTATAAAAAAATGATAGACTGATTCTATTATTTTACATAGAAATGCAAACGATCTAGAATAGTAACAACAATCTTGCAAAAGAATAACAAAATTGGAGGACTTACACTACCTGATTTTAATATTTACTATAAAAGATACAGCAATCAAGATAGCGTAATACTGATGCAAAGATAGATACCAGATCAAATAAAATAAAGAGAAATGATTAACTTCTATAAAAATGTACCCAAAAGAAATGAAAAAAGACTTGTACAAGAATGTTCATAATAACTTTATTCATAAAGTTTGAAAACTAGAGATAACACAAATAACCATAAAAGAAAAATAAACAAAATTTAAGATAATAAAACAACAGAATATTAATCAACAATGAAAAGGAATGAAGCACTTATTGATACACTCAAACCAACATGGATAAACTGCAAAAACATTATAATGAGAACAAGGCAGACGCAAGAGCTACAAATAATTCCATTCACATGAAGTTCCCAAGGGATAACACTAGTCTATGACAAAAAAAAAAAAAAATCAGAACGATTGTAGAGGGGATTGATCAGGAAGAAACACAAAGAAACCTTCTAGAATGGCTGAAAATTCTGAATCTCAATGGGCTGTGAGTTATACAAGGTTATTCAAGACTCTGAGAGCATTCCACTTTAAACTTTTGCTCAATTAAAAAAAGTATGTCTTTTCACTCAGAACATATTTAATTAGACAGGCTCCACAAAAGAGACCTTACAGTCTTGCCAGCAAAGAAAGGCAAAATAAGTTAGGTACCATAATAAAAATCACACAAAAGAGAAAGCTTTTAAACTGAGAAGTGAAAAGTGGTAGATTGCCAAACAAAGAATGTTATAGGTACATACAACATGTACAGAAGTAATAGAAAAAATAATAGTTGGTCATGGACAACTAAAGTAATGTGCTTTGATTAAAGAATGAAGTGGGCTTAAATTATTGTGTAAGGACCTGGATGAGACCTGATTATGAAGGCTCTCTCAGCCCATGCAAAAGGGTACATTTTAGCTGTTTGGCAACAGGGAACTTCTGAAGAAGTTGTAATAGGGGAGTGAGAAGTATAAACCTCATTTTGGGAAGTTCACTATAGAAACTACCTAAAATATAGATTGGACAAGGCTCAGCCTATAGTAAATCCAACAAAAAGGCTATTGTAATGTACAGATGACTGCATCCAATTGACAGCAGAGAACACATTCACCAAAATAGACCACATTTAGAGCCATAAAGTACACCTTGACAAATTTAAAAGAAGAGAAAACATATAATATATGCTCTCAAACCACAAGGGAATTAAAACTAGTAATCAGTATCAGAAAAATTGCTGGAAAATCCCAAATTCTTGGAGATTAAAAAACACACCTGTAAATAACACATGGATCAAATAAGAAATCTCAGGAGAAATTAACAGATACACTGAACAAAATGAAAAAAAATATATAACTTATCAAAATTTGAGGGACATAGCAACAACATTTGCTTACAGTGAAATTTATAGTATTCAGTATATATATTACAAAAGAAGATCTAAAATCAATCATCTAATCTTCCACTTTAGAAATCTAGAAAAAAAGAGTAAATTAAATCTACAATAACAGAAGAAGAATCATAAAATCAGGGCAGAAATCAATGAAACTGGAAACTGGAAATCAATAGTGAATATCAGAAGCTAGTTCTTTCTAAATATCAAAATCAGTAAGTCTCTACTGGTGGGGAGGGGAAAATGGGAAACTTGCGCAATGGGTATAGAAATTCAGGTTTGCAAAATGAAATGACTCTAGAGATACGTTTTACAGCAATGTGAATACAGTTACTATTATACTTTACACTTAAAAATTGTATTTAAAATAAAAGGCAGCAAATCTCTAGCCAGACTAAGAAAGAAACAAAGAACACATAAATAACTAGTATCAAAAATGAAATGGTATCTGTAGGGACATCACTACAGATACCATGGAGACTGAAAAAATAATAAGGGAATAAATGCTATGAAATACTCATGCCCACAAATCCATTTCATCTAGATGAAGTGGATCAATTCCTTGGAAGACACAATCTGCCAAAACTCACACAAGAAGAAACAGACAATCTGAATAGGCCTATATCTATTAAAGAAATTGCATCAGTAATCAATCACCTTCCAAAAAAAAAAGTAGCAGGCCATATGAATTCACTGGTCAATTCTACCAAACATTTAAGGAAAATATTATACCAATTCTCTACAATCTCTTTCTCAAAACAGAAGCAAAGGGAATACTCCTAACTTATTCTATGAGTCAGTCCAGGATTACTCAAATATCAAAATCAGACAAAGATATTACAAGAAAGAAAACTAGACCAGCCTATCTCATAAACATAGATGCTAAAATCCTCAACAAAATATTAGCAAATCAAATCCATCAATGAATAAAAAGAATTATACACACCACAACTAAGTGGGGTTTATTCCAGGTATGCAAGGCTGGTTCAACATTTAAAAATCAATTAACGTAATCCATCACAACAACAGGCTAAAAAATGAAAAGGCTACTACTGCAATGGGCCAGGTAAAAGTTGGTAAGTACATGTATTAGAATACAACTATAAGTACTTATCTATTTATTCACACCATGTGCCAACAACTGGGATGTAAGGAAAATTTTATGCTTTTGTAGAGTCTACAATCTATCAGAGAGAAAGCTACTGAAAAATTAATCACAAGTCCCTATTGCATGGACTTAACCTAGACTGGACAGAAGTGGCAAGCTGATGATGATGAAGCAATTCACTAGGATAAAAAACAGGGAGTGGGGCCGGTCGAGTGGCGTGTTGGTTAAGAGCTGGCTTGGGACGCCAGAGGGCCTCAGTTTGGATCCCACTTATGAGGGCCAGTGACACTGCCCTCCACAGCTAAGATGCTGAACAACAGCTCAACCTGGAGCTGGGCTGCCGTGAGTCGCCAGCGAGGCATAAGCTGCAGCCCCTGCTGCAGTGGGTTGCCATGGGCTAC
>NW_017731358.1:4247429-4251701 GCF_001890085.2 Hipposideros armiger | reverse complement strand
CAATGATGGTGCCAACTTGGGCCAGTGAAGCAACATCCTCCACAACTAGACTGAAGAACAAAAGGTCAGCAACTTGTCTGTTCCCCTCCCCCCAATTCCCCAATAAAAAAAAATAAAAAAATAAAAAAAATGCAAGGAGGCAAAAAAGTTATGAATGTGCCTACAAAAGACTACCTTAGGTGATAAGGAATGATGTCTAGGGTAAATAGAAAAGACTAAAGGTCTGATATACTTTTAAAAGATAATTTTAAAAACTAAAGAAGGCAGGAATTGCTGGGAGTTACAGAATTTGAAGGAAAACCCCTTGCGTTTACGATCTTTTTCTAGTTATGCTCCAGATTCAATCTTTCTACCCTTTAAGGAGAAACCCAGAAGTTAAAACAAAGTATCTTTCAAAAGTAAGCACTTAAAATTTAATACACAGTAATCCTGATGAAAAAAGCGTTATCCTGGAAAAGATAAGTTTCTAAAATTTATGTAATACAAGAACTTAATTTTGCCTTTTCAAATATGATCTGTCACCATTTGGTGTATCTATTTAAAAACACCCATTTGAGCTATCAAACATTTCCTGAAATTTCTTCAATGACTTGTAGTATTGCTTAATACAAAATTGATTATGTTTCTAATTATACGTTTAATATCTTATAAAGGAATTACTTACAGGGACATTAAGTGCATACTGTAGTCCTTGAGGAAGTCTTTCATGTGTTTCCATCTGCTCTTCATCATTTTTCACTGTCTCCTCATGGACCATGAGTTCATCATGTGATATCATATCCTGTTGTCTCATTTCACTTTCTTGTAACACTTCATCTGCAGCAAGGATCTCCTGGTGAGGCATACTCCGATCTTGAAGTACCGACTCCTGCAGTTCCCCAGACACGGTGGACTGGCCAGACACTCCACCCATTACAACCATTGCCCTGGAAGACTGCATTTCGTCTATGCCGCCACATTTAAGAAATAATCCTTCCAGTTTGTCGTCAATGTTCATGCTTAAGTATTACTGCCTAGAAAGACCAAGTTTGGCAACAAAGCATAATAAATTAGTTTTATATGTCTACTTGATAATTTATTAAATTCAAATTATGAAAGGTACATACTTAATAGAAAATTTCACTCATATAATTCAGTATTGCCTCCAATTTTTTAATTACCTAAGTAAGTTTCCAAAATTTGGTAGACTAAAACACAAATTTTCATTTTTGTCATCAGGGCATAAAATCCTAATCTATTTTTATGAAAAATAAGCCTGATATAAAGCAAATTGGGGGAAAGTATTTGTAACACTCAAAGGATTCATATCCTTTAATGCAGCGGTTTTCAACCTTCCTAATGCTGCAACCCCTTAATACAGTTCCTCATGTTGTGGTGACCCCCAACCATAAAATTATTTTCGTTGCTACTCTATAACTGTAATTTTGCTACTGTTATGAATCGTAATGTAAATATCTTTTTGTTTTCCGATGGTCTTAAGTGATCCCTGTGAAAGGGTCATTTGACCCCCAAAGGGGTTGCGACCCACAGGTTGAGAACCGCTGCTTTAATGTATTAAAATGTCTTACAAGTAAAAAATAAAAAGAAATGCATTCATTAAGAAATAAACGGACAGAATACGATCAGAGAAATCATAAAGAAAACTTAGAAATAGTCACTAAATATATAATAGTCAATTACAGTACTAATCAAAAAAATGAACATTAAAACAGAGGTACCATAATTTACCCACCAAACTAGTCTTAAAAAATGCATCCAATGTTGAGGTGGTTAAAAAATAAAGGACATTCATCTACTGACAGTGGGACTATAAATTAACTCAACTACTTTCAAAGGTAATTTGGTACTATGTACCAAACGCCATAAAAATACACATACTCTTTGGACCAATTACTGTACTTTTAGGAACCTATCCTGACGAACTCAGAAATATATACGAAGATATACATGGAAAATCGCTAGAGTAGTGTTTACAATGGTGAAAAACTAGAAATACACTATGTATTCAACAGAAGGAAACTGATTAAAATGTATTCACACATGTTTTAAAACTGTAGTGATGGCTGCACAATTCGGTAAATTTACTAAAAATCACTGAATTACACTTAAAATGGGTGAGTTTTATTGCATGCAAATCACAACTCAATAAAGTTTTTCTTAAAAATAAAATCAAAAAGGCTACCCTTGAAAGGGGCTATTGACAGGAGGCAGGAAAAAGAGTGTGTGTCTGGGAGCTGGCAATGTTTTTTCTTGAGTTGAATGATGGCTGCAAATGTGTGCTCACTTTGTAAAATTTTAACATGTACATCTGTGATATGAGCACATTTCTGTCAGTTGTTACAGAACTTCAATAAAAAGTTAAAGTCTGTTGAAACAAAGAAATCTATATAGTCTTCAAAAATATTCTTGAAAATATATCAAAATTTGGTGAAATATCCCAATACATTAAGGGAAATGTGTGTGTGCGCGCGTGTCTGTGTGTTTGAATGTGCATAGGTTTAACTAAATTGCTAGCCACAGTAACATTGCCACTGGGTGATAAAATTACAGTTATTTTCCATACTTCTATCTAATTTGAAAACTTTCTGTGATAAAATTATATTTTTTACAAATGTTTTAAATTCGTTAAAATGAAATAAAAGTAGTATTTTTTATACTAATATATTCTTAAATAGCTGTACATGATTAAATAAATTTAATAGGTCGTGATAAGAACTAAATATTATTACACTATCTTATTTTCTCTATTATTATAGAAAAAGGTCAGGCAATATTAAATCTGCCCTACTAACTCTGGTTGCTGTAAATTCACATTCCATTGTGTTACTCTATGAACTAACATAACAATAATCATAAAATCCAAAGAAACTACATCTCAAAGAAGGCCAAAGTGTTTGTACAAAGCTTATTTTTTAAAACCAACTTCTATTATCAGACTGCAGGAAATATACATACATACCCTTCCCAACAAGAAGGGCCCACATTTAGTAAATGCATTAACTATGTTTCAGTTTAGTCACCTCTTTCCCAAATCAATCAGGTAACGGCTGCTGCCTTGATCATAGCTTTCAGAGGTAAACAAATGATCAGTTAAATTAAAATACACTGCTGAAATATAAATGCTATTTCATTTGCTAAGGGAAAAACCTTTACTTGAATAAACAGCTCAAAAAACCATATAAACACAAAAATAAAATAAAAATATAATTCATACTTGCTAATCTTGTCTTCCCTGCTACCAGGAATTATCAGTCTAAAATACATGTAGGACAAAGGACCAAGAACCTGATTTCACTTTTTAAAATCTTTAAGTAGCAAACTTAAAATATAAAGGAAAAAGATTTTAAATATATCATCACATAACTGTTCTCTTCAAATATTGTATTTATCACATTTCTTAGTGAATAAACTATCCTAAACTATTCTTCAACTAAGTGAAATGTAAGTCTTCTTTTAGGGCTAAAATTTGCTTATTCTGGCTACTTCATTGGAAATTCTTACCAAATAAATTATATTCTTCTAATCTATTTGCTGTTTTCTTAAAAGAATTTGGAAGCCCTCTAACTTAAAAGGGACTTATATATACACAAAGCTGCTCTAGCTGCTATTGCCACACATATCATTAAAAAAAATAAAAACAAAACAAACAAATAAAAAAACAAACAGGAGCTTTTAAAGAACACAGGAGATGTAGAAGAGGAGGTTATTAGAAGATCAATTTAGAGAAACTGACCTAGGACAGAACTTAAGTTTAAAAAAAAAACAAAACAACGAAATTGAAGCTGACTTGTTAACCCAACACAAGGTCTTCATATCCTTAAAGCAGGAGCACCTAACTCCAATGTTCTTAACTCTGCACCTCATCAATTTTTTAAAATTTAACATATCCTAATTCAATTGACCTTTGAATACAGGGGTTGGGGGCGCTGACCCCGTGCAGTTTTTGACCTAATTACAGTCCCTTGATATTCCCAAGAGATTGGCTCCGGGATTCCTCTTGGATACCGAAACCCACAATGTTTCAGTCTTTAAATAAAATAGCATAGAACAATGCATAGTCAGCCCTCCACATCTGTGGGTTCCCAACTAAAGATGGAAAACACTGTCTTTTCAACCTGTGATTGGCTGAATCCATGCTTCTGAAACCTGGAAATACAGAGGGCCAACTGTATAGTTATTGAAAAACATCCATGGGCCGGCCGAGTGGCGCGATGGTTAAGAACTGGCTTGGGACACCAGAGGGCCCCGGTTCGGATCCCACATATGAGGGCC
>NW_017731358.1:4224520-4246469 GCF_001890085.2 Hipposideros armiger | reverse complement strand
CCCCAATTCCCCAGCGCTGTTCCCATCCCCCAATTCAACAAAAATCTAAAAAAAAAAAAAAGGTGAGGGACTAAGCACAGGAAGACAGTACACCTCAATATGGACGCAATAAATGAAAAGAGGAGTAAAAACACCATAAATGGAAGACAAACTTGACCACCTTGAAAATTTTCTTGAAAACAGACAATATATACCAAAAAAAGGGAATCTCTTCCTTTTTTACATATGGTTTCTTATTCCTAGGACCCCAGTTAAGGCATACATTTCAAGTTATTGGCTTAGCTTAGAAACTATTTTTGAGACAATTTCCCTGAAATACCAGAAAATACTAAGATATCAACATAGATTTCAATATCAATAACACTGCTCTGACAAGGTTTTACAATGAGACCTGGAAATATCTATCAAAATGGAAACTACATGGATTCTTAACCCAGCAACCTCACTGCCAGGGATATACAAAATCCTATGGGCTTAGTCATAAAAATTCATCAAAGATATGTATCTATATAGATATATACAGATACAGATATATAGATATAGCTACAGATATAGATACACACCTATACCCACACACATGGAAGTCTGGTTCAACCCTTTAATAGGAAAAGACTGGAAACAACCTAAGCATCCAATGACAGAAGACTTATGAAATTAATTATGATTCAGCCATACAATGAATACACCCAGCTATTAAAGGATTGAGGTAGCTATATGTGCTGGTGAAAAGTTCTCTGAGATACATATAAGTAAAAAAAATCCAGAAGATACACAGACAAATAACATGGGCAATACCTGTATCACACACCTCAACTAGTGTCTGGGCAGAGTAAGCTGAACAGGAAATGAAACAAGGCTCTCAAACAAAAAAGTTGATTTCACCAACCCTATGGTAAAAGAAAAAAGTACAAAGCTACACTAAAAGAAATGATGAAGTAAAGGAAGTACATTTTTTATTGTCCTTGAAGCTTTTTTATATGCACTTACTATCTTTAACTTTCCCTTTTCGACTCCCACATGGTCTCTGTCAAAGCTCTCATGTGCTTCATTGCACATTCAAAACTCTGAACACAACAAAAGGTCCCATGCTCAAAAGTTAACACATGATACATCCCTTCTCTAATTTCAATATTTCCAGGGAGGATCAGATCAGTGTAAAGGAAGAAAACTCATGTAACCAATCCAGTTAAGATGTGAACAGTTAAATGTCTCTTCCTGACAAACCTTCAAAAGCCAACTGCGTTTTGACCCAAATGTCTATACGATTAACGGAAAAATTCAGGAGTTAGGGATATTACACAGAAGAGAGGAAGAAAGAAATAATGATTCCTTTAAATCATACCACTTACATGCGAGACTGCTCTGGAAGAAAAGAAGAAATAAACAATTAACTGCATTCCCAGGAGCTATTGGCCAAAGGACTAGGTGGAGTAATAACAATAAGCCACCCTGAGCTCCTCGTGATGACCCATTATTTTTGTAAGTGAAGGGACCTTGGGCAGCTGACCAAGGGTATAAAAAGGCAGAGCTGTCAAGAGCCATGACATGATGGACAATGAGGTCCTAGGGCTACTAGGTGGGATCGCACTCCTTCTGGAGTTTCAAGTTACCCAGAACAGAGATTGCTAAAAACTAGAACAGCACAGGAGAGAGGAAGAAAGGATGGCACCCACCCACCTTGGGGCCCATTTCTGCTAAATCTCCCTTTAGGAGATGACTTCAAACTCCGCATTCTTTTCCTCCTTCCAAGTTTTGTTCTTCCTCATCTCCATCCTTCTGGGCAGAGAAGCTAGAAGGTATAGCAAGAGGAATGTTGAGTGGGGCCATAATACAACTTCCCACTCCATTCAGTTCCCCCTCTCCCACACACACTCCTACCATCCATTTCCAGTGAAAAATGTTTAGTTCAGCAGTGTAAAAGTAATTCAAATTATAGCCAATTAGGTAACCCCTAGTCATTGAAGCCTAACAGCAATGCTATACTTAAAAAAAGAACATGAATTACCAGCCATCACTTTCTCCTGTCTCCCAGGAGAGACAGCTTACTCTCCTTGTTGTCGCCTTCTAATTTAATGCTTCAAATCAATTGTGCGCAAGCAATTAGAAAGAAAGCTTTACAAATTTGTAAGTTGACATACAGTAGATAAGCTTCGAGTCAGGGTTTTTAATAAGGAATTAAAAAACACATAGGCTTTTAATACAAATTTTAATACATTTGCAACGATCATTACCTAAGCTAAGGGGACTGTTAGGCATGTAGGGGACAGTTAGGCTCGTTTTCAGAGGACAAAGTTAACAGAACTGTAACATATGGACAAGTTGAGCATTACTACTCATTTTTAATCAACTACACAAGGCACTTAAAATGCTGAGTTCTTTTTTATGGGAGTTCTACGCAATTAATGAGAAATGTATCTTTCCACACTTATTAATAGGTTTGAGTCTGTATTATAAAGTTCAGAAATTAGCATAAACTGGAGAGGAAGGACACTAATGTGTGTTGAGGATCTACTGTAATGTGCAGGGCACATTTACATATGTCACGTCACTTCATATTTACAGTAACACTCTAAGATAGTAACAGTATATCCCCATTTATCAGATGAAGAAACTGGGGTTTACCCAAAGTCACATAACTAGGAGGTAAACTGAAATTTCAAAACAGGTTTATCTGGTTTAATGCACTTTTTACGATACCATACTACCTCCTGACTTGAAAAGGCCTTGGGCACACTAAGAACTCACTGAACTCATTCTCTTCTCACCCACCTATTCTAGGGCCACCCTGTCACCATTGCTTGGCTTGGTAAAGCAATCCAACTCTCCTTAGCTGGCTACTCCCATCTTATGGCTACCATGAGAGAGCTTGGTGACACAGAATCCCTTTTCCTCCTTTAGGAGAAATGAACACTTTCTACATTTCCTATTTTTCCACTTACATCTATTACACCTCAGTGAACTGCTCCTCATTCTATTTTTCATGAGTTTACATATACCCTCTTAATCCTTCCATTCTTTCTTCAAACCTTTACCAGTTACTTTAAGAAAATCTCTCTTCCTCTTTCCTGTATATTGCCATTTTCACTTGGAAAAAAAAAAATCCTAAATATGGCCGATCAATGTAGTAGTGCTAAAGATACATGTGTACCCAAGAAAAGGCGGCGGTACGTTTTGAGGTGAAAGCAGATTTGAAGACTTGTGCCACAATTCTCTAAAATTCTTGAAAGCACCTAGTTCCCCCTTCAGAATATACATGAATATTATTCATCTGCCACTTTATCACCTTTGATTACACCTTCATTCGAGCATGAAAGAAATATTTCTCAAAGATACTGCTTTTCTGTTTTATTTATTGAGCTTGGTTGTAATATTATTTTTCATCAACTTTTATTGAACAATGTAGAACTTCAACTATATATTATAAGTCAAAACAAATTATAGTGGGCAAGCTTAAGGACCTAAACATTATTCTTTCCCATAAAAAGAATATTTTCCAACTCAAAATATTCTCCCAATCAACAATACCCCATCTTGTACCAGGACCCATTCAACTTATAAAGAAACTTCACTTCTGAACAGAAGAAAAGCATTCAAAGGATCCTATTCTGAAACTGACAAAAAAGAAAAGCTTGATTTCACAAATTACTCCTAATCCTAAGCATTTTCAGCAAACTCCTTGTTTGGAGGATGCCAGTTACATTAAATTGGATATTAACAGTTCTAACCTATGTAGGAGTGAGCGAGAAATTACAACTGTAATATATCAGCATTAGAAATGCAAATATCAAACAGCCTCAAGATCAACTGGTTAGACAAAGCAAGAGACAAAGAAACCCATGAATTAATATAGATTTAACGATTTGCCATTTGTCATTCATAAGTTTTCTATTCTCTTTCATCCTTCAAAGGTGTAGTTTGATCTAAGCAAAAACTGCTTCATCTCTAAAAACAAAATCTACTTCTTGTCTAGGCGTAATCTACGTTCAGAAACCCCTTTAGACATAACTTTGTATAACTACCATTTTGCACCTATAAAGCATATCTTGTAAACTATATATGTCCTTTGATGATTTTTAAATTGCTACTATTTTAAAACATACTAATAGGAGCATCATTTATAATAAAGGCAACTGAACAAAAAAGGTCCTTCTGATTAGTGCTAGCAATAAAAAAAAGATGTTTGATAAAAAGAATTTACAGACTAAGATCAATCATTTTATGCAATGACAACTAAAGATAAACCTGTGATCCTTTTTTTTTAAACCACAGAAAAGACAAAGTTAACAGGCTTTTCTATAATGCCTGAAGCTCCCCTCAAAAAGGCAGAATCTAAGCGTATTCTACATTTCAAATATTTATCACCGAAGTCTCCTAAAACAATGTAACAGTAAGAAAATAGTGGTATTTAGAAATATTCAAATATCTAATTTATGGCAACTCAAACTGTTAAGAAACAGCTATAACTGATCTTAAAAAGGAGTGGGGGTGGGGTGAATAAAAAAGGTCCAAACAAAACAAAACCCTATATTCTGCTGATGTGGTTGTTTCACCCATAACATTTTATTCCAACAATTCAAACACTAATATTAAAAATACTTATTCTAGGGCCGGCCGAGTGGCTCAGTTGGTTAAGAGCTCGCTCAAGAGTTTGAGCTCTGAGCAACAGCGGTTCGAGTCCAGCCCAAGCTGAGCAGCTGCTGAGCTGCCAACAGGTAGCAGGATGGCTCAGCTTAAAAAAAAAAAAAAATACTTATTCTATGGGGAACTATAAATTTTCTGCAGTCTTGTGTAATAAAAGGAATATCAAAAATACTTCTTAAAACAAACTTCCCTGTATACAATGAACAAACATTAAACACCTAAGTTATTTTTAATATGTAGTGGTATAGTAACCAAGGCTCACTACAGAAGTGTTAACTACTTAATCAACAACCTTTTATTTTTTAAACATTAGATAAATGCTCTTGCTTTAATAACACAAACCCTATTTTGAAGTACAATAGCACTGAAGATGCATTTATCACCTTCAATGCCAAAAACACCTGTCTTATAACCATTTAGTAATAAATCAATAGTCCTAGTATAAATACTGTATACAATGCTGTATACAAGTATACAAATTTAATAAAATTAATTATCTCAAGTCTCTTTAAAAAGTACCAAGGTTATATTTGATACATGTTTCAAAATACAGTATTTACAATAGGACAAGAACCATAAAATGTAATGTGCAATGAAATAGTTTTCGCCTAAAAAGAACTACTTAAACTATATGTCTTTGGGAATAAGATGTTCTGATTATATCTAAACAGTTAGACTTTTTATAATTAGAAGGAACCAGTTACCAGTCATTTAGCTTTATGTGTAGCTAAAAAACTCCTCCCACCAAGGCCCTCCTCTTGCCTTGCAGTCATTAAAAGGTTAGACAAATCATTTCAACCTAATGGCAGTAAAAGCAAATGAGGAATTCTCAAATCAATTTTAACTTTCAATACCTTATTCCATTTTATGATATCAAGACTAGCAGTGTTTAGTCAGAGAGGCATGATGACAAGTCATAAAAATAGAATTCTCTCAGAACTGGAATAAGCACAATTTCCAAAGTATTGTTCCAGGTCAAGAGTTAATGTATCTTGGACAACAAAAATTATGTTTTAATATTAGTCCAAACTAGACGAATGAAATTCTGACATAAGCCCTAATGTGACAGACAGCAAAGTCCCCCTTTTCCCCAAACTTGTTCTCTCCTTTTCATCCAAAAATAAAATATTAAGTGAGACCTAGGTAGGACTCATTTCCCAGCCTCCCTTGGGATATGAGTAGAAATGATGTACATAACTCCCCTAAAATGAAAGGGAAATATTCTTCCCTTTTCCTTCTTCCTATTGACAGACATGATGGTAACCGTCTTGGACCACAAGACAGAAGCCACATATTAAGAAAAGCAAGCAGAACGAGACAAAGAAGTCTACGTCATGTGATGGCTAGAGCCTCCATAAAATCTCGAGACTGTTTACATGGACTTTTCAAATAAATACATTTCTACCTCTGTAAACCTCTGTCACAGTAGCCACGTCTATATTTTAACTAATATTCCTAATATAAACGATTACTGAATTACCTACATAACTGCTTTTTGATATTAGTGTAGGCAAACATAATAATAAAGTACAATGTACAGTAACTGGTATTCATGATAATGAAAAACAAATATTGAAGTTACCTGAGACTAAGGTAAAAATGAAGACTTCAAGGAAAGGAATGCTGTTGAGTTGAAAAAGAAATCATGGTTGAGTGTCTACCTTTCATAGGTTTCAGTGCCCCTCAATACCACCTTATTCACTTATGCCATCCAATTCCTACAAAGAAAAAAACAGACGACAAACAAAACACATTACTTATTGAGGGGAAAAAATCTGTACAAATACAATCTGGAGAAACTGGTATAAATAATGAAGTGATCGCTCTTTGGAAATAGTAAAGCTATGCATGAATGACCACAGCAATGACTTGCTTTTCAGTCTGAAACTGGAGAAACAGAATAGTGGTAAGCAGTAACTGTGATATAACCCTGGCCTTATAAAGAATAATGTGTCTAGATCTGAAGTCTACGGCTTCAGAGACATGGGACGTTGAAAAACACTGAGAGGGTTACAGACCTAAAAGTTTAGAAAAGAGAAAACAAAGACTAAGAAATCACTGAATAATAACACTATTCGTATCTGCTTTGTAAAGTCTACAAAGAAAGAAGAAAACACAATGCCAGGCCTTGCAATAACAAATAGAACTAGAATACTAGTGTATTCACAATAGAAAAGGTTACAGTTGTAAAATCATATTAAATACATAGTTACAGAAACATAATTAGCAAAGTCATCTTTGACAGGAAAAGCTGACAAAAAGATGGGAATAATCATAGGGAGACTGTGTACCATACCCCCCCCACCAAAAATGGAGAACATCAGCTATACACAAGAAGGAAACTTTCTGACAGTGAGTATATCTAAGCACAGTAACAGACTAAAAGAGTTTATGGGAATTCCTATCATAGAGGTCTTTAAAAATATCAGATTCCTATCTATCAAGAATAGTTTATATGTACTCTTTCACAGGAAGCCTGAAGACCAGATGATATATGAAACATCTTATGATTTTATATCAATTTTTACAAGAGTGCAAAGGCAGTAAGAATAGTCTTTCTCACCTAGAACAAATCAGTAATAATTGCATCTTTGAACTTCAGAAAACATAATACAAATTCACCTTTTAAAAACATTTCAACACTGTATCTTTATTTTTAAAAACTTTAAATTGTGATGGAGCTTTTCGCCCCTCAGTACACTTCCATTTCAGAATTTTTCTGGATATTCATGCATGTCTACTTTTGCAGATAACTTCTGGTCCAAAATAAAATTTATTTTCTTTCAATAGGATTGTATCATATATAAACAATAGTGAAATGATAACAGTAACAATAACCTGGGTGGGGGAAGGGGAAAGTCACAATCAGAGTTGCCCCAATTTATTATCTAAAATGCCCAGTTTTTCTGGGCCGGCCGAGTGGCGCGATGGTTAAGAACTGGCTTGGGACGCCAGAGGGCCCCGGTTCGGATCCCACATATGAGGGCCAGTGACACTGCCCTCCACAGCTAAGATGCTGAACAACAGCTCAACCTGGAGCTGGGCTGCCGTGAGTCGCCGGCGACGGCGTAGGCTGCAGCCCCTGTGGCAGTGGGTTGCCATGGGCTACCGTGTGTGGCCAGCAGCCAGCGTGAGCGGCCAGCAGCCGCAGTGAGCGGATATCCAGAAGCCAGCGACTGATCTGCCTCGCCCGGGAAGAGTGCAATGATGGTGCCAACTTGGGCCAGTGAAGCAACGTCCTCCACAACTAGACTGAAGAACAAAAGGACAGCAACTTGTCTGTTCCCCTTCCCCCAATTCCCCAGCACTGTTCCCATCCCCAATTCCCCAATAAAAATCTTTAAAATAAAATAAAATAAAATGCCCAGTTTTCAACAATATATTACAAGATGTATATTTTTAAAAAGGAAAATGGGACGCATATTAATGAAAAATAGCAGTCACTACAAACTGTTTCTGAGTATCCCCAGATGTTGGTTTAAGTAAAGATTTCAAAACATCTATTATAGATATGTTAAAAGAAGTAAAAGAACCCACGTTTTAAATTTTTTAATTATGAAAACACTAAATCAACAAATAGATTCTCAATAAAGTTACAGATATTATATAAAAGAATTCTGTGTAAATTCTAAAGTTGAAGAGTACAGTTACAAAAACAAAAAATTTACTAGAAGGGCTCAGAAGTGGACTCAAGATGGCAGAAGAAAATCAATGCCCTTTAAGACACATCAGTAGAAATTATCCAATCTGAAGGACAAAGAGAAAAAAGGTTGAAGAAAAGTGAAGAGAGCTTCAGAAACCAACTTACCATCATTTCTGGAGAAAGAGAGGAAGAGGCAGGAAAAAAAATTTTTTTAATAAACTACGAGCCCAAAAGTACCAAATTTGATCTTTTTTAAAGAAATCAAATCTACAGGTCTTAGAAGTTCAATGAATTTCAAATAGGATTAATACAAAGAGAACCATACCTAGACACATCATAGTCAAACTGTTGACAGCAAACACAGAGAAAAATCTTATAAGCATGAAGAGAAAAATTACTAAGTATGTGCAGGGAACCATCAACACGATTAAGAGCTGACTTTTGATCAGAAACAACAGAAGCCAGAAGACAGTGTAATTACATATTGAAAGTGCTGGGGGTGGGGGAAGCTGTCAACCAAGAAGATAGCAAAATTATCCATCAAAAATGAAGGCACAATATGGTCTCAGATAAATCAAGGCTGACAGAATTTTTTGTTAGCAGACCTGACAAACAAGAATTACTAAAGGAAGTCCATAAGCAGAAAGGAAAAGACACCAGACTCAAATACACAGGAAGAAAAGAAAACACCAGAAACAGTGAATGTGTTGGTTAAAGAGTATAAATACACGGGCCGGCCGAATGGCTCAGTTGGTTAAGAGCTCGCTCAAGAGTGCGAGCTCTGAGCAACAGCAGTTCAATTCCCGGCCTGAGCTGAGCTGCTAACAAGTGGCGGGATGGCTCAGCTAAAAAGCAAACAAAATAAACACACAATAAAACAGTATAAATACACTCACACACCAAACACAATGTTTCGATCAATGACGGACAACATATACGATAATGGTCCCATAAGATTATATGGAACTGAAAAACTGCATAGTGAGATTGTAGCTATCATTAATGTAGCACAAAGTATTATAATTGCCTACAACATTAAGTATAGGAACGTGCTGTACAAGTCTACAGCCTAAGAGCAATAAGCTATACCATAAAGCCTAGGTGTGTAGTAGGCTATGCCGTCTAGGTTTGTGTAAGTGCACTCTGATGTTAGCACAACAATGAAATTGCATAATGGCACATCTATAAAAGTATCCCAATCATTAAACAACGCATGACTGTATATTTTTCTCATTTCTTCTCTTAATACCTTTAAAAGACAAAAATGTACAAAGCAATGATTATAACATTGTATTGCTGGATTTATAGCATATATAAGTGCAATATATATATATAACAATAGTGACACAACAGAGGAGGGAGAAAATGGAGCTATTATTAGAGCAAAGTTTCTATATTTTACTGATACTGAGTTAGTGTTAATGTCAAGCAGACTGATAAAATGCATATTGTAAACCCTACAGCAACCACAAAGAAACTATCTTCCATTACATTTAGTTAAAAAAAAAAAATCAATGGAGTCATTACTATGGCACACTAAAAAATATTTAACACAAAAGGAGGTAGTAAAGGAGGCACAGAGGAATACAAACCCTAAGAGACATAAAAGACAAATGGCAAATATAAATCCAACCATGTCTATCATTAAATGTGAATGGTCTAAACAGACCAAAGAAAAGGCAGACTCTGTCAGACTGGACAATAAAACAACTATATGCTGTCAACAAGAGACATTTTACATTCAAGACTGAAAGTAAAAAGATGGGAAAAAAAGATACACTATGAAAACAGTAACCATAAGAGAGCTGGAATAGTTATATTAATATTAGACAAAACAGACTTTAAGACACATATTACTGGAGACAAAGAAAGATATTTCATAATGGTAAAGAGTCAATAAATCAGGAAGGTATTATAACAATTATAAATGTATATGCACCTAAAAACAAAGCCCCAAAATTATGAAGCAGTAACATTATTGAAAAAATAGAAAATTAGACAATAACAGTGGAAGATTTCAACACCTGACTCCAAATAATTGATACAGTAACTACACAGAAAATTAGCAAAGATACAGAAAACTTGAAACACACTATCAATCACCTAGGCTTAACTGACATATATAGAAAACTCAAACAACAGTATACATTTGTTTTCAGGAACACATGGAATATTCTCCAAGACAGACCAAATGCTAGGCCATAAGACAAGTCTCATATATTTAAAAGAATTGAAGTCATACAAAGTGTGCTTTCCAAACCTAACAGAATTAAATTAGAAACTGGAAAATCCTCAAGTGTTTGGAAATTAAACTTCACACACTTCTAAACAACATATGGGTCAAAGAATAAATTAAAAGAGAAATTAGAGAATATTTGTAACTGAATGAAAATGCAAACAAACATACCAAAATTTATGGGATGCAGCTAAAGCAGTTATTAGAAGGAAATTTGTAACTTTAAGTATAGATTTTTAAAAAGAGCCTCAAATCAATAATATAAGCCCCCATCTTAATAAAACAGAAAAAAAGCCAACTAAACCCTAAAGTGAGCAGATGAAAGGGAATAATAAAAGAGCAGACATTAATGAAATACAAAATAGAGAACTAAGAGAAAAACTTTCTTTTTTTAATAAAAAAACTCTTAGGTAGACTGACCAAGATCAAAGAGGAAAAAAACACAAATTACCAAAATCAGGAATGAAGGAGGGGACATTACCACTGATCTCCCAAAATTGAAGTATTCTAAGGACCTGAAATTAATACAGTTATATGTTAATTATATCTCCATAAAAAAATTTTCGGAAAGAATTATATAAGGGAAGTAATATTATAAATAAATTTATGCCAACAAATTAGACAATTTGTATGAAATGGACAAATTACTAATCAAGACCCATACTATCAAGATTAGGATGAGGCAGCCGGTTAGCTCAGATGGTTAGAGCGCAGGCTCATAGCACCAAGGCTGCTGGTTCTATTCCCACATGGGCCAAGGAACTCAGCCCTCCACAACTAGGCTGAAAGATATGGCTTGACTTGGAGCTGATGGGTCCTGGAAAAACACACTGTTCCCCAATAAAATTTCTTTAAAAAGGAAAAAAAAAAAAGACTAGAGAGGAAATAGAAAAATCTGAACATGACAAATAAACAATTTAAAAATCTTGCCACACAAAAATAAATAAATGAAGACAGGCTCAAATGGATTCACTGGTGTATTCCATCAAATACATAAGGAAGAAATAGCACATAAACTCCTTCACAAAACACAGGAAGAGGGTACAGTCTGCAACTTAAACAATGAAGCCAGAGTTACCTTGATACCAAAGTCACACAAAGACATCACATGAAAACAACACACCAATGTCTCTAATAAACACAGATACTAAAATCTCTCAAAGTATCAGCAAATTGAATCCAACAACATATAAAAAGGCCTATACATGAAGACCAAGTAGGATTTGCCCCATGAATGTAAAGTTGGTTTAACATCTGAAAAATCAATTAATGTAATATACCATATAAAGAGAATAAAGGACAAAAACTACATGGTTATCCCAATAGACACAGAAAAAAAGCATCTGACAAAACTCAATACCCATTCATGATAAAAACTCACCAAACTAAGACTAGATAGAAGAGAACTTCCTCTACTCGATAAAAGGCATCTACAAAACACTCACAACTAACACCATATTTAATGTTTTCCTCCTAAAAGTCAGGATGTCTGTTTTAACCATTTCTATTCAACACTGAAGTAGTAGCTAGTCAAGTAAAGCAGGCAAAAACAAATGAAGCAACTAAAGGCATCCAGATTAGAAAGGAAGAAATAAAACTCTAGTGATCCTGTATGTAGAAATTTCCCAATGAACCCACAAAAAAGCTGTAAGAATAAATGAGTTCAGCAAGGTCACAAGATATTAGATCAATAAACAGAAATCAATTGTATTTCTATAGTGAAATGACAGCTTTATAGCATATCTTCCTAACAAAAATTTGAATCGATTCAAATTTTCTTTCTTATCCCTCAGTAGAGCTTCAAAATTTTTTTCAAGGAGATTGTGCTGAGGCATGTTATCTTTTTACTTGTTATTGTAAATATATACCCTTTCTTCTATTATTAGTCTTGATGTTTATTTGTATAAAAAATTATTTATATATATTAACTTTATAAGCAGTTCCTCTGCCGAACTCTAATACTATCAATACAAAAACAGGCAGGCAGGTGAATTGAATGGAATTATTTCAGAAACAGCCCCCGGCTCTAACATGAAATTTTAGTAATATGATAAATGTGGCATTTCAAATATGTAAAAAATAAATACATCATTCAATAATTGGAATGGGGACAACTGGTTAGCCATCTGGAAAAAAGTAAAGCTGGATGGATCTCTACATCCATTGCTTATACTAAATATATTTCCATATAAATCAAAATTTTAAACACTTTAAACCACAAAAATAGAAACCCTACATAACTTTTATTCAAGTACAATATTCCCTGAATCTAAAACTACCAATCTTAAGATACACAACTCTTTTATATGTCACTTAAAAAGAAAATAATAATGTCAAACTATGACAAACCAGCGAATCATGTCATTTAGAAATGTTATAATGTGGAGGGAACTGTCAGTCCTACAATCAATAATGAAGACCTTTAAACCTTACACAGAAACCTTCCCACCCCCAGCCATGAGGTAAAAGCTAAATTGAAGCAGAAAAAATTAAAACTCCCATAAAGCAAAAACAAAAACAAAATCAAAATATAAGCAAAAACTCAGTGAAAATAACTTGCCTAAAAAATGATAGGAGACTCAACATACAACCAAAAAAATCACTGAAAATATACATATGGCCAATAATAATGTGAAAAAATGCTCAAACTCACTCATAATGAAATTTTGAAAAGCAATGCCGGACAACAAAAAACTAACAAATATTAAAAAGCTTGACCTAGCTAGTGTTGTCAAAGGAATAGAGATTCACATTTTCCTAGACCACTGATATTGGGGCAATCTTTTTAGTCAGGCAATTCATCCACCAAATTACTAAACATACACACTCTTTGGCCCAATAATTTTTCCCTTAGAAATTCATACTGCAAATGTATTTTAAAATATGTACAAAGACGTACCCAAGAATATTTACCATATTACCATTTCAGCAAAAACATAAAAACCTAAATAACGATAAAAGAGTGCCTGGTTCAAATAATTATGGTACATCCAAATATTGGAATATTAACACTGAATGAAGTAAGAAGGAATGATATGCAAAGATATATTAGCCAACAACAAAAAAGACATGTTGCTGAACAATATGTATGGTATGACCTCATTTATACAATGAATATGTAAATACAGGCATAGATGTAAATGCTTGCATATGCATAGCAAATGTCTGGAAGGATACACACACGCACGTGTGTTAACAGTGAATGGGAATAAGGAAAGCCGCCTTTTTTTTTTTTTTTTACCTCATAACATTCTCTACTGCTTAAGAGTGTACTCCTCTTATAATAAGCCTTGGTAAAGAGTGAGAAATGTTGAACATGACAATTACCAGAAGATGTGAAAAAGAAGAAAATCTGAAAATACAGTAACTAAACTGCTAATCTTTTCACATCCTTGTTTTAAAAGAATTCTCAAATAACATTTATGAGAAACTTTACAATTTTTATGACCATTAATAATCGACATGAGAATGTGTGTCACAGATGATGTAAATACCCTGAAAACTGTTACATATTTTTCTTTCACTTTGAAAGATAAAAGCACAGATCCAATACATGCACGTCAACTCAAGCTAACAAGAAAGAAGGATCACCTCTTTTCCTAAAATAAGGGAACAAGACAAGTAATCTAGTTAAGTGAGAGAAGATAATGGTCTTCACCCTATAAAACTAATAACATTAATTCATTTCAATGTACCGATGTTTATATCTATATACAGCAATATCATGCTATGTATGTGTAATATTCATGCTAGATATAGTGGGTACAAAAGGAAAAGGGATTGTCCAGTAAATGCAGTTGTTATATATGTGTTCATGGGCAGGTACATGGGCATCTAACACAGGTAAAAAAAAATTAAAATTGAGTAAAACAGTGTTGGATTACCTCTATAAAGTATGTCAGGCAAATGCCCATCCCGCCAGATCACTTGGCTGAATTTCCAAGCTGCTGATTCCTCTCTCTATCCTACAAAAGTACAAAAAAATACAGGTTATCCACCAAACGAATAAGGATTAGACATATTCTTAAAGTCGGGTGAAACAGTTATATTTAAATGTGCTAAATCTAACAAAATGATTTCCATCATAGATGTTGCTGGATTAAATCAAATTAGTAGCAACTAACACTTCATGACCTATCTATCAGTGCTGAATGATATCACCAGGATAAGAAAAAATGACCTGAACACTAATTGGACTTTTTCAAATTTAACTTCTAATTGAGAATAAAGATTTCTTTAAAATCAGGGCAATAATCTAGAATTTTCTTAAACAACTTAAAATAGGAAACACACTAAATCTTATGTTGCTATTCTCCATTACTCAAATAGTACCATTTATTTCTTGACAAAATCCCACATTAACATTTCACTCAGCTCAAACGTCTAAATATATTAATATAGTTTCTGAAAATACAAAAATATTAAATATTTAAAAATTTCAAAGCAAAGGTATTTAATAATGCTACAATGGTCCATAGATATGTTTTAAATGTCATGCTATAATAAGCTTTTAGCCAAGATTGATACAGAAAATTAACACCCTATGTTAACACTGCATTGATATTGGCCGCAATTTTCTTTATGTAACTGAGTATTTTTTCCTGGAATATGAAATGGAGATAATGAAGATTAAAAGCTGAAATTTCATTAGAAACAAAGAATAGGCCAAATACATTTTTTTATTCAGAAATAATAAAGCATTTTACATAACAGTCCTGACACATTTTTAGGGCTCAAGAAATATCTGGCAAATAAAGCTACAAAAGCAGAAGAATTAAGGAAACTTTAAATCTGTAGAAAATAACTAAGTATATTAATTCAAAGTTGTGTTTATATAATTTTATCAAGGGATTACAAACACTACAGTCTTCTGATAATTCAGCACTTTCTAGTCCTAAGCTGGTCAGTAGCTTTGTTGCTACACTAGTTACTAGTTAGAAACAAACAAAAAAATCTGTTTTAAAATAATTTATTTCTACTAAGTTCTTAATTGCCTGCCTCTAAGTTTTGTTCCCAGACATTCAAAAGAGCATATATGCCATACTTCTCAATTATGTAAAACTACTTTTAAATACATATGTTTTATAGTGACAATATCAAAAAGATAATAAAAGCCATAAAGTTTACTAAAGTCATGTGCCACTAACAACAGGGATATGTTCTGAGCAGTGTGTTGTTAGGCAATTTCATTATGCAAACATCAGAGTGACTTACACAAACCTAGACGGCACAGCCTACTACATACCCAGACTAGACAGTGTGTATATACTATAGCCTACTGCTGTGGAGGGGAGGAAAAATAATTTCCCCTCTACCCTTCTGGGTTCTTGACTGACACATCACTGTAATAAAAGATAGATTATAATAACAGGAGAAACAGAAACAAAAGTTTAATAACATGTATACCTCCCGTATACATGGGAGACCCAGGAAAGCTGGGTAACTCGCCAAAATGGCTGAAGCCACCACCTTAAATACCATCTTTACTGAAGACAAAAGAAGACATGGCTGGGGGAAGTCAGTTATGGAAGTTTACCAGGGAAAGCACAGTAATCAAGGGAATTAATAAGAGTTTCTAGAGATAAAGATCACCCACCCTCCCTTACAAATGTAAACTTCTTTTACAGTTACTTCTACTTGGTTTTCAGAGCTTCTCCCAAGTCTGCAATTTCTTAAAATTAACCAGCCTAAAATAATTCTTATGCCAAATAGACATATTTTGGGGTGATAAATTGTTCCCCTACAGCTCCTAAGCTACAAGCTTGCACACATGGTACTGTACTGAATACTGGGGACAACTGTAACACAATGGTAAGTATTGGTGTCATGTGTTACCCTAGGACATTAGGACTGTTAGGACCTTTGGGCACCACTGGGCCATAGGAATTTTTCAGCTCCGTTATAACTTTATGGTAATAAGGTTGTAAATGTGATCTCCATCATTGCAGCAGTACATGACTATACTGTGACAGACATTATCAAATACAGGCAAAGTAAAGCAAAACTATCTGCATTACACTGCTATTCACTATTATATGTTCTGTGCTGTATTCAACTTTTAGAATTTCTAACATAGCTACAGGAATAAAGTAGACCAGAAAAAGCATGGCAAAGTCTACATACGGGAAATAAAATTGTCTTCAAATTATACATTTTAGTATTATGTATCTTTTAAAAAGTTGATTGGATATATCTAGTCCACAACCGTGACATTGTTACATATGTCATCACATAATACGGCAGTATTTACAGACTGGACAAATGTTTTTGAAATGTTAATATTCTGTTTAAAACGCTTTTCACGAAAAGCCTCCTCACTTTCTTGCATCACTTTTTAGGCTTAAATTAAGGCTATTATACATCAAACAACACAACTAGACACATTAAGAGAAGGAAACAAAAAATAGTGAAGCAACAATAAAAAATATATATGCCTCTCTCCACACGTATACACCCCACAAACGCACAAAATCATATAACCTCAAAGTCTAAATCTATTGGTTTGCCGGAAAAGTCATGACGTATTTTTTCTGTTTTTCATTGCAAAAATGCGCATGACTTTTCCGACAACCCAATATAAACAGAAATTTTGGAATATCTTTCCCATCACCACCTTTCCTGCACCATGGAAACCCACAATTTCCCCTAACTCACCTGCCACCAGGTCTCCATTGCTGGAACCCTAATTCATTTAACATCATCTACCAATTTCATTTCTCCTTCCAAGTTTCTATCCCTTATAATGGTCTATAAGGCCCTCCACAATCTATTGTGCTATGACCACCACCACCACCCTGCCATCTTTCAGACCTCATCTTCTGCACTCTCCCCCTTGCTCAGTCCACTCATGCCTCGCCGACCAGACCTCCTTGTCTTCCTAGATCTTCCAGTATACTACCACCTTAGGACCTACTGCACTGGCTATTCCCAGGCCTGGAACACTTGTCTCCCAGGTACTCAGAACTAAAAATCCCTTACCAGAAATAAAAATAAAAATCCCCTACCTACTTCAAGTCTTTGCTCAAGCATCACCTTGTTAATGAGGCTTTTTCCTGTCGTGACGAAATTGTAACCTGTCCCCACATATACTCACCCAATCCCCCTTTTATCCGTTATACACTTTGCATAGTACTTACCACCTCTTAACATATTATATAACCTACTTGTTCATTATAGTTTTACTGTCCCTAACTATAACATAAGCGCCACAAGGGCAGGCATTTTTGGTTTACTCACCGATATATCTCAAGTGCCTAAAACAGTGCCATACAACTCTATCTCTCAATTACAGAATCACTAAGGCATCTAGAGAAGTCACATTAACCTAACGAAACCGCAGAACCTGGTATCAAAACCAGCCTAGTGGGTTTGGCAACATTACCCTTCAACTTGGAAATTTCTCTAAAAAGGTTTGAAGGTCTTAACAATAAAGAAATTCAACCTACTGAAGAGTCTACTGTAAACATTATTAAACAGGTATCAAACAGAAACGATAATTCTTAGCAATGTAAAGAACGGTTTAATGATACCTAACAATTTCCAGTCTTTGTTTTTAAAAAATGCTAATAAAGAATTTCACAAGTACTGTGAGAAACCTACAAAAATTGCATGCACTAGACAATAAGTAAGAAGAGCATCTTTAAGTTTTTTTCAAATATTTCACATGCTTCGTGTTTTGGTTCTAGGACAACTTCTACCTCATAGGGTATTTTGAGAGTATACTTTTATGTTGTCTGCAGTCTACCAACTTATGTTTCAACTGTCATCTCTGCCTAGTAAAATAAGATGGGAAAACATGAGGTTTTTATGAATTAATCTATCAAAATCCAGATAAGAAATGTGTTGGTAAAAGAATCCCCCATAAAAACTGTTAGGAATATGAAATTCTAAAGCAATAAATAAAATATAAAAAGAATCTAATCAAAACTTAACTGTTTATAATTTTTTCATTATACCACATACCTCAATGTTACTTCTTAATGTGACCATTCTAGAAATGCCATTCATTGATAAAGAACATAGTTCTTTGGTTAATTATCATTTTTTAAGCCTCATTCTTTAAAGTTTCATTGAAATATGTATGCTTACAAATTTTTAACTTTCTATGCTCCCATAAGCACTGCCAAATAAACAGGTTACCTCTGCCCATTAAATGCAATAAAAAAAACCCCGAAACAATGAAAGAATAAATAATAGCACACATGGCGTAAGAATCTGAAACAAAAAATGTTTTAATATCTTTTAAAAGTCTTGGCATCTTTTAACTAGATCATTATTTTAACATAATTAGTCAAATTCTACTTTTACATTAATTCCTACTTTGTAATTTTTTTTTTAATTGGGGAATTGGGGGGATGGGAACAGCGCTGGGGAATTGGGGGAAGGGGAACAGACAAGTTGCTGTCCCTCTGTTCTTCAATCTAGTTGTAGAGGACGTTGCTTCACTGGCCCAAGTTGGCTCTTGCCGGGCAAGGCAGATCAGTCGCCGGCTTCTGGACGGCAGTTCACTGCGGCTGCTGGCCGCTCACACTGGCTGCTGGCTTACACACGGTAGCCCATGGCAACCCACTGCAACAGGGGCTGCAGCCTATGCCATCGCCAGCGACCCACGGCAGCCCAGCTCCAGGTTGAGCTGTTGTTCAGCATCTTAGCTGTAGAGGGCAGTGTCACTGGCCCTCATATGTGGGATCCGAACCGGGCCCTCTGGCATCCCAAGCCAGTTCTTAACCATTGCGCCACTCGGCCGGCCCCTTACTTTGTAATTTAATGATACTTTCTGAATGAAGTTTTTTCTTTTTCTTTTTTTTTTAAAGATTTTATTGGGGAATTGGGAGAGGAGGGGAACAGTGTTGGGGAATCAGGGAAGGGGAGCAGACAAGTTGCTGATCTTTGGTTCTTCAGTTTAGTTGTGGAGGACGTCCCCTCACTGGCCCATGTTGGTATTATCACTGCGCTCTTCCGGGTGAGGTAGATCAGTCGCTGGCCTCTGGACGGCCACTTAAAGCGGCTCTTGGCAGCTCACACCGGCTGCTGGCCGTTCACACTGGCTGCTGGCCACACATGGTAGCTTATGGCAGCCCACTGCAGTAGGGGCTGCAGCCTACGCCATTGCTGGCGACTCAAGGCATCCCAGCTCCAGGTTGAGCTGTTGTTCACCATCTTAGCTGTAGAGGGCAGTGTCACTGGCCCTCATGTGGGATCCGAAATGGGGCCCTGCTGCACAGAGCTGGCGTCCGAAGCCAGCTCTTAATCAACGCGCCACTCGGACAGCCCTGAAGTTTTTTCTTAAAGTAAAGAAAAATAGCTCGGGTAGGCCGAGTGGCTCAGTTGGTTAAGAGTTGGTTTAAGAGTGCGAGCGCTGAGCAACAGGGCCGCTGGTTTGATTCCCACGTGGGCCAGTGACGCTGCACCTGAGAAGGCTGTCGCTGAGCTGCCAACAGGTGTCAAGATGGCTCAGCTGGTGAGAAGATGTGCTCCTAACAACAAGACTGCCTGTTCGATGGTGGGCTATGCCCACCTGCAACTAAGACTAAACTTGGCACCTTGAGCTGAGTTGCTGCCCAGATGGCTCAATGGATAGAGCGTGCACTCTTAACAACAAGGTTGCTGGTTCAACTCCTGCATGCAATAATGGCTACACCCACCTGGAACTAAGACTGAACTCAGCACCTTGAGCTTCAAGGCCACAAGCTGCCAACAGCAAGCCAGATGGCGACTGGCGCACTCCACAACAAAGACTGAAGAACAACAACTTGGCTGGCCCCTTTCCCCAATTCCCCAACACTGTTCCCCTCCCCCAATTCAATCTTAAAAAAAAAAAACGAAAAAGAAAAAAAGCTTATTCTATGAATATGGTTAGCATTTCGATACAGTAACAAAGCAAAGACATATATGTTCTTTTAAGAACTTTATCTGCATGAACTAATGGTATATTTTTCATGACCAGATCTATCCCAAGGAGAAATGACAGCCCAACAAATTCAAACCAACCACCCTAGAAATTACCCTACCCAAGTCTTTCTAGAACCATTTTCCATTTTTACTCTCACCAAAAATCAAGCCAAAATCTTATAAACTTTGCAATTAATGTAATTAATCTATTTAGTTGAGAAAAAAAATCCTACAGAGGTAATCAAATTCTTAAAAGTTAGTTGACCAAAATTAGTAAAATAAAGCCAACTGAAATTTTCACCTGCTTTTGACCTTTTCAAATCACCTAACCAGTATACATTCCTCAAACAAGAAACCAACTGTCCACCCACATTAGAAAACACAATAGTAAGCAATTTCATAAATTCCTTAGAGATAGACCACTAAAGAGATAATAGAACTGACCTTTAAATCTAAATCACCTGTTGAGGGGAGACACCTCCCCAAAACAAACCTATCACAGTGGGGATGTAACAATATAATCCTTCCCAAAATTTACTAATAGAAATTAGTTTTAAAAATTAGTAAGCCACTAAACTCAAAGAAAACTGCTTTATTTTGTACGTGAATTTTCACTGAATACACATTTTGTAAATAATCATAAAATATTTTGCACTATGATGATCAAGGTGACTCAGGCAAATTTTCAAATGATCTTCTCAAAGATGATACAAGCAAAGTCTGTTGAAGTACTTCATAGTTTACAAAATGCCTTCACATGTCACATTTCATTTGACCCTTACAACTATCTGGACAGGTATTATTCTTTGTCTCTGTTTTATAGATGATGTAACTGTGATTCAATAGGTTAAGTACCCAAGGTTACTCAATACCTAAATGTCAAGTCAAAGACTTCAACCAGATCCTCTGCCTCCTAGTAAATGTCTATTCTAACACAGCACCACAGGTCATTCCCAAGTTAAAATATATTTAATGTTACTCTTAGCAATGTTCTGGGAGTCAAAATAAAAATCTTTGAAGTCTAATATAATGAACACAAAATTTGAAATTAAAATGCTATCTATAATAGCATTTTAATAGTTTACTTACCGTGTAAACAAAGAAAATTCAATTCATCTGATTTTTATGACACAAAAATTATTCTACTATAATAAGGGAGCCCTACAAAAGATTACAGGAATACCCACTTTAAATTAAAGCTTATTTAATTTGATTTGTTAAAGTGTCAAATCTTTGTGAACAAGAACATGTCAAAATATTATTAAAAGTCAAAGAGAAAACTGTAATTATTACTTCTGATATGAAATATAATTACGTACTTTTAAAAACTTGTATATGATTCAGAAAAAGTCGGTTCCATCTTTTGACAATTTTCACCTTATTCAATACCAAAGTCAATCATTTTTTTCTCCTCTTTCTAGAACACAAGTCCAGAATTACACTAAGCACTAGACCAGTGGGTCTCAACCTTCCTAATGCTGCGACCCCTTAATACAGTTCCTCATGTTGTGGTGACCCCCAACCATAAAATTATTTTC
>NW_017731358.1:4219979-4224310 GCF_001890085.2 Hipposideros armiger | reverse complement strand
GCTGCTTTCTACACAGTAGCTGCTCTCTACACATGTGTGACTGGTCCACATAAGTACATTATGGCACCAACCCTGTCACATACACCTGTATTTGTACGGGGTGTTATGTGATGGGGTTGGCACGATGATGTCATCACGCCAGGTACTCGTATGTGGGCGTATCTGCATGTGGGCGGGCCCACCTGGAGACGGATAGAGGAGCAGTGTCTCGGTTCCTAAGACCATCGAAAATATGTGTTTTCTGACCCCTGTGAAAGGGTCGTTCGACCCCCAAAGGGGTTGCAACCCACAGGTTGAGAACCGCTGCACTAGACAATGCAGAGTGTGCCCATACATAAAGGAAATGGTTTTTTATCTGATAGGAAACTGAGATTTGCCATCAATCAGAGAATAGCTCAAGAAGTGGCTGCAAAGGAGCCCAGTGATTTCTCAATAACTGCAGTAATGGTATTAAGTTTGAACAATTCATGAAATATGTTTGTTAGTGAGGCTGTGGTTGTTTTTTTTTTCGAAAGAAGTCGATTTGGCAAGTTAACTCTATTTAGAAACAGTAGCTTCTACTAATGTAGAATGGACATTTTTTTACTTGAGACAATTTTTTCTCAATTAGAAAACTAGGAAATGTAAAAGCAGGACATTTTATCTTTCCTTTTCAATCTATGAATCAGAAACAGATTAAACTGGTTGCATAATACAAGATTTTCAGTAGTGTTTTGAAAAATGTTTATTAATATTAAAAACTATTCTGTATTACTGGAATTATTAAACATCTTACAATCTATTAAACACACACATCATTGAAGAAAACACCCAGGCTTTATAACCTCATTTTAATTAGCTACATAACAAAATTCTGTTTATATGACAGAAGCCTAGTAAAATAGCATGCATCTATTCCCTGGCACCCCCTTGAATTGGTTATAACTGACCTCTCAAAAACTTCTTAGGTATCCGATACTGTGATTTATAACTGAAGCAAACATTTATATAATGCTTACAACTTCACAAAGCACATATCCATAGACCATTATTTTCAAAGCTGAAATAACTCACTAGATGGAGATCATGCAGGTTCACAAAACTTTAAGGGACTTGAACTTTCTATCTGGATAAGATGGCATAGATAGTTTTCCCTGCCCTTCTTCACTAAACACAAATATAAACCATGAAAACAGCACAGGAGACAACCAAAGGAAAACTCCGAAAAGTGGCGAGAGGGCAGTGAACCAGTGTGGGATCCCAAGGCTGCAGAAACCAAAGAGCAGCAGGGTGTTTTACATCCCTACACGCAACAGAAGACGGCAACCTAGGCTGGCACTTCTGCGCCACAATGCAGCAACTGAAGGCAGACCAGACAGTCACATTCCTCCCCCAACCAAACAGGAGTCCCTCTGCAATAGCAGAGGCAGATCAATTGGAAACCCAGCCAACAGCAAACACCAGGAGAAGCGATGCTTCCTTCCCCACCTGGCCTGAGACTGTTTTCTTGCCTCCAAAATACAGAGGCAAGTAGGTAAAACAGGGAGCCAGCCAGAGCAAGCAGCTCAGTTTGAGCCAAAACTCTTCTCCCTGGCCCAGAGATGCAGAGACAGGAAGGAATGTTGGGGTCGGGGAAACCAGTAGGAGGATCCCACTACAATCCTCTTTCATCTAGAGATACCCAGAAGTCTGGCATGGGGAAATCCCTTTTGCTCCCTCAGGAGGCACCAGCAAGGATCACTGAGAGCCCAGGAGCATCAGACAAATCAAGCTGATCACAAAGGCTCTGAAAATTAAACTGCCATTGGAACTACAGCCCACAAAAGTGGGCCAAGACCTGTGGGCTGAACATAAATAGGGAGACTGCTTGCTAAAATAAAAAATGTAAATAAGGCTCAGAACCTCCTAACATAATAGATAAAATAGAAATGACTCAAGAAAACTACAACATGAGTGAGAAAAGATAATCAACTAGGGCCAGGACAGATATGAATCAAATGCTGGAATTATCTAAAAAGGATTTTAAAGGAACCATAATAAAAATGTTTCAGCAACTAATTATAAATTTTCCTGAAACAAGAGAAAAAATGGAAAATCTCAGCAAAGAAACAGAAGCTATAAAAACGCAAAAGCAAATTACAAAATCAAAAAATATAATACAGTAGTCTACCTTTATCTGTGAGGGATACGTTTCAAGACCCCCAGTGGATACCTGAAACCACGGATAGTATCAAGCCCTACATATACTACGTTTTTTCCTATAAATACAGAAGTATGATAAAATTTAATTTATAAACTAAGCAACAGTAAGAGATTAATAATAACTAATAACAAAATAGAACAATTATAACAATATACTATAATAAAAGTTATGTAAACGTGGTCTCTATCTTATTGTATTGTACTCACCCTCTTTCTTGTGATGATGTGAGATAAGATGCCTACGTGAAGAAATGAAGTGAGGTGAATGACACAGACACTGTGATATAGCATCAAGCTACTACTGACCTTCTGACAATATGTCAGAAGGAGGATCATCTGCTTCAGGTGATCCTGGATCATCAAGCCATGATGATATCAAAGGTTGGGATATTTTCAGATTGCAGGTGACCATGGATAATTGAAACCACGGAAAGCAAAACCACAGATGGGGGGAACTACTGTAACAAAATATTTTAAAATTCACTGGAATGGCTCAATACAAACATGGAAATGATAGAAAAGAGAATCACTGAACTTGAGGACAGAAAAATAGAACTCACCCATCTGAACAACAGAGAAAAAATAGACTGAAAAAAATTAAGAGTCTTGGGGAACTGTGGGGCAATAACAAAAAACCAACATCCATATCACTGGAGCTCCAGAAAGAAAGGAAAACAAGAGACAGACTGAAATAGTATTTGAAGAGATAATGGCTAAAAACTTCTCAAATGTGGCAAATACAAAAAACTGAGCAAACCCAAAACAGAATAAACCCAAAGAAATTTACACCAAGACATATAATAATTAAATGTTCAAAAACTAAAGACAAAGAAAAAAACTTTGAAAGCAGCCAGGCAGAAAGGACGTATTATCTATAATGGAACAATTCAAATGACACCAGATTTCTCATTTGAAACAACAGAGGTTAAAAAAAGTGGCACAGAATTTTTTGAATACTAGGAGGAAAAAGAACTGCCAACCAAGACTCCTATACCCAGTGAAACTATTCTTCAGGAATGTCTTAGTCCATTTTGCTAATAACAAAATACCACAGAGTGGGTGGCTTGTAACAACAGAAATTTACTTCTCAGTTCTGGAGACCAGGAGTCCCATCAGGGTCCCAGCATAGTTGGATGAGTTCCCTTTTCCTCAGATGGCAGAAAGGGGGCCTGTTTTATTACAGCATTAATCCCATACGTGAGTGCTCCCCACTCATGACTTAATAACCTCCCAAAGACCCCAACTCCTAATACCATTATATTGGGCCTTAGATTTCAACATGAATTTTAAGGGAATACATTCAGATGACAGCAAGAAAAGGGACTTTTTAAAAGTATCATTCTGAAAAGAAGGAAAACTAAAAGAATGTGTCACTAGCGGCCTTACCCATAAAGATTGGCTAAAGAAAATTTTCCAAACAAAAGGAGAAAAAGAAATATAGATATACACAACAGATTATCTTTTCCATCATTAGTTTTATAAATCACACTTAATTGAAACAAAACTCATAACATCACCTAATACACAAGGTATTATTATATTGGGTTGTCGGAAAAGTCATGACACATTTTTGCAACGAAAAACATAGAAAAAACATGTCATGACTTTTCCAACAACCCAATATCTCAAAGATGGGAAGGCAAATGGTAAAAAAGAAGTGAAGTTTTGACACTTCGGTCCAAGTAAAAATGTTAATACCAGCAGACTATTAAAAGTCACATATGGGGCCGGCTGAGTGGCGCATTGATTAGCAGTTGGCTTGGGACGCCAGCTCTGAGCAGCAGGGCCCCGGTTCGGATCCCACATCAGGGCCAGTGACAGGGCCAGTGACGTTGCGCCCTCTACAGCTAAGATGGTGAACAACTCAACCTGGAGCTGGGCTGCTGTGAGTCGCTGGCGACAGCGTAGGCTGCAGTGGGGCTGGCCGGCAGCCGGCGTGAGCTGCCCGGCAGCCGGCGTGAGCTGCCATGAGCCGCCGTGAGTGGCCGTCCAATTGCCAGCGACCAATCTGCCTCACCCAGGAAGGGTGTTATAATACCAACATGGGCCAGTGAAGCGACGTCCTCCACAAATAGACTGAAGAACAAAAGGACAGCAACTTGTCTGTTCCCCTTCCCCAATTCCCCAACACTGTTCCCCTCCCCCAATTC
>NW_017731358.1:4206943-4219962 GCF_001890085.2 Hipposideros armiger | reverse complement strand
ATACCAACATGGGCCAGTGAAGCGACGTCCTCCACAAATAGACTGAAGAACAAAAGGACAGCAACTTGTCTGTTCCCCTTCCCCAATTCCCCAATGCTATTCCCCTCCCCCAATTCCCCAATAAAATCTTTAAAAAAAAAAGTCACATATGCATAATGTAATAACTGCAACCACCACTACAAAAACTATACCAAGACAGATTCAAAAACATTATAACTAGATATTTTATGAATTATGAAAGATGGAATCCTGAAAAATGTTCTAGAAATCTGCAGAAAGCAAGAAAAGAGAAACAAAGAAAACAAGAAAATAAACAAATAATGAAATGGCAGACTTAATCACTAATATATCAATAATTACCTTAAATGCACATGATCTAAGTACCAATCAACAGACTGGCAGGGTAGATTTTTATAATCACCCAACTATATGTTGCTAACAAGAAATTCCAACATACCTTGAAAGGAAAATAATGAAAAAGCTACAACAATTTTTTAAACAAAGCAAAGTGGCCACATTAATAACACAATCAACCAACCAAGTCTAGCTGACATATACAGAATACTCCACCCAACAATAGCAGAATACACATGTCTTTTGAAGCACCCATGAAGCGTTCACCAAAACAGACCATATCTTGGGCCATAAAACAAACCTCAATAAATTTTAAAGAATTGAAGTAATACAGAGTGTATTCTGACCATAATACACTCAAACTAAAAATCAGTAACAAAAAAAAAACAAACAGAAAAATCTTTAAACACAGGAATAAAACAACACACTTCTAAAACTTCCATGAGTCAATGAGGAAATCGCAAAGAAAATTTTAAAATATATATGTAAAAATAAATGATGTTAAAATATGTGGAATGCAGATAAAGCAGTAATTAGAAGATGTACAGTACTAAATGCTCACATTAGAAATGAGGAAATATCTAAAATCAATTACTTAATTACCTGCCCAAGAAACTTAATTTTTTTTTTTTTAAGATTTTATTGGGGAATTGAGGAAGGGGAACAGTGTTGGTGAATTGGGGAAGGAGAACAGCCAAGTTGTTGTTCTTCAGTCTTAGTTGTGGAGGGCACAGCTAGCTCAGCTCCAAGTCCAGTTGCCATCCGGCCGCCCACCGGCAGCTCACAGCCACTCAGCTCAAGGTGCCGTGTTCAATCTTAGTTGCAGGTGGGCATAGTCCACCATTCCATGTGGGAGTCAAACTGGCAACCTTGTTGTTAGGAGCACACGCTCTCACCAACTGAGCCATCCTGCCACCTGTTGGCAGCTCAGCTCTGGCATAGCTCACTGGCCCATGTGAGAATCAAACTGGCGACCCTGTTGCTCAGAGCTCACGCTCTTAACCAACTGAGCCACTCGGCCAGCCCCAAAACTTAATTTTTTAAAAAGCAAAATATAAACCCAAAGCAAGCAGTAGGAACAAATTAATAAAGAGCAGAAATCAATGAACTTGAAAACAGGAAAACAGAAAAAAAATCAATGAAGCAAACATTTTTATAAACCTCTAACATGACTAACAAAAGTAAAAAGAGCTAAGACACAAATCCCCAAATATCAAGACTGAAATAGTTATCATTACAGATCTGCAGCAATTAAAAAGATAAGGTAATTGTACAAAACAGCTTCACTCTTAAGTTCAACACACACAAAAAATGGACCATTTCTCAAAATCACACAAATGAAACTAAACCAAAATGAAATCCATAACCTAAACAGTTTCATAATCATTAAGGAAAAATGAATTCTTAAATTTAAAAGGTCCCCAAGAAAAGAACTTCCAGGCTCAGGAAGCTTCACTGGGAGTTCTACCAAAAATTTAATAAAGAATTAATACCAACTGTTCACAAACTCCTCCCAAAAATATACAAATGAACATTTCTCAATTCATTTTAAGAGGTCAGTATTACTGACACCAAAACAAGATAAAGACATCACAAGAGAAGAGCAAGCCTTCATCTGTTATGAATATACACACAAAAATCCTCAACAGAATACTAGCAAACTGAATTCACTAACACATAAAAACAATTATGCATCAAGACTAAGTGGGATTTATCTTGGGAATACAAAATGGGTTTAATATTTAAAAAATCAACTAATATATTATTACACCATATCAGTAGAATAACGGACATAAACCTTTATGTTTTGTAGATCATCTCAGAAGATGCAGAAAAACATGTGATGAAATCCAACAAACTTACACAATAAAAATTCCCAACAAATTAAGAGTAGAAGGAAATTTCCTAAACCCAATGAAGGCTATCTAAGAAAAAAACCTGAGACTAACATTATACTTAATGGTGAAACACTGAATGCTTTCAAATTAAGGCCAGAAACAAGACAAAAATGTCTACTTTCTCTATTTCTATTTAATACCATACTGGACATTCTAGCAAGAGGAATTAGGCAAGAAAATGAAATAAAAAGCATTCACATTGGAAAAAAAGATAAAATTATCTCTATTTGCAGATGACATGATCTTATATACAGAAAACCCTAGAGAATCCCCTAAAAAACTACAAGAACTAATAAACAAGTTCAGCAAGGTTGCATAATACAAGAACATTATACAAAAATTAACTGTATTTCTATATATAGCAATGAACAATACAATGAAGTTAAGAAAGTAATGTCACTTATAATAGCATCAAAAAGAATAAAGTACTTAGCAATAAATTTAACAAAATGATACAAGACTTGTACACTGAAAACTATAAAAATCGTTGAAAGAAATTAACACAAATAAGACATCTAGTATTCATGGATTGAAAAATCAACATTATTAAGATAAAAATATTTCACCAAATTGATCTGCAGATTCAACACAATCCATGCCAAAATACCAACAGTAGTTTTTGCAGAAATCGACAAACTCTTCCTTAAGTTCATATGGAATTGTAAGGGACCCAGAATACCCAAAACAATCCTGAAAGAGAAGAACAAAGTTGGAGGATGCATACTTCCTGATTTCAAACTTACTACAAAGCTGCAGTACTCAAAACACTGTGGTACTGACATAAATACAGACAGTCATACTGATCAAGGAATAGAATTGAAAGTCCAGAAAAAAAATACCTAATATTTATGGTCAAATGATTTTTGACAGAGTGCCAAAACAATGCTGTGGAGAAAAAAAAATAATCTTTTCAACAAATGATGTTGGGATCAACAGATATCCACATGCAAACGAATGAAGTCGGACCCCTTCCTCATAACACATACAAAATTAACTCTAAACCAGCGGTTCTCAACCTTTCACAGGGGTCGCCTAAGACCATCGGAAAACACATATTTTCGATGGTCTTAGGAACCGAGACACCGCTCCTCTATCCGTCTCCAGGCCCACAGGCAGATACGCCCACATACGAGTACCCAGCAACCCCTGTGAAAAGGTCATTCGACCCCCAAAGGGGTGGCAACCCACATGTTGAGAACCGCTGCTCTAAACGGATTCAAGACCTGTATGTAAGAGCTAACGCTATAAAACTCTTAGAAGAAAATAGAGGAGTAAATCTTTGTAACCCTGGCTAAGACAAAGCCTTCTTAAATGTAACTCCAAAAGTACAAGCAAGAATAGAAAAAAAATAGGTAAACTGACTTCATCAAAATTTAAAACTGTTACAACAGTATAAATAAAAAAAGAAAGTACTTAGAAATAAACTTAACTGGAGGGGAAAGATTTGTTTGTACATTGAAAAGTACAAAACGCTGATGAAAGACAACACAAATGAAAAGACATCCTATGTTTATGGATTATTAAAATGCCCATACTACCCAAAGCAATTTACAGGTTCAATGCAATCCCTATCAAAATCCCAATGGCCTTTCTCACAGAAATAGAAGTACAATTCTAAAATTCAAATAGAACCTCAAATAACCAAAACAATCTTAAAGAACAACAAAGCTGGAGGCCTCACATTTCCTGATTTCAAAACACATTATAAAGCTACAATAATTAAAACACTATAGTACCAGCATAAAGACAAACATAGAGACCAATGAAAGAGAAAAGGGCCCAAAAATAGACCAACACATACATGGACAAACTGATCTTCAACAAGGGTACCAAGAATACACAATGGGGAAAGGACAGGCTTTTCAACAAACTGTGCTGAGAAAACTGGAATTCACATGCAAAAGAATGAAAATGGACCCTTACCTTGTACCATACACAAAAATCAACTCAAAAAGGATTCAAGACTTGAACGTGAGACTTAAAACTGTAAAAACTCCTAAAAGAAAACATAAGGGGGGCAGGTTCATAACACTGGCCTTGGCAATGATTTATTGGATATGACTCAACAATTCCACTCCTAGGTATATATCCAAGAGAGGTGAACATAAATGTTCATATAAAAACTTGCACATGAATGCAAATGGCAGCATTATTCATAATTGCCAAAAAGTGGAAACCCACATGTCAGTCAATTGATGAATGGATAGACAAAATGTGGTATATCTACACAGAATAAAAAGAAATGGACTCCTGACAAATGCTACATCACATAACATTATGTTAAGTTAAAGATGCCAGACATAAAAGATCACTTTGTTGCATGACTGCATTAATATGAAATGTTCAGAATAAGCAAGTTCATAGAGACAGAAAGTAAATTAGTGGCTGCCAGCGGCCAGGACAAAGGGGGACTGAAGTGTGATTGCTAACAGATAAAGAGTTTCTTTTTTGGGTGATGAAAATGTTCTAAAACTGATTATGGTGATAGACGTACAACTCTGTAAATACACTAAAAATGACTGAAATGTATACTTTCAATGGGTAAATTATATGGCACGTGAGTTATAGCTCAAAAAAGCTTTAAGAAAAACTATATGATGCCTAGAATTTGCTTTGAAATAACATGGAAGATCTAAATTAATGGAGAGACATCTCATGGTCATGGACTGAAAATCTCTAAATAAAGAAATTCTCCCCAAATTGAATTATAGGTTTATTCTATTCCGATCAAAATCCTAGCAAGATTTTTTCTGTAGACATAGGCAAGATTATTCTATAATGAAGAGGAAAGGAACACAATAGCTAAAACAATCTTGACAAAGTGGGAGGAATACTCTGCCCTATGTTAAGACTTATGATACAGTTATAATGATCAAGACAGTGTGGTACCGACAGGAATAAACACATAGATTAATGGAACAGAATACAGAACCCAAAAACAGATCAACACAAATATTCCCAACTGATTTTTGACAAAGCAGCAAAAACAATTCAATGGAGGAGTAGTCCCTTCCTAAAAATAGTGGTGGAACAATTGCACATCAATAGCCCCCGCCCCCCAAAAGTGTCTTAACCTAAACCTCACAACCACATAATTCAAAATGGGTCATGAAAACTACAGTACTTTTAGAAGAAAACAGGCAAGGTCCTTCAAGACCTAAAGAAAAGGGTTCTTGGACCTGGCACCAAAAGAATGCTCCACATAAAAGAACATAACCAGACTTCATCAAAATAAAATAAACAAACATTTGCCCTGTGAAAGACCATGTTGAAGAAGATGAAAAGATAAGCTGCAGACTAAGACAAAAATATTTGTAAACCATATATCTGACAAAGGTCTTGTATCTAGAATATATAAAGAACTCTCAAAACTAAACAGTTAAAAAAATTCTGATTAAAAAAATGAGCAAAAGACATAAACATATAACAATGTTCAGTATCATTAGCCATTCGGAAAATGCAAATCAAAACTACAGTAAGATATCAATATATACCTATTAGAAAAGCTAAACTAAAAAATAATGATAATAACAAATGCTGACAAGGATGAAGAAAAAGCAGATCTCTCATACACTGCTGGTGGGAATGTAAAATGGTACAGCTGTTCTGGAAAAGTTTGGGAATTTCTTATAAAACTAAACATGTCCTTGCCCTACAACACAGGAAGCTCACTCTGTATCTCAGAGAACTATACACAAAATCTTGTAATCTTGTACCTCATTGTTCGTTCATAGCCACTTTATTCTTAATAGCAAAATACTGAATATGCCAAAAGTCCTTCAACAGAATGAATGGTTAATCAAAGTATATATTAATAAGTATACTATTATATACCATTATTGAAATGCAAAACTATAGAGACAGAGAATAGGTTGCCAGAGGACAGAGAGGGGTTTTGCACTGAAGTGCAAATATAAAGGGGTAGCAAAAGGGGTTTTCTTTATGGTGATTGAACAGTTAGTTCTGTATCTTTGCTGTGGTGCTAGTTACATGAATTTATATATGTGAGGGGAAAACTGCATAGAACTATAAACACAAAAATGAATTCAGGTTTTAAAAAATGGTGCAAATTAAGTTTAGTTAACAGTGATGTACCATTGTCAATTTCTTGGTTTTGATGACTTTACTATAGCTTTAAAAGATGTCACCATTGAGGGGAAACTGCAAAGGATATACAAGACTCTACTAATTTTGCAACTTCTTGCGAGTCTATAAATGTTTCAAAATAGAGAAGGTTTTTTGTTTGTTTTTTAAATAATGAGAGAGGAGAAAGGGGTAGAGGTACAGGCATACCTCAGAGATATTACAGGTTTGGTTCCAGACCACTGCAATAAAGAATATCGCAATAAAACAAGTCGTCATCTTTTTGCTGGACGAGGCTCTTGCCTTCGATTTGTAAAAAACACAACACCTGTGAGGCACAATAAAGTGAAGCTCAATAAAACACGGTATGCCTGTATAGATGAAATGAGACTGGCCATCAATTGCTAACTGCTGAAGCTAGGTCATGGGTATTTGGGGATTCATTAATACTACTCTATTTTTTAGCAACTTAAAATTTTCCATAATAAAAGGTTAATGAAGATATAAGAAATCTATATATCAAAATAGTAACAGCAGCCTCTCCAGTTGGTGAGTTTATTGTTTTTTTTCTAATATGTCTTGTAAATTGTTTCTATAAATTTCTTATATAAAACAATTTTTACAGAAATCTTTGCTCATATGGTCTTTTGTCCTCAGTTTTACTCATATTAAAAAAAGTAGCACTACAAAAAAACTTTTTAACATAAGAACCCCAATAATACTTCCTCTGACAACATAGCTTAATTTGAAAATATTTCATCTACACACCCAATTTATGTTTCACCTGAAAGTACTATTATCTTTTCCTAAAATTAGCCAAAATGCTCATGCTAGAAGATTTACCATCAGCACAATAACTACTACAGTGATCCTCACACAACAGATCAGATGTCTAAATTCAAGACACCAGAAGACATTTTAACAATTCCAGTTAGTTTGCATTCCCAATGATGGATATGGTATCATAATTGATTTTAAATTTTGTTTAAAATGTATTATGTGCTCTTTAAAATTTCAACGTATTTTTAAAAAGCAGATGCTAAAAAGTTTTAAATGGTTACAAAACCAAGCTGAAGAATTCAACACGTGTGAATCTGAAAATAATAATTTACTGAATACTGAGATTCTCATGATGTAATTTTTATTATTTTATTTATATATCAAGGAAAACAATATGTTTCCCTTAGTAATAATTTAATTTTAATTTTAATTAAATTATAATAGAAATAACAAGAGGTCTGAGCTCTGCATTATCTGTGGAACCTTGGGTAACTCACGATCTCCCTAAAGCTCCGTTTCCTTATCTACATACTGAGAGGGTTATACTTGTTAATCTCCCAAGTCCAAAATCCTATATAATGATGCTCTAAACTGTACTTCATAACCCTTGACCCATAATCATTCTAATGGTGTCTTTGGAAAACATTTATAACAGATGTGATACGGAAATGTCACTATATATTTTATAATTATATAAGTACATAATATATATAATTATATTGTTAATTATATCATAAATAGTAACTTTTATAGGTTTAAATTATTTGGGAGAATATTATTAGATCAGGGTTTCTCAACATCACTACTGACATTTTGCACTGGATAATTTTGTGCATTTTAGGAGGTTTAGCATCTACCCACCAAATACCAGTAGAATCCCCCAGTGTAACTAAAGAAAAAATGTCTCCAAAATCACCTCTGGTGGAGAACTTCTGATATTAGATTAAAACTTTTGAGGGTTCTTTTGAAGATGTCAAGGAGAAAAGATTGTTTCCATTTTTGCAATATTGGAGGAAAGGCATAAGGCCCTAGCCTTATGAACAAAACAGAAAGGTTCAACTGCAACTCATATACTCGTAATATAAAGAGAAAAGGTACTCTTTTGTATGAGGCCTATTGAAAACATATTAACCAAATACTGTGCAGAGCTAATACAGTAATAATGAGAATAAAGTATAAAAAGCTGAGGAGAAAATCCACAGGTATTCCATCCTCAATAAAGTCAAAGGTTTTTTAATCAGAGATTAATTAATGAAGTTAACAAAATTATTCTTCTCTCTAGCATTTGTGAGGAGACTGAACTAAACATTCTCAAGTCACTTGCTATTCTTTAACCACTGAGAATACCCACATGAAAAACACCTTCACCCACAGTTAAATACAATAAGCATCTATCTGTTTTAATCAAGTGTAAATATACTACACATGCCATGAAAAGTAACACTGAGGACTATCCTGAAGTCCTTTATGTATTTAAAGAAAGGCCAAAAACATTCAGTGTGGAGAAACTACATTTAAATGCTACAACAGAAAAGTCACACATTCACTTTTTGGCTCTTTAATACTCACTATAAAATCAACTCAGCCATATTTTCCACCAAACCGACAAATACCTAGTTTCCTTAGTCTATTCTTGGATAGGTCACCAGACTGGGAATAAGAGACCCAGAGGCTATTCCCAGCTGCAAAACAGACTGGTAATCTCAAGCAAATTATTCACTCAGGTTAAGGTTCCGTACCCGTATCATGCTGACAATACTGAAAATCTGCCCAGAAACAAGCACTGAGAAACCCAGGACTTCCTCCTGCACCCAAAGGACAACTGCAAACGTATTTTTAGATTTTTTAAATCTAAAAATCTGAATAGGATTTTATTTATAGCAACATTTAACATACTTGAAATTTCAAACTGTGTGGTGCCTTTACCACTGCCCTCTATAAAATAAATGCTTTTTTTTTATCACCATGCCTGATTCTGCAAAGCTATATTCAAACTACACAAATCATAATTATTATGTAAAGCCAAAAAGAGCTGTTTTTAATTCAAACTCTTGGGAAGGACGTTAATTTTGCATTTCCTAACTTCACCTAGCTTTTAGTCTACTACACAAGTAGTTCTTTCCTGGCACTGTAAAGAAGTGCTTCACAAAGTCTGAAACGCAAAAGTCTGCCCGATAGCCAAAATCTGGAAAGGCCTTAGGGCTGTTCTTACCACTAAACTTGCAGGTTTTACTAGCGCAACTAATATGCGAATACCAGCGTACATTTTTTGCTCTTGATACCAAATAAAAAACTAATAGACCAAGTTACCCATCTGACCTTTCCGCATATCATAAAACCATAAACACAATGCAATCCAACAGATTTGAAAAAAACAGGGTTAGGAGGGAAAAGGGGTGTCAATTAACGTTAGGCGGCCCCCGCTGTCAGGCAGACACTTGTTAGCCGCCGAGAAGCCACTCACAAAGTTTGCCATCTCGCTGGGGTTAAGGGGCCCTGACTGCGCCGCGGGCCCCGACCCGGAAGACCGGTGTCTGGGAGGCCCCACCGCCCGCTGAGGCCCCGGGCGCGCCAGCCACAAGAGCAGGAAAAGCCCCGGCTTCTCCGCGCTCCTCCGCCGCCTCCCTGCACACAGGCGCACTAACGCACGCGCGCGCACACTCACACACGTACACACACAACAAAAGGCAGACTTGAGAGCCGCGTGCGGAGGTTTGGTGCGCTCAGGAAGTCCCTCCCCCCAGCCGCCGCCGCGCGGCCCGGGGCCTGCTCACTTGCTGGAGCTTCTCTGTGGGTGCGCGGATCTCGGCAGCTCGCAGCTCACCGGCCCTGGCTCTGCTCCGCCCCGCTCGCGGACGATGCCGGCGGACGCGCGGCGGCTCTGGGCCCACTACCCGCGCGACTCCGCGCCGCCGCGCCGCCGGCCGCCGAGCCCAGCGCCGGCAAAATCCCGCCCGTGCGGCTGTCGGATCCGGCCAGGGCTCCCTACTTCCCGGGTTTCTTAAGAAATAAAACTAGTATGCCTAATTATTCTCGGTAAAATTCCCCACCCTTACAAACCACGGGAAATTTAACCCCCTTTCCTTACTGAAACACTAATTAAAAGTAGAATCCAACACAATACTTAGAATAAGAAATCTCTTTCTGTAACCTCTTCCTTAAGCCTTCCTCTTACTGTTCTCCACACCTTAATTTACTCATTTTAGTTTTCCCTTGCCTTCTTGTTTTTAACCTAATAACTGCATTTTCCCAAAAGAATAATTTCCCTAAACCATGAAATTTTACTCTTTTGAAATTTACTTTTCTAATAGTAATAAGCTTCCTAATAAATCCCTATTCAAACTCTCTCCACAACTTTTATAATTTTTATCAGCTCCTAACAAATTCATAAATTACTTTCTCAAACACTGCATTACTGCATTTTTTGTTTATTCCATCATTCCCCCAAAGCTACCCCTCTCCCGCTTAACACAAAAATTTGCCCCAAATTGGCCTCAAATTTTGTGAACCTATTTCAGAGGCCACCAATCACTGAAAAATCCATTTAAGCATACCCCCAATAACTTGACAATCTTTCCTAATATTCTCTACCAACTCATTTGAATCACCATAACTCAAGACTACCATGCTCATTTCCCTAAAGACTAATTATAGAACCTAATCAAATTAACACAACTCTACCAAAATATGCATCTATACATGCAGATGTGTTAAGTGTTGACAAGCACATGTATACAGGACCTTGCAAAACATAAAGTGTGTATTTCATTCTAATCGCCTGGATATTACTCTTCTCAAATTTACAAGGAAAACTTCATGCCAACCAAGATTTTCAGGCATCCAACCTCTATATTGTGAAGTCGTTTATATTAATATAATTATCACTTAAAACATACTGTCTCCATTTCTACTACGTATAATCACTCCCAACACCTTCCTTAAGATATGCATTAGTCTAACCGAAACAATTCACTCAAATATTCAAAATACACCCCCTACTCAACAAGGCCCAAGCTATGTCTGAGGCTGGTCCTGGAAATAATTCTAAACCAAATCTGGCAGGTTATAGCAAAGATGTGAGTTGGGCAAAGTGACAACCCTGGGCCCTCTTAGGCTTTCAAAGCCTTGGGTCTCCATAAGCCCTTCATTATTAAATCTGGTGACTAAATGTCAAAGGGAAGGGGGACAATTGATGAATGACCAGGGGCTAGATTCTGGAATTAATCCTGAAGCAAAATGCACTAGGATGGAACACCAATACTATGTATTTTATACCATGTCATATTTTTCTCTTTGCCACTGAATACATTCTCTCTGAAACTAGAGTAACATCAAAAAACCTGATCTGAACAGGGAAGATCAGAAAAGATTCTTTGCTCAGTTAGTTAATCATGTAAGGAATATAATGCAAATACAAAGGGTTTGAAACAAACAGCATTGGTGTCTTAATGGTTTAAAATGTCAGTTGCCAGAACCACAGCAAGGCACTGATAGAGAATCTCAAAAACCAGTTAAGGTAAGCGCTTGAGTAAAATCTCTGATAGTACAAGGGAAAGGTTGACAGAAGACAAGGTCTGACATAAACGAATACTACTGCAGACCTGGACAAGCAAAAAGTTTGACAGCAGAGACACAGCCAAAAAATGCTCTAGGTCTTCTTAAATATCATCAATGGAAGAAGGTGAAGGTTTCAAGACCTGAGGTTATAATGTCCAAGATTTAAAAGCAAAACAAAATTTTAAAAAAGTATCAGTGTTTCAATTTCAGCCATATTTTGGTTTTGGAACTGGCAAGGTAACTGCTTTAGAGATGTTCAATAAATGATAAATAACTAGAAATATGAGAGTATTTTTAGAATTGTATATCTGGGAGTCACCCATATACAGGTAATAAATGAAATGAGAAGACAGAGCAAACCAGCCTCCTAAGATCATTAATGAGATAGGGGTTGGGGGATAGGTGAGAAGATGAAGGGATTAGAAAATACAAATTGGTCATCACAAAATAGTCAAAAATAGGGATGTGAAATACAGTAGGGGGAATACAATCAATAATGTTGTAAAGACTATGTAGGATGCCAGGTGGGTACTAGGCTTATTGGGGGGGATCACTTCAGAGATTATATAAATACCTAACCACTGCACCGTATACGTGAAACTAATATAAAAGAATATTGGATGTCATATATATATATATGTATATATATATATATATATATATATATGGTCACAGGATGTAAAATACAGCATAGGGAATATAGTCAATGGTATTGTAATAGCTATGTATGTCAGAGGGATAGCAGACTTGGTGGGGCTATCACTTTGAGAGGGATGTAAATGTCTAATCATTATGTTGTTTTGTACACCTGAAACTAATAATAAAATTAAATTAAATTTTAAAAAAGAAATGAGATAAAAGTCATTTAGACAAAAAGAAAAAAATAAATAAATAAACTATAGAGGCTGTGTTAGATCCCTTAGGACACTTCCTTCCTGCCATCCACCACATTCTTTCTACTTTTTACCTGAACCTCTTTACGTATACAAATTATCACCACACAATTTTTGCAAATAAGTTTGATGTGGTTTTGAGGCACTCAAGCAGAGATCAAAGATTTCAATGTCTCTATCATTTATGCTGTTTTTTTTTAAATAGTTATGCATGATGTCCTATCACTTTTATAACATCATAGGTGGCAAGGATTGTCCTTAGATGCACAGAGAAGGAATAGGCTCCTGGCATTATTTCCTGGGTAGCATTATGCTTTCTCCATATTTTCTGTCCTAAAGCTATTCACTCTTTTTTTTTTTTTTTTTTAAGATTTTTTATTGGGCAATTGGGGGATGGGAACAGTGCTGGGGAATTAGGGGAAGGGGAACAGACAAGTTGCTGTCATTTTGTTCT
>NW_017731358.1:4204763-4206768 GCF_001890085.2 Hipposideros armiger | reverse complement strand
TTCAGCATCTTAGCTGTGGAGGGCAGTGTCACTGGCCCTCATATGTGGGATCCGAACCGCGGCCCTCTGGCGTCCCAAGCCAGTTCTTAACCATCGCGCCACTCGGCCGGCCCTATTCACTCTCTTCTTCATCTTACTTTTATTCCTAGTCAGGTAACTGCAACCTCCTCATTCATTTCCATATTATCCATTTATTAGCTTCTATCAGCTTGTCCATGTTCTTTGTCAACAAAGTACCCCATGTCTTTTGCCTTTCGTTATTAGTACACTTCTATCTCATCTTTTTTTTTCGTTCTCTTTCTAATACACAAATCTCAGTTGAATTTATATCAGTATGTTACACGAGTAGTTATGATTTTGAAAGTATAATTTATTTATAAAGAAATGTAAAGAATGGGTGACTGTAACAAATCCATCTATTGGGTTGTCAGAAAAGTCATGACATATTTTTCTATGTTTTTCGTTGCAAAAATGAGTCATGACTTTCCCGACAACCCAATATTTCTCTCCATCCCAACGCCACAGCAATTCAGATCACGATCATCTCTTGCCTGGATTGTTGTCTTACCTCCTCTTATCTCAAGCCTGACTTTTCCTGGACAACCTGCTTCTCTCATGACTCAGCTATCCATTCTCCTACTCCTTCAGCTTGAGAAGAGGACCGACTGTGTCCTGCTCCCCAGGGACACTCCCACTGTTCTCCAGCACTAAAAAATCTCTTTGCAGTTCACATTATTCAAACCATTCCATCAGCAACATCTACCAAGCTCCAGAATACCCTCCCACCTGCCTTCCTCAAAGAGTTCAATTCTATTTTGTCCCATATTTAGCCATTATTCTCAGTGACTTCAACAAACGATGCTGAAGAGCTTTCTACATCCTGACTTTCCTCAACTCTTAAAACCTTCATCGGTACTTCAGCCACCCATGCATATATACTGAAAACAAGTCATAATTGGAAGTGTTGTACCACTAGGGTTGTAACTTCAAAAACCCTTTATGGTTTTTATCCACAACTACTTTATTTTCTAGTTCTACACCTGCTCTTCACCTCCTTTTAACTTCCCTTGTTTCCCTACACAATTTAAATTTGTTGATCAGCCATTTTAATACTGCCCTCTCCAGAATATCATGACTTTCCATTATATTCACCATGTATTATATCTCCCCAATGATAGACAATCTTCACCATGTTTTCTCCACACCCACCCACACCACTGAGTGTTAAGCATCACCAAAAAGCTATGAAATTGTCTACAACTGATTTATTCTGAATACAACTCTCATCTCATTGACTAACCTAAATCATTAATCCCATCAATCTATTCCACAAAATTCCCTCAAATCACAACTTCTCCACCTCTTCTCCGATCCTCTTTACAGCTTCTAAAATTCTGTATCTTCATCCATTGGTTACTTCTTCCCTCCCATTTTAGAAAAAGAGTTGTTCCTCCTTAAAATAAATTTCTTAATACAATTCCTACAGCCAATGCTTCCATAGTCTCCCAATCCACTAAATTCTTTATCCCCATGTGCTCTGGTCTCTGAATTGTTCTCTTGAAAGGCAAAAAAATAATTCTATGTACCAAATCCTATGATGGACCACCACCCAACTCTTTATCCTCTTTGGCAATGACACTTGAACTATCTCCTTTGGTTTATGTCACTGTACCACATGATTCTACTCTGGTCTTTCTAGTTGCTTCTTCAATCTCCAGTGACGACTAGTCCTCTCCTTAGCCCCAAAAGTGGGTCTTTTCCTAAGTTCTGCCCTGGAGCTTTCTCTAATTCTCTCCCCCTCACAGTCTCATCTCTAACCACTGCCTCTGTAGTGATTATGTTGATATGATTATCTTCCCCCAGCTCCCAAAAATAATCTTTAAAGATTTTTTTTTTTATTGGGGAATTAGGGGACGGGAGCAGCGCTAGGGAATTGGGGAAGGGGAACAGACAAGTTGCTGTCCTTTTGTTCTTCAGTCTAGTTGTGGAGGACGTTGCTTCACTG
>NW_017731358.1:4198875-4204623 GCF_001890085.2 Hipposideros armiger | reverse complement strand
CAGCTACTCATGGTAGCCCATGGCAACCCACTGCAGCAGAGGCTGCAGCCTATACCGTCGCCTGGCAACTCAGGACAGCCCAGCTCCAGGTTGAGCTGTTGTTCAGCATCTTAGCTGTAGAGGGCAGTGTCACTGGCCCTCATATGTGGGATCCGAACCGGGACCCTCTGGCGTCCCAAGCCAGCTCTTAACCAACGCGCCACTCGGCCTACCCCAAAAATAATCTTTAAACCATCACCTTCTACTACAATCTAATTTATTCCTGAGGAATTAAAATATGATTTAACTACATTCTTCAATTATTGCTTCAATTAACACCTCAATTATCAGTCCAAATAATTTCATAGACATCAGCGCTCTACCAAATCCAGAATTAGTAGCTTCAATTATCAACTCTATGTACATATTCCCAAATCTCTACTGGACCTCTTTCTTCTGCTGAATCCAATATTTTTAATTCTAGCTCGATAATTGCCCTTGAATACTTCCATTGGTGCCTCACACACTGGTCAATGCATCTTAAAACTGAAGTAGCCATTCGTCCCCACCAAAATAGTTCTGCTAACTCATCCAATAATTTCTTTTAATGGCACCACCATTCTCAGTCACCCAAGAAAAGCCCTAGAATTTCCCATAATTTTTCTTGTTCACTTTTTCTCCACTTTTCCCAAAAGCCCATTTGACATCATATCCTTCATCTTTCTTTGATGTATTTCTTGTATCTATCCCTTTCCTTTTATTCCCACTACCACCATCCCAACTTAGACTCTCGATACTTCACACTTTTGTCACAGCCTTCTAACTCTGTCTCCTAGTTACTAGGTTCTCTTCATAGCAAAACAAACAAACAAAAACACAGGTCACCAGATCAGTCTTCTTAAACCCACCTTATTGCCCCACTCAAAAATAGTTCCCCACTGCATACTGAGTCAAGTTAAAACTCCTTCGACTTCCAAAAAATAGAAACCACTCAACTGTCCAACAATCACGGAATGGACACACGAAATTTACCAGTGTTGTGATATATTCATACATAGAATGGAATCCCACAAAGCAATGAAAAAGAATTAACTACTGCAATGTGCATCATGGATGAATCTCACAGACATATGTTAAGCATAAGAAACCAGACACAGAAACATGATTCCATTCCTATGAAACGCAAAAGCACACAAAACTACTCTGTTGTGATAGAGGTCAGAATAGTAGTTACTTTTGGTTGAGGAGACATCAACCTGGAGGTGACACAGGAGGAAGCCTTCTGGAGTGTGGGAAATGCTCTATATATCCAACTCAACAGTGGTTACATAATCGTATACCTAAAAAATTCATTAACCTGTACCCTTAAGATTTGAGCAATTTCTATGTTATACCTCAATAAATTCTTTAAAACCCGTTTAGTCTGGATTTTTAGATGTTTCAACTACTTTACAGCTTTATTTCCCTCCATTCACCCCTAAATTCCAGCTAAACATATCCAGAAGTTTTCTGTCACTCCTATCACTCCCTCTTCTTGGAATGTCAACTCTCACCAGCTTGCCTACTACTATAATCCTATTTATGCTTCAAGATCTAAGCTAACCAATTCCTCCACAAAGTTGAAGCTGCCATAGTACTTCTGTATACACATTTTTGTCCCTGGATAAACTCCTGAAAAACAAGAACTGTGTTATATACAAACATGTATGCTACCTGCCTACCATGTACACAGTATACAAAATATCCCATGAATGAATAAATTCTAGTCCATCAAAAGCACCCTTCACTCTAACCCTACCTTCTCAAACCCATCCATCACATTCTCCACTCACAATTTATTCCTCAGTTTACGTATTTAATTATTCAACAAACTGAGAACCTACTATATGTAAGAAACTATCACTTCCTACTCTAAACTATCCAAAAAAAGGTAATCCAATTTTAGCTGTTGCCTTTTGAATCTTTCCACACCTCTAAATTTCCAATCTTCTTCCCCTCCTCTCTCCATCTAATCACATCCCACCCCTTCATTTCTAATTTTGTTGCTATCAAACTGTTGTAATTTGAGTCCTTCTTAGTCTCTCCAGTAGCCTCCTAACGGGGCTTTTCACCACCAACCTTACTCTACCACCACACTGCCACCAATCTATCCTGCATGGTATAGCTATTGTCAGATTAAGTAATCCAATATACAGTCCTTGATTCAATTCTCAAAAAAGTACAATAACTACACTTCAATGATATATGTTAACATACTTTAATCTTCAAATCCTTGCCAGACAGTATGATTATCAATTTCCTAATGAGAAAACTGAGTCTCAGAAAGGAAGTAATCCTTTCCATAATCAAAGCATGGGTAAACAGAAGGGCAATCCTTAAACCCAGCTTTTATTTGCTTACCAAGCAAAACACTGCATCCTATCAAATACAAACTACTTAATCCAGCTTTCAAGGCCATCCATTTTCTACCCAACCCCAAATAAGTCTCTTCCTACCTTACATCATATTATGTCCTATTCATGAACTCTATCTTCCAAACTACAGGTTGTGATCAATTTAGTCCTGAAATCAGTTTAATGAGTGACAGTAATCTTTCTTTTTAGCCAAACAGGAAAGAATAGAAAACATCTGAGGACATCCAACATAGTAAGGACTGTTATAGTTACTGAAACTTTTTGTTTTACAAGTACATGCAGACATTCACACATGCATACATCAGGTGAAGATGTAACACTGTTTCTTACTGTAGGTGACAGTAAAAAAAATAGTAACTTACTATTCTCTACATATCCTTGGCTTCTCACCTCCAAACCTTTGCTTTTACTAATCCCTCAGGTTGGGAATGCTCTCTTTCCAGTAATTTCTGCCATTGGGGATCCTATCCATCCCTTCAAAGATAAACCAAAATGCCACTTCCATGCCACCAAATGCAGTCGCAGGTTTTCCCCTAGTCAAATGTCATTACTCCCTTTTAATATTTGGTATTTTCTTATGATACATTTGTGACCATAATGTAGTTATTAGTGCACAAATCCAGCTCCCTTATTAGAATATAAATTTCAAAGGATTTATTCCTGACTGCATCTAACAATGCTTTTACATGCAACAAAAGTGCATTATCTGTGCACTAAAGAAAACTCATCCCATCACTTTCTGAAACCTGTTATAAATCAACGTAATTCCTACTACATTCCACCTTCTGTTAACTCTTATCCTTCAAATAGTCTACCATCTTCCTCCCCAAAATAGCAATTTCAAATAATCCTCGTTACCTTCAATCTTCTCTGGCTTTCCTCTAAACATAACCAGTCATATATTAATCTTTTTTTTCTTTCAGAATCATTCTCTATATGGGATAAGACCTTTTCTTCTCCATCTGCTTATCTTCCACTTTATTCCTAGTTTTCTAACATCCATAATGATAGATCTTATAATTTTTCATTTTTAAAAATTCATTTTTCAATTATATTGACATACAATATTATATTAGTTTTAGGCGTACAAAACAACATAGCGATTAGACATTTATATACCCCACAATGTGATCACCCCAATAAATCTATTATCCATCTGACACTGTACATAATTATTACAATATTGACTATATTCCCTATGCTGTACTTTACATCTCTGTGACTATTTTCTTTTTCAATTATAGCTGAAATTCAATATTTCAACTATATTTTGAAACTAATTTATATTAGTTTCAGGTGTAGATCTTATATTCTTTAAATAGATTTTTCTTTCATTTTCAGCTAGCCTTCCTCAATTATTAATATTTCAATTCATGTACATATACTTGGCAGCCCCATTAAATCCTTTGTAGAAAAAGCCTGGTTACGAATAAATAAATTGAAGCAAACAGAAAACATATAGATAATTTAGATCTCCTAAATTATCTCAGATACTTCTCCATTCATTTATTCAAAGAGCATGTGTCTACTGGACATATGCCCTCAATTCTCTATTCTGTTCTGTAATTCAGAAAGCAGCTTTGAGAAAAGCATGCAGGAAAATGCCAGAATAACAAAGCCAAGTTGACTCATGCTCCTCACTCACAGAGACCAAGAAATTGTGGGGTACGGGCTCAAAAAAGAAAAAACTAAAAGTTACACTAGATATACATGGAAATAGACACACACACACATCACACACACACACCCCGTTGTTCTAAAGGGCTCAAATTCTACCCAGCAAAGGTAGATTTGAAAAGGAACAAACCAGTAGGAGTAGTGAAAATGAAATAGGAAGAAAGCATTCAGACAAAAATAGACCAGGACTCTAGGTTCATTCTAGGGCTGCAAGAGAAATTTGGAGCAATTTAGTTCCTCTCCTGAGATCCCTAAGGAATCCTTTCAACTATCTAGCTGAAGTATGGTGCACTGAAATCCTTTCCCCAAACCTTAGCCAGTGTTCATTTCTCCATTCTCTGAGCTTCTAAAGCACTTTACGTCTGTAAAACTCATTTGAGAACTTACTCATAAACTCTCTTGTTCACAGTAATGAAACTACTACATTAACAAACCCAGAATTTATTTACATATTAAAATCAGTATGGTCCTCTTTAAAATCTTGGGAGGCTATCACTTATTTTCTCCATCCAACCATCCGATGCATTTAACCAACACTAATCTTAGTGCCTAACTAACTACATATGAACTGTCACCTGCGTTCAAAGTATTTCCAACTTTCTCTCCAGGAGTGTTTTCCAAAGTCAGTTAGTAAGTCAAACAATAAAAATCAGCCCCCCTCCCCCAAAAATAATTCCCATTTCTGTCACTAAATGAATTTAAACCAAAACTATTCTTTATTCAGTCTACTTGATAGCAACAGATCTTCAGCATTTCTAAAACTCAAACCTTTCAAACTGAAAATATATTTGTCACCAATGAGACTATTCAGAATGACATTATGCCCTGTATTGTTTGTAACTGTGCCATCCTAGAGGGATTATGAACTCCTAGTGGATAGGGACCACGTTTTACTCATCTTTATAAAGGCTCCCCACTCCAACAGCACACAACAGATACTCAATAAACAGGTAAATTGTAGAGAATGTGCTAGAGGGGCAGAAGGTAAGTCAGAAAAGGTGCTCCAAAAAAATTCTGGACAGTATTCTGAAAATAACTATCAAAATAAAAAGAAATTCTCATCAAAGGTACTTTTTTTTTTTTAAGAAATTTTATTGGGGAACAGTGTGTTTTTCCAGGACCCATCAGCTCCAAGTCAAGTAGTTGTCTTCAATTTAGTTGTGGAGGGCGCAGCTCCTTGGACCATGTGGGGATCGAACCGGCAACCATGGTGTTATGAGCCTGCGCTCTAACCACCTGAGCTAACCAACTGCCCTCGAAGGTATGCTTTTGATATTTGTTTTTCAAAAATCAATTTTCTGAAATATTACAGTTACTGGGTTAACTCAAAACTGTCTTTGTCCCCTTAAAAGAATATAAATATTGTAAATTTTTGAAGGTAGAACTTCATCACACACGTTTTTATTATCTTAAAAATGAATTAAATCAAATCAGACAGATTCTTAAAACAGCTAAAAATCTCTAAGCAGTCATGTAGGCCTGAAGTAAGAAAATCTAAATTAAGCCAGCCCCAGTTCCAGACCAGATTTACTCAAACTAAACTAGCCTCAGATCAGAAGAGAACCTTTGGTCCCACACCTTTGATATTTCTGCAACTGTTACAGTTCCATTCTAATCCATTCTGTCTTTTTCCCTTAAATATAAAAGGCCTTCCCCAGTTGGATTTCACTTTTGTCCT
>NW_017731358.1:4147148-4198775 GCF_001890085.2 Hipposideros armiger | reverse complement strand
CTCTCTCTCTCTCTCTCTCTCTCTCTCTCTCTCACATCATTTTGTCTGCAATATCCCCATAGTGCTCAGCAATTTCACACATTCCCACTATTATCACTAAAGAGTGAACACTACTTTCTATCAGTCATTCAACAGGTATTTACTAAGCACTTAAGAATCAACCTGTTATGAGTATCCCTAGACATTAAAGGACTGATCTCTAGAGCAGGTTACAATCTAGCCACCATTTGCAAAACAAAGATAATTTCTATAAGCAAAGACAACATTTAGCAGTATGTAATCTACACGAATGCTGTTTTTATTCAAAGTAAGGAAGATTCTCAAGGGGTGGGGTTACTTAAACAAGACTTCCTCAAATGGGAGGAGATCTTTCTATTCTCTCAATCACAATCACATTGACTTAGTGATGCTGCACCCCATACACAAATTCCAAAAACCAGTATTTTATGAATCATAATAGTTGAGCAGCATACCTTTTCCACCATCCGTGGCTTAAATACGCTAATTTCCTTATAACTGCCACAAATCTCGGTCTCACCACTGTAATTTAAATCTCTCTTCACACCAATTATATCCAAGTGTCCTCAGAATTCTTTACCTTTTCTACAGCCTCCCACAAAATTATCACCATCTCCATCATACCCTCTTCCTCACCACCCTCCCCCTCTTATCACATTTGCCCACCACTCCCCACAAAAAAGAAATGCATATCCATGTTAATCCATTCCTTCCTCAAACACAGAAGCCTGGAAAGGACAATTACGGATCATTTTAATCCATCCCAGATTCCCCACACTAAAACTCTCCAGCAGACTGTCAAAGAATACTGCACAGTTGACCTGTAAGTAATTCCAAGATGAACTAACATTGCCAAGCAACTCCTCCTCATCGCTAACTAGCAACCCTTATGCTGCAAAGACCATCTTTCCTACAATCTAGTTTTTTGTATATAGGTCCAAACAACAAACTTCCCTTTATCATCTCACCAAATATTTCCAAGTCTAATCTTAACGGCTTTCTCTTTAAGTGTATTACATAAAGATACAAAAACACTGAATAACTAAAATAGTAACTACCAAAGGTAGGAAAGGAGAAGCAGAAAGGATTTAATGCCAGTGATACAAATCCTTTCCATTCATTGTAAAAAGTCTTGACCTCTTCATAGTGTCATTTTGATCAAACAAGAAATAATAGTGCATTCATGATATTTGCACACCTGGAGAAAAGCATAATAAGAACTACAAAAATTAATGCTTACAAGTAGCAGACTGGCAAGTGGGACTACAACTGAAGAGGTAAAACAGGGGCTATTGCTTTTCATTATAAGCTCCCTCATATAATTTTATTTTTAAATCATGTACATGTATTATTCATAAATTTAAAAGGGAAGAAAAATAATAATGACATACTATATTTAAGTTCATAAACTTACAAAAATTAAAAAGAACTGATAATATATAGTGCAAGTTAGGGGAAGAAAAACAGACCCTCTCATACCATGATGACAATAAAAATGGGAACATCCTACTATGTGATATACTGAAGCATGCTACAGTAACATATATTGTACTGACATAAAAAGTTTTCCAGTTTTTAAAAAATAATCCTGGATTATTTCTGAGAAAAATTTTAATAAAAGCCGTCTCCACTCTAACACTTTTAAATTATCATCCTCCTTTAGAGATATTTGCTAAATGCATGATTGAATTTTTCCATCCCTCTCCCAAATTTCTTTCTACCTCATCCATTAATCCCTCCACCCTGCACTTCCATAAAAAGATTTTTCATACCACCCTCTCCTCACTTGAATTAATGTTACAATGTAATGTGTATGCAAATATTTAATAACCAATTTTCAGGTGAATAAAACTGATTCAAAAAGTGAATAAAATTTTAAGAGTATGGTCCTAGCCCAGAGTTCCTCTTGGAAATCTGGTCTGGTGTGAACTCAGCAAATCCAACAGGCCTTGGTTCATTTCCTGATATAAAAATGCTAATAAAAATAAAAAAATCCGGTCTCTTCAAGTTCCCCTAGACCTCATGGCAACCAGTCCCAGCTTTGCAACCTAAGACCAAAACAGATATTCTAGATCCTTCATTCTGCTGGCCACACTTTGTAGGCTGATGCATTTTCTTCAATATCACCTCGCCTCAATGACAGCATACATTCAGGAACTGTGAATGGCAGGTCTCCGACCAACCCCAGTTATGGAACCAGTGCAGCCAATTAAGACTAATTTGAGCTATAAATGGATCTTCCAAAGAAGGGCCACGATGCATGGAATACTCCCCCCTCTCCCAATCATTAATTATCACCCTGTGTAGTGCAACCCAAGCTGAATATGGCACCTGTTCTGGACCATTTAAGCTGGGCAGTGAAGAAGAAAACCACCAAATTAAGTAATTTCCACACCAGATTTGCCAGGATAGTGTTCATCCAGCCTCTAATAAATGATAATACTTCAAATTTGCTAAAATCTAAACTCCGTGGCCTAGAGAATACCTGTGGGCCAGGTGTTTTCTTGAGATCTGTTTCAGAGATTCACACACTCACTGGTGCGGTTCTAAAATGTCTCAGAGCAAACTGCAGACCAAGGTCTAATTTTCAGTGACCCATACCACTACCGGGACCCACACTTACCAGATGTCATGTACAGAAGAGCCCCAAACAGGTTCGGAACTAGGCCATCCTGGCCCATCTGGAATAGCTCTTTAGTCCTTGGGCCAACGTTTATAAAATTCGACTACATCTGTCTATTCTATCATGCATTCTCTTCATATTCTCTAGCATTTAGCACTCGCTCTTGCTTCAAACACCATCCTTCCTATTCACGGACACCCCTTCTTTCCCTTTCTTTAGAAAGGCTTCAGGTCTTTCCACGACAATATACCTAATATATCTGCACAATGAACACCCCCCCGGAATCCTCAAGACTCCTCCGCTGCCGCCCGCTGCATTCTTCCACCTAGCCGGTATCCTTCCCCCGGCCTCTCCTGGTGCACACTCCCACCAGCTTTCCCGCAAGGATTCCCTTTTCTCCTACCCCTGCCCTTCCCTTCTGCCAAAGAACACTGTGACTGAGGCCTGCGGTGCATAAAGCACTGCACCAGGCACGATGGACAGAAGCCTGCTGTCTCCCGAGCCTTTTCACACCCACACCGAGCACCTTCTGGCCTCCGCGTGCAAACATCCCACCTCCTTCCCTGCCTCTGACACCCCCCACCCCAGGCCTCGGAGGCCGCCTGCTCGCCTCCGCCACCCCCGTCATTCTCCTTTCTCAAACCCCCAACCCACCCTCCGCGCCCTGCTTCCTCCCGTCCCCCAGCCTGCTCCTGCATTCCCCTCGGCCTCGGCCGGTCGCCTGGCCACCCCCAGCCTCGCCACGGCTCGCTCCCCCCGGGGTCAGGCCGTTACCGCCGCGCGCTCCCCCCGCGCGCCGCCCCCTCCCCCTCCCCCGCCCTCCCCCGGGCCTGGGCCTGCCAGGCCGAGCGCTTTACCGCGGGCGGGCGCCGAGTCGCGCGGTCACCGACTGCAGACGGTGGCAGCTCCAGCCTTTCTAGGGGCCTTGAGAGGAGGGGAAGGGGGGAGGGGGGAGAACTTTTGCGGTGGCAGCTTCGGCAACAGCTCCCACCCCTGCGCCTTTCTCCTCTTCCTCCCCCTCCTCCTCCTCTTCCTCCTTCTCTTCCTCCTCCCAGAGCAGTAGAGACGCAGACATGCCGCGGCTAGAGCGTCGCCGCAGTCGCCGCCACTGCCGGCGCGGTGCATTATGGGAAGCCCCGCACACGGGAAGCGGTCCGCGGCGCCCGCCCTCCCTATCCCCGCGACTCAGCTGGGAAGACCCAGCGTGGCTTCGATTCCAGCGCCTGCGTGTCATTGGCCCGGCGTGGCCGGGGAAGCTGGCCCCGAGCTGCCGGTCCCACGGGCTGGGCCTGAAAGTGTAGCAATTTGAAAAAGATCGGAAACGTCTTTGGGGGTCCGCCGTCACCCTTAATCAGTACCTAGCGTTCTGAGAAGTGGAGAACTTAGGGGTCGTGTGCGTTTCAGGCCCGGGGGAAAAAGGAAGGGGCGGGAACATAGGTGAAAGGTTATCTACCAGAATTTCTTGGCTTTTTCGTTTCTCGTCTCTTAACCTAGCCCTCTACCACCTTTTCCGGAAGCAGCGGCCCTGTGCCCTTGAAACCAGCAAACCCCCGTTAGTGGCTGCAAACTGAGTTGCAGGGTGTAAGCACAAAACAAGATCAAGAGCTCAGGCCCTGGACCCTGTTACGCAAGGTTTTACACGATTATTTTCCGCTCACTTCACCTGGGGCCCAAACCTCGATCTATCCGGCAAGGACTTGGTAATCTATGTAAAACTAGAATTGCACAATTATGCCTCATCCTTTGGAGGCCCTTTAAGTGACCTTAGTTAGCCAAGTTGTGACCTTCGTGGTGTCAATCAATTAACATTTATTAGGCACCCTGAGGTGTTTGTGCATACTGGGTGGTTTATAACTACTCATCTTTATGTCCCCACCCTACTACAAGGTCAGCCACGTGACATAAAAAAGATGCTCTGTGAATGTTGAATGATTATGAGCATCAGAAACTTACCATGGGACAAAACACCATTAGGATTTCTTCATAATAGTCTGAAGATTTATTTAGTGTCTGCTTAAACATATTTAAATAATACATAACCTCTGAGGGGAGAGGGAAAGGAAAGGTGTTAAAATATCTGTATAACCATTTCTGGAGTTCTCCCCTTGTCTACACCCGCCTCCCACCCCTTGCCAAATGAATGTTCATTTAAATAGTGCATTTTGGCAAAATTCCAAAGTCCCAAATTCTGCACTTGTGATGGCACTGAATTAGATTAGTGTCTGCAAGGTTAATGTTCCCCCAGGCATTAACCTTAGTAAATCGTGATGCCTGTTTAGAAATAGCTGAGGCCCAGAAGTTCAGCTTAATTTAGACACAGGTAACTAAGAAGAGCAAGGATATGCCACAGCACCACATCAACTCTCCATGGGCTTTCTCCATTAAAAAACATAAATTTTAATAAGATGACAGTGCATATTCTGAATGCTAATTGCAACAAAACAGTGATACAAGCTGGAGCAAGAGACACTTATCTGGAGGACAGCCTTCTGGCAACTTCTAGCATCTGCAATGGCATCAAATTCAGATGTTAAAATAAAAAATACCTCTGACAGCAAAGAAGCCAACTCTGAATATTAGGTAATAGGAAAAGTAATAGCTCAAAAGGATTGAAGTCCTGGAGATTACACTCAATGGACTGAGCTTGACTGGTTTGCCATTAGGAATAGATCTAGTTGTTTGCTCAACACCATAACTATGAAACAATAGAGAAATAACTGTTTAACGAGCAGAATAAAGAGCACTATAGAGGTAGTGACAGCAGAAGTGATAATGGGGGAATAAACTTAAGCCTTTTGTAGGTTAACCATCTACAGATATTTCCCAGCCCTAGTTTGCCTCTCCATGCTCCTCTTGCTCACCTCCCCAAACACCAGCCTTAGGCATTCAGCCAATTTTCTTTTTCTAAATTTTATTTCTAAATAATTATAGACTCACAAGTTGCAAAAATACTAGTGCCAAGTCCCATTTACCCTTCCCCCAGCTTCCCGCAATGGTGACATAAAGTTTTATTAAGATATTAAAACCACGAAATTGACAATGGCACATTACCATTAACTAGACTACAAATTTACTTTGTTTTTGCCGTTTTTTAAAATGCTGCATTCGTGTGTGTAAATGCAATTTTATTCCATGTGTAGATTCGTGTAACCACTACAAAGATACAGAACTATTCCATCACCACAAAAGAACTTCTTCATGCTAACTTTTTGTAGTCACAAATCCACCTCCCGTCCCACCCCCATCCCCCTTCATCCCTGTCCCCTAGTAACCATTAATCTGTTTTCTATCTCTATATTTGTGTGATTTCAAGAATGTTATATAGTGCTCACTTCAGCAGCACATATACTAAAATTGGAACAATACAGAGATTAGCATGGCGCCTGTGCTAGAATGACACCCAAATTCTTGAAGCATCACAAAAAAAAAGTGTTATATAAATGGACTCATACAACATGTAACCTTTTGAGATTGATGTTTTTACCTAAACATAATGCTCTTGAGTTCCATCTAGGTTGTTGCAGGTATCAACAATGTTCATTTCTTTTTACTGCTAAGTAGTATTCCATTGGATGAATACCGTATTTGCCGGCATATAAGACGACTGGGCGTATAAGACGACCCCCTAACATTTCCACTCAAAATACAGAGTTTGTTATATACTCGCCGTATAAGACTACCCCCTCTTCCGCACACCTTCCACACACCAAATAAAAGGTAAAACAATATCAGATTTGATTTCAACATTTATATTTATATTCAAATGCTTATGACATGCAGGAAAACTGTCACAAGGCTGTATGTAATCAAACATATACATAAATCGCGATTCGCGATTTTGCGCTATCATACTGGGTGTATGGTCGGCTGTGTGCGATTTTGCGAGTGTGGTAAAATCGCATAACAGCAAAATCGCATAACAGCCGAGCATACACCCAGCAGCACTGCTGATGCCTGAACGGTATGTGGAATGAAGTGGGCGGGCATCGGGAGGCCACTATGGCACGGGGCAAGCACTATGGGCAGTCTATCTGAAGTGTACCTGGCGTATAAGACGACCCCCCACTTGGAGGCATATTTTTCAGGGCCAAAAAATCGTCATATATGCCGGCAAATACGGTATATCAGGGTTTGTTCATGCATTCCCCAGGTAAGGTACATTCTGGTTGGTTCCAATTTTTTTGCTATTACAAGTAAAACTGCTGTAAACATTTGTGTACAGTATACCTCAGAGATATTACAGGTTAGGTTCCAGACCACTGCAATAAAACAAGTCGTAATCTTTTTGCTGGTGGAAAATGCAACATTTGTGAAATGCATAAAGTGAAGCACAATAAAACAAAGTATGCCTGCACAGGCTTTTGTGTGAACTTAAGTTTTAATTTATGTGGGATAAATGCCTAAGATTATGATTAATGTATACAAGGTCTGACAATTAGGTTCACGAACTCATCCTACAACAAGTGCTACCTACCTCATTGCTGAATATCACTACGGTCACCTTCAAAGTACTCCCCTTGGGGAGCTATGCACCGATGCCAGCACCTAGTCCATCCTTCAAAGCAATTTGGGAACTTTTTCTGGAATGGCCATCAGAGCTGTCGTTGTATTACCTTTGATGTCCCGAATGTCATCAAAATGTCTTCCTTTCAATATTTCCTTTATCTTTGGGTAAAGAAATTAGTCATTGGGGGCCAGATCAGGTGAGTAGGGAGGGTGTTCCAATACATTTATTTGTTTACTGGCTAAAAACTCCCTCACAGACAGTGTTGTGTGAGCTTGTGCGTTGTCGTGATGCAAGAGCCGTGAATAGGTGGAAAGTTCAGGTTGTCTAACTTTTCCACGCAGGCTTTTCAGCACTTCCAAATAGTAAACATGGTTAACTGTTTGTCCAGTTGGTACAAATTCATAACGAATAACCCTCTGATATCAAAAAAGGTTAGCAACATCGTTGCAACAATTTCGTAAACGTAATTGTCAGACCGTGTGTGTGTGTGTGTGTGTGTGTAAAATCATGTGCAGATGATGTGTAAAGTTGTATGATATTATTTATTCTATCCTATTGTATTTCATTGAAAAAACCAGTTATAACTTTAAATTTGATTTCAGAAACCACTAAAGGAGCTTAACCAGAAGTCTGGCAAACACTGCCCCAACACAGCCTCCACAACCAGAGTGTTTTTTCTAACTCAGAAGTCTTGTCATGTTACTTCCCAACATAAAATCCTTCAGTGGCGATCTGTTGGCCTCCAGCAGTTTTTCCCATACATCCATCGTTTATGGTTGCTCATGTACCAACTGTAATATAATATATTCAATTTTTTGTCTGTAAATTGAATCACTTTTGTCACTCAGCCTCATCTTAAGCAATAATTTAAGAGAAATAATATGTTGGATATATGAGTTATATATTTTTCTAATGCATATTAAATCCATTAATTACCAAAATAAAAAATGTTGGTCTGTGTACCATCTAAAATCCTCTTGTTTAGCACCCAGCCACACTCTGGGGAAACCTGCTCTCAGGATAAAGGTCAGAAGCCTCAACATAGCCCACAAGACACTCTCAGGCTTGCTGGTGCTTTCCGCAGCAGTCCCTTTTTTTTTTTTTTTTTAACCACTTCCTGCATTCATTCATTCTGAACGAGGGCAGGTCGCTGAAGGCCCTCAACTCTCTGACTCTAGGACTCTACTACCATCTCCTTCCTCTGCCCAGAGCCTCACTAAAACCCCACTCACCCCCTTTTAGGTCTCAGCTTAAATGGGGTAATCTTGGGAAAGCTGTCCTGGCCTCGGGGCTGCGCTCCGTCGTCCCCCAGGATCCTATACTTAGAGTTGTATCTCCTTGAAGTGAAGCAGCTTCTTCACCATGTTTTACTCCAACTGAAAACTGCAAGTTCCTTTTGGGGAGGAAGAGCATTTTATTTACCAATAGTATTTCTAGTATTTAGTATAGTGCCAGAAATTCAATAACAATTTGGTAGATGAATAAAAGAGCAAATGCATGGATATCTCAAGGAAATGAATATTGGTAACACTCAGCACGTTGCCTGAAACATGCATAGGCATTCAAAAAAATACTGTTGAGTGATTGAAAGAAGTGAGGGTTGATCCTCACCCTAGTGACATTACCTTTAAAAAAAAATTGAGAGGTGATCTAAAACTCTAAGGTGCTTACTCTATGTGACATTATTCTCTCCCCTCTACCCAGGAAGAGGTCAGAAATGAGGTCAAGATGTCTACCTGTGGCCTAAGAGATTTTTGGTCCCTCGATAAACAAACCCACCATGACAGAGGACAGGGTTTGTTGGGAAAGCAACAGCACAGTGGGGCTATATATCTGTATGCTTTTCTCTTACTCAATGTAAAGTAGCTATAAAGCAAATATTAAATGTTTGTATTAACATTATGCACATGTTCCATACATTTAATGTTATTTTACTATATATCTAGATTTTGATGCCATTATCCTCCTTTTCTGAGATTCTAGAATGCAACCTGTGTGATTCTTAATACCGATAGTAACAATGTTTCTTGCAATGTGTGCCGTAGGGATGTATCATAAAGATTTTACAGTAACTAAATTGTACTCCAAGACTTTTTTTTTTTCTTTTCTCTATCAGTTCTACTATCTGGCATCTTGGGGAATGTGGTGTTTGGTATAAAATGGAGTCTCCAAATAACTGATGTTTCATCTTGTAAGCACCAAAACGGTTAAGAAACAAAAAAAGATGAGAACTTTCCCAATATACTGCACACTTCCCTGGATTTTTAAACAAAAAGCCCCAAATCTTAATGGTTCCATGCAGACGTAGGGCTCTCCCTATGGACGTCAGTTATTTGGATGTCACATCTGTCCATGCCAGAGGTCTGAGGAGCACACATGCAAACTCGGATGATATGGATCCTGAGGCTAAATGGGTGATGACTTCAACTGTGACATTGAAATGTATTTTCTTACCAACAAAACCAAACCCTAAATCAGCTGATTTCTGAGTTATCCCCTTCCCCTGTTTTTATAAGGGAAGGATGAAGCTTACGTAACTGTGTAATTTTCTTTGGGAAAGTATAAAATGATTTTATGAAATATCAATTAGCGAAAAAAAAAAAGATACAACAGCCCTTTTTTCCCCCCGACAATTATCTACTCTATCACTGATGCTATCATTTCCTTTCACTACCATGGCTATAGATCACTTTCACCTAATTTTCAGCTTGCATTGGCTCTTCAGCCTTATTTGTTCACATTTTGTTCGTAGAATATGGAGGACTATTTTGCAATCATTTCACAATGTGTGAGTGTGTTGGAAAAGGCTTGCTTCAAAGCTTACACATTTTGTACTTTTTAGGAGATAAGTGCATCTCTAAATATGAAATTCCTGCATAATATTTGATATTTGTACAGAACTTCACATGTACGTTTTTAGATGTATGAACAAGATGGAAAGTATTGTTTTGGTATCAGAATGATATGCCAGTTTATCAGCTTCATCAGTGAGGGAACCCCTGCACCTTCTCTATACTCTATGTTACCACAGTGTATTGTGCTGAAAAGATTGCATTTTTATCTGTCTCTTCCATTAGTCTAAGAGCCTCTCATGAACTTAGACCACATCCTACCCTTCTTCAAACCCCAGCACCCGTGTTCTTATGTAGCTGAATAATCTTCAGTCAAGTGTAAAATGGTTGCCTTTATGAAAAATCAATTCGTGAATGAAAAGGTAACACAGCCTCAACCCCAGCACTTCACTCTTGTGTTCTTGCCCATCTTGACCTTTCACTCCTGTCTTCCCCGGAATCCCTCTAAACCATGGTGATCTCATAGCTGATGAACTCAGTACCTCTTTTACCTCTTTTGTTGAGTCTTGCATATGGGCTTTTAGTAAATGTTTACGCTGGAGATTGGCAGGTAGGAAGATGGTAATTTTGGGGGAAGCTAACTCCTTCTTAGTGTTGATCTTCATAACTGTTTAGCATCAGGGTAGTTTTAATATTCCCTGATAAGTCCAGAATTCTGACATGCTTTTTAATTGAAATTATAAAAAGACAGTAAAAACAAGAAAGGAAAAATTCATCACTGCATTATATCATACTATCTGGCAATCAGCAAATGTATAAAATCTTTCAAAGATCTAGAATGATAAAAAAAATTTCCAGTTGACATTCTTTGTATTTTATGGAAATCCACAGCTTTAATATATATGAGCAATTAACTTGTTTTGATTCTGCTTAAACTTTGGTAAGGAAGAGGTAGGAATTTGATCACTGGTATTTGCTGAGTAGAAAATTGCAAGCATCTTTACAATAGACCAATTTCATCAGCCTTATAAATTAAATTATTCAGGCAAAGATTATGCTCAGAAATAAATTCTCTAAATAATGGTACACATTTTTTTTCCTGCAGCTTAATTGCTTAGTTTTTCCCCCAGCTCCATCTCCCTATCATATGCCCTTTTTATTTCTCATGTTAAACATTCTCTAAGATATTTTTCCACTGAAATTGGCTTTTGGTTTTTTGTACTTGTATAGTTTCTACCTTGTCCCTTGCCTCAATCCACTTGCAGGCACTGACTTTTTTTCCCTATTGAATTCTATTTTTAGGGAAATTTGGTTCAGCACTATCTTTAAGTCCTTTTTAATAGTAAGAATAACAATAACTAGACTACTACTACTAACATCTACAACACATAGAACATTTAACTGCATTCCAGACACTGTTCTAAATATTTTATGTGTATTAACATTTAATATTCTTAACAACCCTAAAAGGAAGTTACTATTATTAGCCCCATTTTCTAGGTGGGGCGCTTGACAGCACAGAGAAGTTAAGCTAGTAAGGGGCAGAGGCAGGATTTAAACTGAGGAGGGTTTAGTTGCAGCCTGTGGACTAAACCATCAGGCTAACCTTTATACCTCTATGGTGTCCTCATAATGTTGTGTTATTTTATTATTTTATTATTTTCCTTTCCCACTGATTTTTATTCACCTCGTGTTCTTGTGCATCTTGACTTTTCCCTCATGTCTTCCTTGTATACACCCAAACAACAGTTACCTCACAGATGATAAAGGTTAGTGCAACTCAGTGCCTCCCTTAGATGCCTCCAAGAGGTGGAGGGCTACTTACCTTTGTAAGCTCAATAATTTATTATCTAAATTCTACACACTAAGTAGGAGGAAGGAGGCCCTTCATTAGATTTAAAAAAAACAGCTTTATTGAAGTATAACTGATATACAAAGACCTGCACTTATTTAATGTGGACAATCTGATAACCTTGGAGATATGCAAACCCCACTGATACTATCACTACAATGAAGGCAACAGACATATCCAACACCTCCAAGAGTTCTCTCTCTCTCTCCCTGTAAGAGCACTTACCATGAGATTTGTTAAGAAAATAAATTTTGAAGTACACAATACCATATTGTTAACTGTAGGCACAGGGCATACAGCAGATCTCCAGATCTTATTCATCTTGCTTAACTGAAACTTCATATCCATTGAATAACAAGTCTCCATTTCCCCCACCCTCCATTTCCTGGCAACCACTATTGTATTCTCTGCTTCTATGAGTTTGACTATTTTAGATAGCTCATGTAAGTGGAATCAGGCAGTATTTGTCTTGCTGGACTGGCTTGTTTCACTTAGCACAATGTCCTCCAGGTCCATCCATGTTATCACAAATGGCAGGATTTCCTTCCTTTTGAAGGCTGAATAGTATTCCATTGTATGTATACGCCACATTTTCTTTATCTATTCATCTGTTGATGGCATTTATTTCCATAGCTTGGTCATTAATTTTAGACTATATCAATGATCTGGAAATACCCTTCAGATAAGAATTAGGAACTCATGGGGAGGTGTCCCAGGGAAAGATGGCCCACGGGGACAGGAAAAGCCATTTCTTCCTAGGTCCAGTAGGAATGACACCATGTGGAGGCAGGCTTCTGTGGCCCAGTCTCTGACAAGGCTATGAATTTAGAGCTTTGCAAAAGGCAGCCAAGTTTCTCCTGAAGGGAGAACCAGTCTTGGCAAATGGCTCATGCTGCAGGCAACCACATGTGTAGAGAAGAGAGTGCTTTCACATACTTCTGAGCTTGAGAGTTCCAGGATGCTTGACAGATGGTTAGTATAGAAGGTTCTGAAGACCTGGTGAAGTCTTTAGGGACAAGAGATGGCAGTGTATTCCTCTCCTCAAGAAACCCAAGGGCTAAGATTGAAGAGAGCCCATTCTAGAGCCAGAGGAGACGGAAGAGCCCCCGGGAGGCCCTGAAAATTCCACTAATTTAAGCAGTGATGCCAGGCTCTGTGGGTTAGGCCACATCAGATAAGATGGGTGGCTGTAGGCTGAATCTGTCCCTTAGACATGTTTTGTCTGACACGCTTTCCCGTTTTAAAGAAATGGAATTTGTTGCCAACATTAATACTGGGGAAAGCTCACCTAATAATTTGGATTCCTGATTTCTCTTGATTTCCTAATCTTCACATTTCCACTTGGAAATCATCAGCTGGTCATGAGTAGAGGCTATGCTCTTTAGACTGCCTTGAGCTCTCTGGCTCTTCAGAGTCCCTTTCACTGTCCATTGTCTTTACATCAGGCCTGCTTCACCTCTTCATGTTACCTGCTTGGCTTGTTGGGCAAACTTAATGCTGCATCCTGAGCAGCTCAATGTATATCAGACACACACACACACACACACACACACACACACACACACACACACAAAACATTTCTAGGCCCACTTAACAGATGTTTCCTGGAGCCATCTCAAAAATGGTGTCAAAAAAGACATAAGCTATATAAACTTACTATTTAAAGAAACTTTATAACTTACCCATGAGAGTTGTGTTTCTCTACAGTGATATGTAATAAAACCCTTCAACAAAAGGGGCCTATGAGCTTGTTTAAAAGCACAGCAAGGAAAGAGAGATAGCATTCCTCCTATCCCCTTTTTAGAAGAGAAAGAACCACAATGAGGTACCATTACATATTTATTAAAACAGCTAAAATAAAAAAGAGTGATAATACCAAGTGTTGGTGAGGATGGGGAGAAACTGTATTTAGTATACATTGTTGGTGGAAATGTAAAATGATACAGCCACTCTGGAAAATAATTTGGCAGCTTCTTAAATTAAATATGCATTTACTGTACTTAGTTTAATTACGAGATCTGACAGTTAAGTTAGTGAACTCATTGCAATGAAGTTGCTAACCTTTTTTGCTATCAGAGGGATTATTTATTATGAATTTGTACCAACTGAACACACTGTTAACCAAGTTTACTATTTGGAAGTGCTGAAAACGTTGCGTGAAAAAGTTAGACGACCTGAACTTTTCACCAACAATTCATGGCTCTTGCATCATGACAACACACAAGCTCACACAGCACTGTCTGTGAGGGAGTTTTTAGCCAGTAAACAAACAACTGTATTGGAACACTCTCCCTACTCATCTGATCTGGCCCCCCAATGACTTCTTTCTTTACCCGAAGATAAAGGAAATATTGAAAGGAAGACATTTTGATGACATTCGGGACATCAAAGGTAATACAACGACAGCTCTGATGGCCATTCCAGGAAAAAGAGTTCCAAATTGCTTTGAAGGGTGGACTAGGCACTGGTGTTGGTGCATAGCTTCTCAAGGGGAGTACTTCAAAGGTGACTGTAGTTATATTCAACAATGAGGTATGTAGCACTTTTTCTAGGATGAGTTCGTGAAGTTAATTGTCAGACCTCATATATATTCATGTATTCATGTATATGAGTCTTTACTGGATCACAATGTATAATGTTTTTCTTCCTGTAGGTCAAGGTCAAAGAAAGTTTAAAAGGCACTGGAAATATTCTAGTTAGGAGGCTGTTGCTGTACTTTGTTCATTCATTTGACCAGTATTTATTGAGCACATAGTATATGAAAGCTGTTGTTATAGACCCTGAGAATATAGTTGGTAAACAAAATAGGTAATGTGCCTGATCTCACAAGGTTTACATGTTGGTGAGGAGAAGATACAATGAGAAAATAACCAAATAAATAATAAGACAATTTTAAGAGGTGGCAAGTTTTAAAAGCAATAAATCCAAGGAAGAAATATAGACCCCACACAGGCTACTTTTTCATTGCTGTGTCCCAAGCACCGAGAAGAGGAATAGTGCTTGGAACACAGTAGCTGCTCAGTAAGTATTAGTTGAATGAATGAATGAGGGGTTTTGTTGGATTGACATAGATAGTGACAACAGAAATTAAGAGAAGTAGATGGGTTTGAGAGATATTTAAGAGACAAAATAAACAGTGCTTAGTGAGAAAAAAATGGTTTGAGAGCTCAGAGATAAGAAGAAGAGGTATGATTTTGCTAAAGCCTTTTTAAGTATATTGGGTTGTCGGAAAAGTCATGATGCATGTTTGCGACAGATGGCACTAATTCATTTTTGGAAGTACTAGAGTCATTTTCATCTATTCAGCGGTTCTCAACCTATGGGTTGCGACCCCTTTGGGGCTCAAACGACCCTTTCACAGGGGTTGCCTAAGACCATCAGAAAACAAAAAGATATTTACATTACGATTCATAACAGTAGCAAAATTACAGTTATAGAGTAGCAACAAAAATAATTTTATGGTTGGGGTCACCACATGAGGAACTGTATTAAGGGGTCACGGCATTAGGAAGGTTGAGAACCGCTGATCTATGTTATTACTATGTCATTTAACAGCTGACAGTTCAAGCTACATTCTAAAAAAAAAAATTAAGTGATTTGGTTGAGCTTTGGAGATTTTACAACAAGTTGAAGATGGAAGACCAAAATGTGCATTTTTGCCATATTACTCTTTTACATCCATAAAGGGAAGAATGAGTGTCAAGCTTGTGAAAAGTTGCATAAAGTTTACGGTGACAATGCTCTACAAGAACGTCAGTGCCAATGATGGTTCACGAAATTCCGTGCTGGTGATTTTTATCTCAATGATGCTCCTCGGTCAGGGAGGCCCACCAAGGTTGATGACGACAAAATAAAGGCTTTGATCAAGTCAAACCCACTTTACACGACACAGGAGATTGCAGAAACATTGAACATCATTATTCAGGCATTCACGACCACCTGAAGAAGCTGGGATACGTAAGCAAGCTTGATATTTGGGTTCTGCATGAACTCAAAGAAGTTCATTTGACGGCACATATAAACATCTGTGATATGCTCATTAAATGTGAGAAAAACAATCCTTTTTTGATGCAACTGATAACTGGTAATGAAAAGTGGATTGTTTACAACAATGTGGTGCACAAACAGTTTTGGTCCCGACGTGATGACTTGCCTCAAACGACATCGAAAGCAGACATTCATCAGAGGAAGGTTATGCTCGCAGTGTGGTGGGATTTTAAATGTGTCGTGTTTTTTGAGCTCCTATCTAGGAACCAAACAATCAATTCAAATGTGTACTGTCAGCAATTGGACAGTTTGAACGAATCCATCATCCAGAAACGTCAAGAGCTTATTAATTGTAAAGGAGTTGTGTTCCATTGTGACAACACGAGATCACACACAAGTTTGATCTCCTATCAAAAATTATTGGAGCTTGGATGGGATGTGTTACCATACCCACCATACTCACCTGACCTTGCGCCGTCAGACTTCCACTTGTTTCGCTCTCTTCAAACCTTTGTGCATGGTATAATGTTCAATCAGATGAGGCTGTAAATCAGCACCTTGTTCAGTTTTTTGCAAATAAAAACAGGTCCTTCTATGAACAAGGAATTATGAAGCTCACTGAAAGATGGGAAAAGGTTATCAAACAAAATGGGCAATCTATCATTGATCTTTGTTCTTTATATAAATAAATGACCTTTGAAAAACATAGACAAAATATGTCATGACTTTTCCGACAACCTAATAGTAAACAGAGTGATCATATGGTTTCTCCACCCCATACCGTCCCATGGCTCCCTGTGGTGCTCAGAGTAAAACCCACAATCCTTACAATGGCCAGTAAGGCTGTATGTTATCTGGGCTTGGGAACCTCCCTGACCTCATCGCTAATACTCTCCTGCTGGTTCTCTCTGTTCCAGCCACACTTTGCTCTTCCTCACACCCCCAGTTAAGTCGCTGGTCAAAGCATTTGAACTAGCTGCTCCCACTTCCTGAAACGCTCTTCTCCCAAATATTGATACAGCAGAGTCCTTGCTTCCTTCAAGTGTCTCTCATTCGCAAAGTGTATTCTGACAACACTGTCTAATACTACAATTCACTTTCCATGACATTCAGTGCTCTGCCTGCTTAGTTTTTCCCCAGTAACACTTATTGTTATAGATATGCAGATGATATATAGATATATAAATACAGAGAGATATATAGATTGATAGATCTCATGCCATATAATTTATTATCTTCATTGCCTCTCTCCTCACAAGAATATAAATGCTCCTTGAGCCTAGAGCACTCTTTAGATCCTCCATAAATATTTGTTGAATAAAGAAATGAAAGGTGACTCTCGGGTTTCTGGTTTGAGCAACTGGGTGGATGGTGGCTCCCTGAGGCAGAAAACACAGGAGGATGTGGGATTTGGTGGGAAATACGTTCAGTTTTGAACATGCTGAGTTTGTGTCTATGCAACCATCATCCAGGTGGGAATGACCATTAGGCAGTTGAATATATGGACCTGGCACTCAAAAGAGCTGGAGATATACATTTGAGGATCACTGGATTATAGATGGCATTTTAATGGGTAACAGTGGCAAGAAAGTACAGTAATACCTTGGTTTGCGATCATAATTCATTCTGGACACAAGCTACTCGTATTGCAAGACATCACTCGTTTACCATGTTAAAATGTATTAGAAATGTTTGCTCGTCTTGCAGAACACTCGCAAACCACGTTACTTGCAATCCAAGGTTTTACTGTATATGTAGAAAGGAAAGAAGAACCTTGAGAAACAGCAGAAGGTGAGAGGCAGCAACATCAAAAGAACCCATGAAGGACAGAGAGAAGGAGGAGATAGGGAATTAGGGAAAACCAGGAGCTGTTAAAGTCCATGGGAAAGTCATTTTAAGAAGGAAGATATATTAGCTATCTATGCTGTGTAACAGTTAACCCAAATCTTAGTGGCTTGAAACAAAGTTCATTTATTGTCTTACTCTTTCTGTGGTCCAGGAATCCATGCACAACTCAGCTGGGTTCTCTGTTTCAGTGACTCTCAGGAGGCTGCAATCAAGGCGTTAGCCAAGGCTGTGGTCTCATCTGAAGGGCTGACTGGGAAGTGATCCTCCTCCAAAGTACTGGCAAACTGTTCCAATTGTTGGCAGAATTCAGTTTTCCGAGGGCTGTTAGGATAAGGTCCTCTCAGGTCCTTCTCATGTGAATCTCTCTGTAGGACACATCACAACATGGGAGCTTGTTTCAACAGAGCAAACATGCAAAAAGACTCAGAGAAAGAGTACAAACTAGTGTGTTATAACTTAATCTTGGAAGAAACATGTCGTCCCATCTCACTTTTGTCTTATTCCATTCATTAGAAGGAAGTTACAAGGCTCAGTCCACACACAAGGGGAGGCAATTACAAAAGGGAGTGAATACCAGGAAGTGGAGATCACTGGGATCTATTTTCAAAACTGCCTCCTACAGAAGATGTGTCACCAGTGTTAAATGTCATAGAGTGATCAAGTGTCCAGGAGATTTGGCAATGAGGGGAAGCCATTTGTTATTTTAGTGAGAGCTGGCTTAAGAGACTGAGGAAGCAAAGGCCAGACTATCATGGACTGAAGAACAAGTTATATATAATGGAAGAATGCGAGACAGCAACCCTAGGCAATTCTTTCAAGATGCTTAGATGTAAAGGAAAAGATTGAGATAGGGTGGCTAGAGGAAGAGAGGGAGTCAAAGCCAGACTGTGTTTTTTTGTTTTTTCTTTTGTTAATTGGAAGAGATTTGAATGTGTTTAAATGTTATTGGGTAGGCATGAATAGAAAGGAAGACGTTATGGTCAAAGATAGAGGTGAATCACTCAGATGGTTTTGTAAGTCTAGGAGAAAGATGATGAGGGACTAAGTAACTACCACCTATTAAGCCCTTACATATACAGGCTTATTGTATTAAATGTCTTACCTGTATTATCTCATTTAACTCAAGTCTCAAAGGTAAGACTTTTACCACCATTATATAGATCAGGAAACAGGCTGCAAAACTAAGTAACTTGCCTAAGGTCACAAAGTAAATGAGAGGAGTAAAATTTGAATTCTGTCTCTATGCCAGTGGGTCTCAAAGTGTAGTCCGGGACCAGCAGCATTCAGCATCACCTAGAAACTCGTTAGAGATGTAGATTATCAGGTCCCATCCCAGACCCACTGAATTAGAGTCTCTGAGGCTGGAGCCCATAATTTGTGTTTTAACATGTCCTGTCCTCCAGGTAACTCTGAAGCTGACTAAAGTTTGAGAAACACTGCTCTGGGCGATCCTTCCTCTCAAGGCCCCCAAACTCAGGCAGGGATGGTAAAGATGAGAGAAGAGGGAGGATGAGATAATTATTTAGAAAGTTAAGAGAGAGTAACAGGGTGAAAAAACAAGGATGACATCTAGGTTTCTGGCTTGTGTGACTGACAGAGAAATTGCCAGAAAAGGAAAGAGGTTTGGTAGAGAAAGATGATGAATTTAGTTTTGGACAAGTTGATTCTGAAGTTCTTCTAGACAAACAGATGGAGCTATCTAGCAGGCAAACAAATATATGCGTCAGATGGCAATAACGATATCCTAATAAAAATAATATCTTAGGAGTGTTTTAAAGTCAGGTTTACTAGGTTAATTGACGTAGAATGAAATCTTTCTTTTTAAATGTACAGTTCAATACATTTTGACAAATGTACGCCGTTATGTAATCACCGCCACGATCAGACTATCGAACAGTTTCATCGTCCCCAAATTTCCTCACACCCCTTTGTAGAAAATCCCCTTCCCACTGATCTAGTTTCTGTCCCTCTTGCGGTTGTTTTTTTGTTTGTTTTTTGCCTTTTTCAAAAGATCATATAAATGGAACCATAGAGCCTGTAGACTTCTAGAGTCTGGCTTCTTCCACCAACATAATGCTTTTGTGACCCATCCATGTTTTTGCCTGCATCAGTGGCCTCGTTCCTTTTTATTGCTGAGTAGTATTCTATCGTTTGGATGTACCACAGTTTGTTTCTCCATGTACCAGTCGAAGGACTATTGGTTGTTTCCAGCTTTCTCGCTATTATGAAAACAGCTGTTATAAACATTAACATATAGGTCTTCGAGTGAACATGTGTTTTTATTTCTCTTGGAATAACAAACGTAAAACCAGGAGTGAGGCTTCTGGGTATTATGGTAAGTGTATATTTAACTTTGTATGAAACTGCCAAACTGTTACCCAAAGTGACTCTCACTTTGCATTGTAGATCTACAACCTGGTTGGCATGTGGTGTTGTCAGGTTTTGTTGTTTTGTTTTGTAATTTATTTTTAGTCATTCTAGAAGGTAGGTAGTCATATTTTACTGTGTTTTTAATTTGCGTTTTCCCTAATAACCACTGAGCTCCTTTGTTTTAATTTCCTTTTACAACATACAAACTATTTTGGATGCTTTTAATCTCACAAAAAAACTATAGAAGGTAGGTAGAAATAAACAACATGTTTATACTGACAAGAATTAAATGCATGCTGTCTCTCTGTCCTACCATCTCCAAAGTGACTGCTTCCCCATTTCCCATAAGAAAAGAAATGTTTGGTTTTGTACACCCTCTAGCAACCCAGAGTTGCAGCCAATGTGCGTCATCCTCACTGTGTAATTAGAGGCTGGAGGAGCCCACGTGTCTCATTTTTAGGATGCTGTGGGCTACATTTGGCCCAGATTAGGTTATACTTTAGGCATTCCACTGCATATCTCTTCTTTTTCCCCTCAATGTTCCATTTCTCAGAAGGCTCTTAAAAGAACAAGCAGACCTGTGTTGGAGTGAAGAGTCTTGCTCTCTGAGGATAGTGGGGTAGGAAGAGGCCTCCATCAGACACTCTCTAAAGCAGAAAAAGAAGAAAAAACAAAACCCACCAGCCCTCGATGGTGCAGTCTTACATGCAAACCCAGCAAGAGCGCACTGCCTCATGTACTAAAATCATCTGTCCACAAGAATTCTGTTTGTTTTGCCCAGTGGACACTGGCCTGCCCACATTGGCTGTGTTTTTCTTCCCCTTCTCCTCATGTAGAAGCCATCAACCCCTCCACTTTTCCTTGCTCTCCTAGTTTTGGCTGCCAGAGAAAACACAGGATCCCCGGTTAAATTTGGATTTCAGATAATCAATGAATAAATTTTTAGTTTAAGTATATCTCATGCAATATTTGGAGCCTTCCTCCACTACCAGTGTTGGTGGAGCTAGTTTATTTTTATTAACTGAGTGAAGCTCTTACTTAAGGAGAGAGACAAGAACCTAGTTTATTTCTTTTAGCTCTATGCTTGTTTTGATTTTTTTCAGAGGCAGGGTATATAGAAAACTACTTATTTTCCCCATAACTGCATCAGTCATCAGGCCTCTGAAGCATAAAGGACCAGAGCTAGATGGCATTGACCTACCTTTCAGTAACAATTCCTGTTAAAAAAAAAAAAAAGCAAAGCACCTTCTGTGCTGGCTTTGTGTAAAGTCAGATGAAAAACTCACTACCCTACCTGTCCAATGCAGCATGGCTAGGGAAGGAAGCAAGCTAATCTTTATGAAAGGATCACTTCAATTCATTTCTGGAATCATCCTGATACGAATTCATTCATTTAATTTTAAACTTTTTGAGTCATTGCACTACTAGCAAACCCACTAATAAGTCAAATCCTCCAGCCTCTTATATAAGGTTAACAAGAAAACAAAGGCAAAACATAAATAAAAGTAAATAGAATAACCTTTCAAAGTAAGAAAATATATTTATTGACTGCCACCTATATTCAAGTTCCCTATGTGCTTTTTCTGAATGGATTCAATTTTACCTAACATACTTGTGGGTTGTATGTTATGAACCTCTGAATAGTTTAATAATGTCCCCCAATGCTAGTGGAGTAGCTTGGATTTGAATTAGGATCAGTCCAAATCTGGAAATGGGTCTCCCTACTAATCCACACAAGCCTGACACCATAGTTATCCAGGAGAAGGAAAGAGAAACTTCCCAGTACAAATGCTCAGTAGTGTGTGGAAATTATCACAATGGATCAGCCCCGAAGGACAAGGTCTATGAGTTTACCACCCAAGCAGAACCCAATCAGGCAGCTTTGACAGTGACGTGAAGAATGGGTTCAAGTTGCCATAGCCACGGATTGTTTAAAAGGCAGAACTGGGGCTCCACTGAAGGGTCAGGAGTGGAGACTGGTGTCCAAATGTCACTGACACAAAGGGGGATAAATCTATTTTGTAATTGCCAGACACCAGAGCAGGAAAGATATCAGGAATCCAGGCAGGCAGAGAAATCCAATCACGTTGCTAGTGATCCAAAGCACTATGAAGTGACTGTGACTCTGAGGTAATGTCTGGGCCAGCCACAGCTTGGTGAGGGACTGGGACCTTTGTCCTCAGGTGTGAATGCCGACAACAACAAAAGTCAACACTTACATAGCTTTTCCCAGGTACCAGGCCCTGCACTAAATGCTGTACATCTATTAAGCAGTCTAATCCTCACAACAACACTAGGAGATAAGTACTCTTATTATCTTCCTTTCATCTGTGAGGAAACTGAGGGTCAGAGAGGTTAAGTAACCTGCCTAAGATCACACAGTGAGTAAGTGGCCAAGCTGTGTGATTCAAACAGGACAGTCTGGTTCCAGAGTCTGTACTCTTCACCATCACGCCATCCTGCTATGTAAATATCTGTGCCTGTCTGGGAGGCAGACCAAGGCAGTGCTAGTAAGATCTGAAGGAAGGACTAAAATTATGAGTTGGGATCAGCTTACCAAAGGAGGGCACCATACGAAGAGGAGGAAGTCAGTGGACTACAGCCATGGTTAAAGGAGAGATAGAGAAAGAAAAGCCACTGAGGTAGACCAAGAAGGAAGAATCAGAGAGGTGGGAAGGGAATCATCATTGTGTGACAGCAGGGGAGCAGAAGGAGGAGAAAGCTTCGGGAAGAAAGTTTATCCACAATGCCCAGGGCTGCAAAGAGACCAGGAAGTGTAGGGCCTGAGAAACGGACATTGGAATTGGCACTTTGAAGCTTGTATTGATGAAGATGTGAGTTATTCTATAACAAAGGCAAAAATAACAGTGTGAAGTGTGTTTCCCCTCACATAACAGTCCAGCATAAACAGTTCAGGGCTAACATGAGCATGATATCTTGTTGGGGACCCATGCTCCTCCACCTACCTTGTTTCTATCTCAGGTCTAAAATGACTGTTCCTGTGATCCCTCCACAATCAAGCCAGCATGAAGGTGAAATGCAAAAGTGGATTGCATGCCCCTTGCTTTTAAGAGGATGACCCAAACGTTACATATATGGTAACACCTAGCTGCAAGGGAACCTGGAAGATGCTACCTTTAGCTGGGCAGTCTGGTACTCAGATAAAACTGATGGGTTCTATTTCTAAAGGAAGGAAAAGATGACAGATATTGAGTTACAACTCTTTACTATAGAGGTCATTGGTCACCTGTAAAGTTAGTTTCATCTAGTGGACTGTAAGAAGTTTGCAGGGAAAGGGTGAAGTGATAGAGAGGGGGAACCAGCTGAGAAGGTTGGTGGTCACTGGAAATAGAGAAAATGATGGTAGCTTGAGGAGTAGCAGAAGAGAGAAATAGTACAAGACATACAAGAAAAGGAGAACGAGGTGTGCTTGTGAAGAGCCGAAAAATCTAGAAGGAAGATTCTGGAGATGGTGAGGACAGCTGAAGAGGTCAGCCTTGGACACTTCTTTCTCTGAAACAAGAGGGAAGGAGATGAGTGAAGATACGGAGATGTTTTAATGTGGAGAATATGGAAGTGGATCAAGCCTGGGTTCAGGTGACCCCAACTCCAGCCATGTAGATGAGATCAACTGCCTCCGTGTTTCCAAACATGACGGCTGCTGGGAGCTCACAAAATATAAGGATGGTGCTCCACGTGCCTGACTAGCATTCCATCGCCTGGGCTGCCCTGCCTCTCAGGAGGAGGTGAATGAATATGCACTGTCTCCCTCCTACAGAGTTAGAACCCTAGGGCAGAGCTGCTTCTCTCTGTGAACACAGTGACAGTCAAAGAGACACTGTGGACACAGAGTTGACTCTCACTAAATATTTGTTAAATAAATAAATAAATAGATGAATGAGTGAATATGAACGAACACATTTCTCACTCCATGATGTTGACGAGTTGCACATGTTGAGGACATTTAAACTCCCCTCCAAATACTGTAATTCTTTGCAGGCTGACATTCATTTCAATAGATTCCATTTCCATACTGCTTCCTTCCTCTCTAAAACATGAGAATGATATGTTCCCTGGAATTTCTGAGACATTGTGGATTTTACTAGGTAGTATCTAGGTCCTTTGTTTGAGTTGTTAGGGTCTACTCAGGCTAAATGTTGACTCCCTCCAGTTTAAAGAAATCACATCAATAGTAGTTTGTTTTTTCTTTAAAAGTAAAATATCTATTCATGGAAATTCTTCGTGTGTATTTGTTTCCAATTGCCATATGTCACATCGTTTCAGATATCAGGCAAGCCATGACATAACTCAAGAATCCAGCTATTTCAGACTAATAAACAACCTCCTCTCTAACTCCCCACCATCAATTTATATAGTTAATTGTTCTTTTGTTTCTACTTTGTATTTCAAGAAATTATATCCAGGAGGATGGTGAAATTAGAGGGAGAAAATGAGATCAGGTGTTGCCTTATCAGCCATCAACCACCCACAAAATCAGAAAGCCTTTTATTATTAAGTTATTGCATGTGGTGCTGTGTTAAGGACTAAACAAACAATATGGCAAAGAGCTAGTCACTGCTGCTTGGGCTGGTGTCAACACAGGCTCAGAGTCCCCTTCCTGTAGGAAGGGCAGTTCTGACCCCATGGCCACTTGAGACCTTGGCCCTGTCCTAAGCCTCTTTCTGAAACAAGCCCATACTGTTGGGGAGACACAGACATGTTCATTGCAGACAAAGAATCTCCGGGTTCAGCTATGACAACTGCAGAAATTATGAGCAAGCAGAATGATTACATCACTTCTAATTACAATTCCTTTTTCTAGCTCCAACATGAGCAAATGGTGTGCTTGCTTGTATACTTACCTCCAGACTGCCGGCTCTCCAAACAGTCTTTACCTTCTGAAGGGCAAAACTGTCTCTGGTCTTCTACCCTTGGAAATCTCTCTGAACTTGTCTCTTTCCAGAACAAGACATTCTTTAAAGCATTCTCTAAAGCCCTGAATCCCTGGCACAAGACAAAAGCAGGTGTACAAAGGAATTGAGACAACTGTCCTCTTCTTTCTCCAAAAGGAGTGGCTTTTGATGAATACATTTGGGGCAGCACCTCTGCTTTTTCCATGCTCTCCTAGAACACTGAGTTTCCCAATGTTCTTGGCAGGGGAGCTGAGCATTAACACCAACACCACTATTGGTCTCAATCCCTCCCGGCCTTCCAGGTTATTCCATAGCTTTTGGCTGGGGACCATCCAGTCCTCCCATATCACTTTTGTTTGACATCAGAGCCCCTGACTTCTCAGCCAGCATGACAGAGTGGCCAGTGGGGTTCTTCCTGCCCAGTGCATAGGGAGCACTTTCTTACCTTGCTTTTCATTATTTTCTACCTGTGACCTTCCCTTTTCCCTTACTCCAAAGACAACACACAGAGCAGGTCACACATTTTCAAGATGGTTACTAACAAAAGAGTAATTGTACTAAAATTACAAAGTAGTATTGCGTCTAATCCTTGTTACAAATTAGCGCTAAATCTTGTCTGTCCTCCTTTGACCACGTGGCTACGGTCACCGAGATTTGTGCCTCTCCCAGGTCTGTCTCAGGCCATGCCAGAGTCCCCACATCGACCCAGCCAGCTCCTGGCCTCCCCTTCTCATCACAGAGAAACTAGAGTGTGGTGGTTTTGTGTCTGAATCTTGCCACGGTACTTGATTCATCTGGTATTTCATATCCAGTGTTTGATCTGGGTGTCATATTTTAAGAAGCACGTTGACAAGTTTGAGAGAACAACCAGGTGGCAAGGGATCTGGAAACCATCTCTGACCCAGGAAGTGTCCGAGAAACTGAGGACATGGGCTAGAGAAGAGGGGACTTGGCGAGTGAAGATGGCCATCATATAGACATTCCAACACAGGAAGAGGGCAGAGCCAAGCCTGATGAGACACAGTTGCTGTTTTCAGTTCAACACAAAGATAAACCTTTCTTACACCAACCCAGCTATACTAAAGTGGTACAGACTGTTCTAGAAAATGCTAAGTGTCTCTTTCTCTAAATTATTCTAGAAGAGATTGGCTGGCCTTCCAGCGGGGTGCTCCAGGATAGGATTCTTTCATTGGGGAAGAGCTGGCCTCTCGACTCCATAATCGTCTATTTCTACGAAGAGGATGAAGAGAGGGTGGAGGTTTTTGGTAACTTTGATCCCATGAAACCTTGCTCTCTGCTTGGCTCTAGACATCAGCCAGCTTTTACCTATTATTATTATCCTTTGAAATTCTGACATGCTCTCCAGGAATTTAAAACATTCCCTTCTGTGGGATGACACAGCTTGCCAGCTTTTACATTTCAAACTTCAAAGCTGCTTTGGAAATAAAAGTTTGCTTTTATAATTTTAAAGGTTTCTAGCCACAGGAAAGGTGACTTGAACTTTGGAAATTTGTTTTTGAAATTTAGACTTATTGACCAACTTACTGGTGAACTTGAAAGTCCTTCTGGCATGTGCAAGCAGCCTGTTTCATTTACCTTTGCTCTCTGACAGATTAGGCCTGCCTCTAGTCTAGAACAGTCTAGAGCAGTAGTTCTCAACTCTAGTTACATATCAGTGTTCATCAAGAGCTTTTAAAAAAAAAAAAAGTAAAGTAAGTGTCCAGGTCCCCCACTCAGAGCTACTGACTTCATTGGGCTGGGATTGGGCTGAGGCATGGGTAACTTTTTACATTCTCGGGGTCATTCTAATGTGCAGCCAGAGCTAAAAAGCTGCTCTTGAAGGTCTGAGAGCAGCCATGGGACCCATGTTCCTCTCAGACATCATTTCAGATCAAGCCATTTTACCTGGATTCTAGAGGCTCAACAGTGCTATCATTTTCCAAAACACCATTCAGGAATAAATGGATGAATTCTTGATATCTGTTGTTCTAATTCTCAGTGGACCTCATGCCTCAGGCCCACTAGACCCAACTATGATGATGGAGTGAGAGAGGGTTGTTTTCACATTTCTAATGACGAAATTGGTAGAGTTATGGTCAAGCTAAACTCACCTACAGGTGTTTTGACAGTTTCTCTTGGGTGCCACTTGCCAACACACAGCTTCCCTATCCCTGGACAAAAACATCTTTCTCTGAAGCTTCCAAAGTCTCAGACAAGAGAGAGCACTCCTTGAAGGAGGCTTTTTGACATGCTGATTCACAGCTGTTTATGTCCAAGAATAACTATCCACTGGGAAAATCACATCTGTGCTAACTATTGAAATATAACTTCCCACAGCAGACACATCCTTTTGGATGGGGCTAGACCCATGTCTCTGTCTCTCTCTCTGTCTCTGTCTCTGTCTCTCTCTCTCTCTCTCTCTCTCTCTCTCTCTCTCTCTCTCACACACACACACACACACACACANCACACACACACACACACACACACACACACACACCCCTCCATGAAGGCACAGACTTCATGGGTCTTCCCCGCCCTTGTAACCTCAAAGCCTAGAGCACCAGCTGACAAAAAGGGGGTGCTCAAGAACCATATTCAATGAATATGAATACGTGAATGAATGAGTCAAATGATAATCAGGGTCAGACAGAACCCCAGAGACTATCAAGATTCCTAAAAAATACATAAAATATTTATTTCCAGATTCTGGTTCCCCCAGAGCTTCACAGAAATCGAGCTTTCTCAGATATCGGCAAAGGAAGACTTGGACAACTAACAAAAGGAGGAACTGGGTGGCCAGGACAAGGATGGGTCAACCTATATGAAGCCCTGGATCAACTTCCAAGTGACCAACCTCCGTGCCCTTCCGCCTGAGCAGCATGGAAGTCCTCCTCTGTAGAGCTGCCTCCTCAGGCCAGGGGTTCCCTGCTGTTAACTGTATGAACTAACCCACTCCCCTCCAGAGAGAGCCCCTCTCAAATCCACCTCTCAAGGCCGACCCCACACCCTTGCATAATTCTAGTTTTACCAATCATAGAACACCCTGCCCTGCCCAGCTGGGTGATGCATCACGAAGCCCTCTCCTCTTCAGAGAAGGCGGTTTGGGAAATTTTTTTTTTTTTTGGTCACTGAAAAAATTAGAACTAGGCTTGTTCAGCCCTGGCAGTGTTAGTAATGATCTGCTGGAAAACCATACAAATTTGAGTAAAAAAAAAAGCCAACCAGCTGCATTCTCCCAATCCCCCGGGGTCCTGGAGCACAACCATAGGAGTATAAATCCTTTCTTAGTATATAGAACATGGGATTCAATGAAAAGATTCTGACCTAAGCACCTTTCTTCTGGGCTCTCACATCACCTGCCTAGGAGAGACCTGGGTATAAAGGGAAGTGTTCACACCCAGTGCTTTTCAGTTTCTTGGTCAGCCTGGCCGCTGACCACGTGACTTGGCAGAGCCGAGTAGTTCTCCCTGAGTCTCTGATAGGTCCAATAAGGAATTTTGACTTTGAGGCTCAGTCAGCTTTCTGATAGAGGGATTCGCTATGATGTCTCAGTGTAGGTATTGCTTATGTCGATGTGCATGTGGAAAAATCAGATGCTTGGACCCAACGGTTAATGTGTTCAATCTCATATTTATCTCATGCTCTGGCTGTGAGTCAAAATGAGGGATTAAATCCTGGTGATCTGGGCACTAGGGTCATCAGTGGCTCTAAAAAACTCCCCTCTATGATGGGAAGGTTGTTCGCTATGGACCACACCTCCAGGGATGTGCATCTTAATTGAAAAGGAAAATATTCAAGCAACTTGGTCTGTAACAATAACCTGTGATTGGTAACTACAGGTTATGTTCTAAGAAGAGCAGCATTGAAATTCCTAATCAAAGGGCCATTGTTACTGATAATAATTATCCCCTCTCTGCTTGTCCCTGTCTTTGAAATATGTATCTTCAACAGGGTGGGAAGTGATCACTTCTTCAGAAAACTTCACTCAGTCCACATTATCATAATCACTAAGAGATTCACTTAAATGGGATGGTGGGATTAGGGGCTGAGGGGCAAGGCTGAGAGACAAACATTACATTTAAAGTGGCATCTGGTTAGCATCCACCTAATATTGCTTTCCCCAACTCCCTTCCCCCAAAAATACATGCAGACACGGTAAAAGATTAAAAACTCTACGTCACCCAATCACTGAAAGTGTTCATCTGAAAAACACTGAGTCAACAGTCGCTACTTTCAAGGAATTTCTAGTCCAGTCACTAAACCAAACTGTCACAGTTAACTATTGCTGTATAACAAATTACCTCAAAACTTAGGAGTTTAAAAAAACATTTATTTTCTCACCATCCTGTGGGTCAGTGTCCAGGCATGGCTTTTCTGGGTCCCCTGGCTCTGAGTCCCTCACAAAGCCATAGTAGCCCTAAGGCTCAATGAGGAAGGACCCACTCTGTTCTCACTCACATGGTTGTTGGCGGGATTCAGCTCCTCAATAGTTGTGGGACCGAAGATCCCTTGGTTCGTTGAGATATGGGCTTCTCCACACAACATATCACAACACAGCAGCTTTTGAGAAGCTTTGATAATAAGACAGAATAGAGTAAACCTAGAGACAAATAGAAGCACCTCCAAATTCCCCACCCATCCCCCACTCACTGCTGAGATTTGAAGGGCACCTTGACTGTTTCCTTCCTATCCACCTGCATCTAGACCTTCTTCTTCTCCCTTCCTTCGCTGACTTATCCATTCACTTAACATTTTGGGGCTCTCTCTATGGGCCAAGAACTGCTTTAGGTCGTGAGCATACAGCAGCGAACAAACACATTTCTAATTCCTAGGGAGTTACCATTCCAGTAGAGAGAACAAATAACAAATAAGAAACGTATAGTATACCAGAAGATAAGTGTTATAGGAAAAATAAGGTGGAATAAGTGGGAAAGGGGGTGCTAAGAGGTGTGTGTGTGTGTGTGTGTGTGTGTGTGTGTGTGTGTGTGTGTGTCTGGTTATAATGTGAGAACTGAGCAGAGACCTGAAGGAAGGTGAAGGTCTTGGGGTGGCAGCATGCTTGGCACGTTCAAGGAACAGCAGTGAAACCAGTGGGGCTGAAGCCCAGTCCGTGAAGCAGAGAAGAGGCGTGCATGAGATCAGAGGGGTAGCTGAATGGTGGTTTAAGTAGAGGAGTTCATTGCACGTAATTTGAAAGGCTTCATAAGCCATTTTAAGACTTTGGATTTTCCTCTGAGATGGGACACAATGAGGCGATGTGGAGAAGAGGAGTAACATGATTTGATATAAGACCACTTGGTTGTTAGGTTTGAGAAGAAACTGTCAGTGGGGCAAGGGTAGAAGGCAGGAGGCCAACTATAAAACTATGGAAGTAACCCAGGCAAAAGTGGTGAGAAGTGATTGGATTATGAATCTATTTTAAAGAAGAACAAATAGGACTTGTGACTATGAGATGTGAGAGAAAAGGGGCCATTGGAGAGGACTCTAAAGTTTTTGGCCTGAGCAACTGGTGCCATTTATAGGGAAGAGGAAGTCTCAAAAACCAAGAATTCTGTTTCAGGTATGTTAATTTAAGATGCTGATTAGACATCCAGATGAACACGTCAAGTCCATCCAAGATGGACAAGGCAAAAATGAATAAATGTATCTGGAGTTCAGGGGATTAACCCTGGGCTAGAGATAGAAATTTGGGAGCCATCAGCTGATAGATATTATTTAAAACCATAATACTGGATGAATTCATTAGGGTAGATAGACAAGGATTGAGGACTGAACCCTGGGACATGCCAACATTACAAGGTAGATGATGGGAATGTAGCAAACAAGTGGCTAATAAATTAGGAGAATCAAGCAAAAGTACAATGGTATTGTAATAGTTCAATGTCACAGGGGTAGTAGATTTGGGGAGGGTTATCACTTTGTGAAGGGTCTAAATATCTAATCATGATGCTGTTTTGTACACCTGAAACTAAAAAAAAGAAAAGCAAAGGAAAAGTGGTGTTCACAGAAACAAGTGGAGAAAGTAGTTCAGGTTATTGGATCTTCCTTGAGTTTTTCTCAGTGTTTCTCAAATGCTAGCATACCTAAGAATCGCTCTACAAGGTTCATACACAATACCTTATTTACCTATTTTGTGGGAAATTTAAAGGATTTTCAAGGTAATTTTGACTTGACGTGATTCTGGCCGTAGGTGCTGACTGAAGCACATAATTGGGGTCAGAGGGGACTCAGTGGATGTCCCGGGATTCTAGGAGGATTCCAAAGTACTGTAAGGACAGAGGCAGTGTTTACTGGGGAGTCAAGTGTTAGGGGCTTATTTCATTCAATTTTTTTAAATAATTGCAATTTTGGAAACTTTTTATTATAGAGAATATCAGATGTACAAAATTAACAGAATAGTATTGGGTTGTCGGGAAAGTCATGGCGTATTTTTCTATGTTTTTCAATGCAAAAATGCGTCATGACTTTCCCAACGACCCAATATAATGATATAATAAATAGCCTCTGTGTTCCCATCACCCAATTCAACAATTATCAACTCATGGACAATCTTATTTCTTTTATATTCCATTTGCTATCCCCCATTTATTTTGAAACAACTCCAAATATTATATCATTTCATCTGTAAATATTGTAGCATGTGTATTTGAAAATAAACACTTTCCCCCCACATTAACACAATATCATTATGCCCCCAACAGTTAACATAATTTCTTAATATTAGAAGAAATCCAGTCAGTGCTCAATTTTTCAAATATCTGATAAATATCATGATTTTTTTAATGGTTTGTTTGTTTGAATCAGGATCCAAATAAGGTTTATACATTGAGAATGGGGATGTATCTTTTAGGTCTCTATACATTTACCCTTTACCATTCCTCAAGTAGATAGACAGATAGACAGATAGATAGATAGATAGATCATTGTTTTCTTTTGTCTGGCAAGTTGTTTGTTAAAGAGAGCAGGTATTTTCCCACAATCTGGATCGTGATGATTGCATCCTCATATTAGTGGTGCTAAAATGTTTAACATGTTCCTCTATTCTTTGAATTTCCTATAAAAAGGGAGTTGAATCTAGAGGCCAAATCAGGTTTGTTAGATTTTTTTTTGGCAAGACTACTTTATAGGTGCTGCTGTTTTCTTCCACCAGGAGTTTCTTAATGTCTGGCTGTGTCTCTTTTTTGTGATATTGATAGCTGTTGATGATTAAAGCATAGATCCATTATTACATTGGGGGCTGCAAAATGGTTCTATCCTTCCTTCTTCATTCATTAACTGTAACAGTAAAGGCAACATAAGTGCTTGATTTCTTATCTTTATTTACCAATTTTCAAAATGAGCTGGCCTCCAGCATCCTCCTACAGAAATCAATTAGGTCTTGGGTGGGTAGGGGGCGGTATTGTGAATGCATGGATATAATTATTTGATGTGTTTCCATCCATTGCAGGTATCCTCACTGATGTTCCAATTATCCTTCACTGGTTAATGGAAGCCCCTTCAAGTTGGTCCCTGAATCCTTTTGATGCATAATTCTCACTATGTGTATGACAAGATGCCCAAGTTCATCTTGTATATTTTCTTCCTACACCTGGAATCAGCCATTTCTCCTAGAAGCCCAGGTTCCTTTAATGAAAAAGGAATTGGAATTGTTGTGTACCATATGAGGGCACAGACTCAAAGAGCCAGTCAGTAGGTGTTAAAGAAGATGTCACCTCAGTGAACAAAGCTGTACTAGCGTCCTCTGGATCTCAGAATTTGACTGGGAACCATTCACACCAACCTCCTCTCAAGCTGTTGATCTAAGAAAAGGATGCTATTATCTCTCAAGCAGATAGTGTTGGGCCAAGCTGATAGCTTTGTTTCATTCAATCCAAGTAAGTAAAAAGAGAATAAAATGGAGCCCATGAAAAAAATGCTACTGAATAAGAGAAAGGACAAAGCCCTTCCTCCATAAGGAACAAGAGAAAGGGGCAAATCCTTGAAAATGCAGACTACTGCAGGATACAGAAAGAAAATGTTGGGAGATTGTTCAGCACCCTTAATAGGGTGGGAGAAGAGACATTTTTCATAAAACATAAGCAGACAGCCACAGGATAAAAACAAGCTGAGAAGAAAAAGAACAAAATAAATTGAAAGGTAGATGGGTGAGATGAAGAATTCTATAAGAAAATTAAAAACACAGAAGCAAAATTACGATCAGACTATGAGTCCACATATTACACTGTTGTTTTCAGCTAACAATACATGAGAAATATCTTTCCATAAGTCATTAAATACTTCTTTATCATGATATTCCTAATGACTGAACTGCACTCTATATGAAGGGTCACACTTCATTGAACTTATCTCCTCATATTAGTAAATCAGGTATTTTCCACGTTTTCTGCTACCACAAGCAATGTGAAGAGGACACGTCCTTGTATATCTGACCCTGTATTCAATAACTATTTATTGAGCAACTAATGATTACCAGACACCATGCCAGATGTTGGGGTGCGTGGTGGTAAAAGAGATGGACACAGGTCCCATCTTCGTGGGCCTTGCAGTCCAACAGGGAAACAGGACAATTAAGTAAGAAATTTCAACACTTTTGAGATAAGTGGTAGAGAAATTGTATGGTGATAAGGAAGCACATGGCAGGAAGCCTAACCTACTTTAGATTTCCCTAAGAAAGTGCCATTTAATCTGAAACCCGAAGAATGAGAGGAGGTAAGCTAAAAAGAATTGCAAATAATATTTTAGGGAGAGAGAACAGCATGTACAAAGGCTTGAATGTGAGAAGAACAAGGCGCACTCAAGATGAAAAAATTCAGTGGTAGGTCACGAAGGGCCATGTCACTGAAAGATGTTAAGCATGAGAGTGTTGTAGTGAATTTTTTTTACTATAGAAGGAGCACAATGGACATCTGATGATAGCGTAGCACAACTAAAGGTAGGGAGGCCGTTGAGGAAGCTGTTTAACAGTCCAGGCAAGAAACGGAGGTGGGTCAGGGAGAGTGTTAGCAGAGAGGATGATGCAAAGAAGCAGTGGACTTGGGAAATATTTAAGAGAGGCTGATTTATTTGATGTGGGTGGTAAGGGAGAGGGGACTCAAAGCTGAATCCCAGATTCGACTTCAGCAACCACATGGTACCATGTACTCGTAACAGGAGAAAGAGATGGGACAAACTGTGAGTTCAGTTGGATAATATTGAGCTTGAGGTTCCTACAAATTTCCTAAATGGAGCTATCCAATTTGCAATTGGATATACAGACCTAGAGCTCAGGATCTTATACAGACCTGGAGCTCAGGATCTCTCCTGAGACCTGGAATTCTAGATTTGGGATCCACCCACATATGGGCTATAATCAAAGCTTTGGGCGTGGTTGAGCTCTTACAGAAAGAATACTGGGGGTGCCAAAAAATGTGGACATACTTTAAGAGATGTTATCTTAAAGTGTGTCTCCATTTTTCTTTTTTGGAACCCTCTGTGTATGCAGGGAGAAGAGAAAAGCACCTAGGGCAGACCTCTGAGGAACAGTGCCAACATTTAAGGGGTGGGCCATGGAAAAAAAGACACTTAGAAGGAATAGCCAGAGAGGTTAGGGGAAAAAAATCAGAAAAATGCAGTTTTATAGAAACTGGGGGAAAAAAGAGGAAAAGTGTGGCTAGTAGCATCATATATCCAAGACTTTAAGAAAGACAAGAGCTGAAAAGACTCTATTGGATTTAGTGACCATCTACATGACTTAACAAGAGCAATGGTGAGGTGGACGTGGTTACCAGATTTCACAGTTAACTGAAGCCGAGGAATCAATCTCTCATTTGACTTTTGACTCAATTTGAGAATCACTGTCTTTTACTCAAGGCAAGTTTAACTCATGTATGTTTATTTTCATAATGGTTTTATTTAGGTTTGCTTCTTGCATTTTGTTTCATATTTTCTAGTTTTTATGTTCCTTTGCTCTTTCTTTTCTATTTTTTTTCCTGAGTAGATTATTATGTTTATCATTATCTCCTGAAGTGAACCGGAGGGTAAACATCCTACTTTTAATTCTACTCATGAGTGAAACCAGAATTCAAATCCAGGCAGTCCAGAATCCATACTCTTAACCATTGTGCTATACTGTCTCTCTTGCAACCCAAAGCATCCTAATAAACATAGCAAATTAATTAGCCCTTGAATACAGTTACATCATATGGGCAATAATTTCATTTCTAGAAATATACCTTAAAGAACTAGTCAGAGAATTATGCACATAGGTATTTACTGCAGAATTATTTATAATAGCAAAACAATGTGAATTTGCACAGATTTTCCCTTTAAAAAAAAACAATATCTATCAGCTGTTCCACTCTAGTGTTTGACTTGTCTTTGAGTCTGTGTTAATAGCGTTTGGTTTTGTATCTGAGTTTTGGTTGTAAATTGATCAGAACCTTTCAAACGCAGATTGAAAAATTATTCACATTAAAATTTGTACCCTGTTTGCTTCCTGAGTTTGCTGACTGTTTAATAACACAGAACAAGGCTTGACATTCAGGGGTTGAAGAGCTCAGAGTCCATCTGAAAGAGGCAGAAGGGGCAGGCATTTTCTGGCATCAGAGCTGAATGTATTATAAGACCTGGGATATTTGGTTCTAAATTGTCTGGCAATGAAGCATAAAGAAACACAATAAGTTACATAATTTCCATTGTCCAATATGACAAAGAATTCTAGCACTCTTCTGTGGAGGTAGCTTTTCCTGGCATCTAAAATCAAGCAGGAATTTATTAAGTGAATCATCATATAAAGGGTATTGAGGGACACTGAAGACTATCTGTGATATTGTGATTCATAAGAAGAAGTATATATTAGGTCTTTGTTTCTGGCAATAAAATATATAAGAGATCAGCATCTTTTGTTACAGTATTTAGTCTCTTGTCCTCAGTTTCTGAAATCACTTCAGAGCCATAATGGTGGAATAGGTGGATTGTTATTCATAACATAACCAGTCCCTTTCAACCACAACTGAGTTTATGTTAATGGTTCAACTTTTGGAAATCCCCTCAAGGTTGGGGGGCAGGGGTTAGTCATTACAAGGGGAGCCAAACTTGTGATTAGATCACCCCTGACCTCCAGGGAGAGGAGAAGGTTGAATCAATTACCAATGGCCAATTAATCAATCCTGATTATGTAATGTAACCTCCATAAAAAAACCCAAAAGGAGAGGGTTTGGAGAACTTCTGGGTTGGTGAACACATGGAGATTTGGATGGAGTGGCACCCCTGGAGAGGGCATGGAAGCTCTGCGCCCGTTCCCCGTTTCTTGCCATATGCATTTCTTCCATCTGGCTGTTTCTGATTTATATCCTTTAATAATAAACCAGTAATCTAGAACTAACTAAAATGTTTCTCTGGGTTCTGTGAGCTGCTCTAGCAAATGAATCGAACCCAAGGAGAAGGTCGTTGGAACTTCCCATCTATAGCCAGTTGGTCAGAAGTACAGGTGACAACCTGGACTTGAGACTGGCACGTGAAAGGGGGTAGGGGACAGTCTTGTAGGACAGAGCCCTTAACCCAGGGGATCTGATGCTATCTTTGGGTAGACGATGTCAGAATTAAGTTGAATTACAAAACACCAGCTGGTGTTGTAGAATTGCTTGTTAGTGTGTGGTAAAAACAAACAAACAAAAACAAAAAAAACCTCCACACATTGGAATTGGGTGCTCAGACCCCTTTCTATCTTTAAACAGTTTATAAGAAATCCCATTAAATCTATTTACCTGGATGGCTCTCTATGAACTTGCCTTAAAGCAGACTGGGATATCTGCTCCTAACCTGGGGGAGGGGTTTATGAAAACAGCTGAAAGGTGGGATCTGGGTATTTTGTCTTCTGGTCATATTTTTGCCTTCCTCTCATCTGTGGAGCTCTGCCACCGAGAAGGCACTTACAGATCCCATGCTTCTTCAGCTGTGCCATGAAAACACCCTCATGTGAATACGAGCTGGGGGCGGGTGAGAAGAGGTTGTAGCCCAAAAAGGCCAGCTGTAAGCTAAAATTTCTTTCAAGATTTGCAATTTATATTTAAAATCCATGTGAATTTTACAGCCTGTTTCATAATGTATCATAGATAAAAATGTGTTTACCCCCTTAAAAATTCGAACAAAATTGGTACTCCAGGAAGAGGGGCTGTACTTATCCTGTTTGAGTATCCCCTGGCCAGCTGCCTCAGACCTTCCTACCCCCACAGACAAACCATTATTTTAATTTAATGTTGAGCCAGTACTTCCTGAGTCCAGACTAATAAACTACTTCTTTCCAATATTAAGTGTCTTGGAACAGAACATCATATATTCTTCTAACATATAGAGAAGAGGGTCTACACAAGCTCTGGTTGACAGGTGTTCTTTAAAAAGCTGGCATTACCTTGTGAACACTTGTGACTTGGATTATTTGTACAACCAGCAGAGAAAGTCACTGTTCTACACAGGCGCAAACATCCAGCGTGACCACATTAGTCAAGAGCCAATACTTATTTCTCAGGAAGTATCTTTTAAGGCCTAGCATTCATGATTGATCATGATCTACCTGAAGGGCCAGGGAGAGGATGCCTGGGTGGTGGACACTTGGTGGGGTTGACCTCGCTAGAATGACAAGACTCTAATGAGAGGTCTGAAATCTCCAACTTGGCACAGGCTCTCTGTGAGAGAGAACACACTCTAAGAATTTTGCACATTGAGTCATTTATCCTGTAAGCTCAGTCCTATTCAGTTGCCCCTTTCTCTGGCTATGACTCCTAGGTCTTAAAAGCATCAGGTGAACTAAAGCAGCTATGGAGGAGGGGTGTTGGGCAAATCCTCTGGCTGAATTTAGGCCTGGGCTGGGTCATGATGAGTTTACAGAAGGATGGAAGGCCCATGATCACTTCAGGAAAGGTGTATTCTCTTGAAATTGGAGGTCTTAACCTCCGTGAGCAACTTAGAGTGCAGACCATGGGTAGGCAAGTAGGCATCTAGAAAGCTCCATTTAACAGGGAAGAAAATACTTGATTGTGAAAAAGGATCTAAAGCCAATGTTGGCCACCTCTTCCATAGAAGAACCTCAGAATGGCCTCAGCAGTACAGATCTTTTAAGAAAAATTTCCTCTCAAAGAACCCTCAAAATGAGTAAGCTACAAATTACACCCCTAAAGAACTACAAGATTGAACTATTTCATACCATTTTACAAGTCATTTAAATACTGGCAAAACCAATACGTAAGCCTACATGAGTTGGCCAATGGAAAGCACCAGCAGGAGGTATGGTGGGGTATTTATTCCTCCAGAGCCCTCTTTGCAGGGCTGTTGGTTGGCAGTGGCTGCATTTCTCTAGAGAAGGCTACAGTCCTGTTGGGTAGCCCTCTTCTATGATTCAGTTCTCACCAAATCTGGCAACTGCTCCCTTTCCTGTCCCTTTAGGCTTGGGGGTGGTAATGCTGGCCTGAGCGGTTTCACCATCCCTTCCTGTTTTCTGCTAAGCCTAACCACATCTGTGTGGACGGTCCCTTCATTAAACTCTCCTCAACTCCCCTTTGACCTATGTCATCTTTCCTCTGCTGAGACCTTGACCTAGACATGGTCCTTCCCGAGGGCCAGGCTGATTAAACAGCTACCATCTGGATCCTGACCAGGAAAAGAGAGCAGTAGATTGTTCCTTGTTCTTAAGAGTTCTTCCTGGAAATGGCACAGACATTTCTGTCCATTATTCATAGGCCAAAGTAAGTCACAGTGTATTAGCTATCTATTGCTGTATAACAAATAACCCCAAAACTTGTGACCAAAAACAATAAACGTTTATGATCTCACACAGTTTCTGAGGGTCAGAGGTCTGGGAGCAACTTAGTTAGGTGGCACTGGCCCAGGGTCTTTCACGAGGCTGCAGTCAAGTTGCCAGAGCTGCAAGCATTTGGAGGCTTGACAGGGGCTGCGGGATCTGCTTCCAAGGCGGCTCACTAAACACTCCTGGCAACTTAGGACTGGTTGTTGTTGGCAGGAGGCCTTGGTTCTTTGCCACATGGACCTCTCAAAAGTGCTGCTTGAGTGTTCTCATGACATGGCAGCTGGCTTCCCCTGGAATGAGCAAGTCAAGAGACAGCCAAGGAGGAATCCACAATACCTTTTATGACTTACTGTTGGAAGACAGACACCATCACTTCCAAAATATTCTATTTATTCTAAGTGAGTCAATAACTCTGGCCCATACCATATGAGCAAGCCTAAGCCCCAGCTACTAAAGGGAGGAGAATCAAAGGACATGTAGATACGTTAAAACCACCACACAAGCCTACACCTAACTTCAAAGCGTACAGTATAGCCAGGAGACGAAGCACAAACATTTGGTGAATAGTACTAATGACTCGAAGAATCCCAGGAGGTTTTATTGGCCTCTTAAAAGTTAAACAAAACCTGGGTCCACGCTTAATTGTTGTGTTTGATTTATGAATCCTTGCTATATGAACTTGGGCTTATGGTGTTGAAATATAATCTGAGCCCGATCGAGTAGTCCCCTGGGGCGGGAGAGGGGCAGCCCAATAACCTGACCCCCTCGAAATGATACATCATTCCCAAGGTTAATCCCCTCTGGGACAAAGAGTTCTTTATTTAAGAAAATGAATTACTAAAGGAGGCCCGAGGCAGGCAGGAGTGGGGAATCCACTTCTTTCCCCAAGCTTCGTTGTCCTGACCTTGGACTTCCCTTGTAGAGGAGACCAAGGTGGTGTTCGCTCTGTGGAGCTGGGAGGTCTGGGGTAAGACAGAGAAACTTCTAGAGAGTCACTAAGTAAACCCTGCCTTGTGAGCCAGGTTACCTCTTCCATATTACTCTCTGTGTTCTGTGCTCATTTGTATATCCTAAGTTGTTTATAAAACCTGTTTAAGTGGGCTAGTCTTGTCTCAGCAGTACAGATCATGAGAAGGGTGATCTCTCTGCACTTGGAACGGAGCATCAAGGGGGGAACAGTGAGTGGGATGCAGGGGTAGCTGAAGAGAGACTCATGGGGAGAGGTTGGGTTCCAGCTCCAAGTTAGAGCCACATGGTCCAGCAGCCCTCTCTCCACCAAGAGGTTCTGCTCTCATGACTAGACCTAGACATTCTGTGTTGTATTTTATGAATGTATCTGGCGCTTTTTACTAGCAGATTCCCCCACCCCCATTTGTTTGACCCCACAACCACGGCTGTCAACACAGCAGCCCAGGGATCCAGGCAATACTAAGATTTTGGTCCGTGGATGCAGATGCCCAAGGACATATCTGTGAGGGAGGCATGCAGTCATTTCCAGGCCCAGGACCCAAGACAGACAGACGGAAGGGACTTCCAGGCCAGGACAGGGGGTCCAGAAGAGTTGGAGATAGTGTCTCTACTGGATGGATCTGACACCCTGAAGAGAAATGAAAGTCCTTTCCACCTTTGAAGCCTTCCCCAGGGTCTGGGTAAACTTCCTGGTGAGCCTCTGTCCCCTCAGCAAAGCAAGGTCCTAGGAACAAACCACGTGCACAACACTGAGCACCCTCCCTTCTCCACACCGTGGCCTGGACTGCAGGTCATGGCGGTGTTCCAGCCGTAGAGGCAATGCAGACCGGGGGCCAGGATTGGCTGTGGCACCATTCATTGATTATATCTGTATGATGAACAAGAATGGCTTATGACTAAATAAACTTCATGGTTTTGTTTTGTTTTGTTTTGTCTTGTCTCCCAGGACCCTTTAAAGTTTATTCAGTGGGGAAAGCCTTCCTTCTGCTATAGGATGAAAACTCAGCAGGCATCGTGATTTGTATGTGTTCGGTTTTAGGTGATAGAGAGCCCTTTAGTTACTGTAGGTCAGAAAGACAATCTCACTCAGTAGTTATAGATTAGTCATGTTCAGTCTTCATTCAAAGGAAAATCATCTCCCTCTCTCACAGCCAAGGTTGGCAGTTGGTGCTACTGTCGCTGGGAAAGGCATCTTCTTCCCTCCCCTCCCCCCCCCACCCCACAGTGGCTGTTTCCATCATCACCAAGTGAGGAAAAGGGCAGATGAGGTAAGGGTCACATGCTACTTGGCTGGACAGCTTATTACTTTCTGGGATGGCAGAGAATTAAAAGTGACTGTCTGTTGTGGGTGCTTTTATGGATCGCTTAGAGGTTCCCACCTCTAGGACCTTTCTCCCCTAGTTCCCTGGACCCATGTGATGCATCTGAATTCTGGATGGTCACTTGTGACATCTTAACTTCCGGCTTCTTGCTGGGGTCCCACAGGCACACTCCTCTGCTTGGCCCACTTCTGTTCCACAGGAAACACTCACACTTCCCTTTGTTCCACTGAGGTGCGGGGTGATCCTAAGATACCAGCAAGCCCCTGGCTCCACCTCTAAAGCCCTGACCCAGCACACCTGTCTGTCATAGTCCAGAGAAGGGAATCAGACCCCAGGTTCCATGCAGCTCCTCAAATCCAAAGGTCTTCTGGTATGGTCGTTGTCTGCAAAGATGGCCACCGTCATGTTTCCCTTTCTCTATGTGCACACCCACTTGGCTATCAAGAAATGGAACCTGTTACTCCACTCCATTGACTCTGAGCTAGCATGCGACTGCTTAACCAATAGCATGGGGAAGAAGTGACTCTGTGCCAGTCCTGGGCCTATCCTTTAAGAGAACTGGCATCTTCCCTTTCCTCCCTGTTGGCACCCAGCCTCCATGCTGTGAGGAATCCCAGGCAGCCACATAGAGAAGAACCAAGTCCCTTGGCCAATAATTCCAACTGACATCAAAGCCATCAACCAGCATCAACTTGCTAGCCAGGTGAGTGAGTCATTTTGGAACTGACACCATGTGGAGCAGAGACAAATTGTCCCCACTGAGGCTGGCCCAAATTGTAAAACTGTGAACAAATCAATGATTATTGTTTGAAGGTGCTAATTTTTGTAACCATTTCAGTTGGTAACCACAACGCTTGGTAATGTCTCCAAGTAGCCCCATGGAAACCTTTCCCACTAGGTTTGAGCGGAAGTCGATGGAACTGCTTTTCTTCCCACTTAGGTAGGATGGGGGACTCGGTATTACAACAGATTTCTCCAAGGAAATCTTTTTGCAAATCATCTTCTCTCTCCACATTCCAGCCCATTTTCAGATACAGAGGCTGCCAAAAAAAATGTATACACATTTGAAGAAAGGAAAAAGCTGTATTCACATATACCAATAACAAAAGACGAATACAAGTCACGTTTGACTTCTGCAATTACAAGAGGTACTCAAAGCGGTACCATCAGTGTCCAGACACTTGTGATTTCAGCAAACTACTGCTTGAGCAACATTGACCAAAGTGTGAACATCTCTTAAAATGTGCATACATTTCTTTGGCATCCCTGATATATATATATATATATAGATAGATAGATAGATAGATAGATAGATAGATAGATATAGATATAGATATATATCCCCCTGATCTGCCTGAGGAGTTCAACAAATGTGGAACCAGTTCTTAAAATTTTCTTTGTAAATTCAAGATGCATGGGAATTCTGTATCACACTCACTTAGATGTCTTATATCTTTCATATTAATTCCTCAGTTGAAACTGAGGCCAGAGAACCTTGTGTTGAGATCCTGTGGCACTGAGGTCAGGAATGATACCTGAGAGTATTCAGGCAGATGGATGGTGCAGAGCAGTGATTCTTTTAAATGTATTTTTTAGCCAGAAAATCCTGGCAGAATCTTATTTGAAGGCCCAAACTACTTAAAGGCTATTCTATAGTGAAGAGGGAGTGGGCGGTCCAAGCTGAGCCAGGGGACCCTTCCTTGTCCCTATAGTGCCCCCTAAAGTGACATAAATGGCCTGGGTTCCACAGAGCACAATGTGAACACCACTGTGTAAGGCAATGAGCTTGGGCTTTGGAGCAGGTGAACTTGTCTGCATCTCAGTTTCTTCATCTGTAAGATGTGGACGATGATAATACCTACCTCACAGGCTGTTAATGAATATTCAGTGAGACAAAGAGTGTAAGCACATCTGCACTTAGTTGGTATTCCACAAATATCTGTTCCCTTTCTTTCATTTTGACTCATGTTTTGTGTTAACAGCAACACTGACTCTCCTCCCTGGGCCCAGGGGACAGCCTGCTGCTGCACCTCCAGGCCTCTGCAGAATGTCGCTGTGTGGGACAACCCGAAGCTCCTCTTCTAAGGGTGTCCAGACCATCCAGGTACTATCACCAGCATCTGAACACCGACTCCTGCTAAGGGAGGGGCTCACACAGGTGCCCCTCCCCCACAGAATGCAATCCAGCCTGGAGAAAGGCTGATCACAAAACTGCCGGGTGGGGGAATGAACCCGGCCTTTTCAGCGCCCCCACACGGCAACCTGGGGAAACTCCTGCTTCACAACCATGGTTGGGTGCATAATTACTGTATGCTGGACGGATGCCAAGTGCTTCACATGCATTACCTTGTTTAATCCCCACAACAACCTCATGAGGTCGATACTGTTACCCCGTTTTACAGGTTATAAAACAAGTTCAGAGAGGCTAAGCCAGTAACCCCCAAATTGCTATCAGAATATCTGGGATGCTCTTAAAATGCACATTCCCAGGCTCTACCTCAGACCAACAGATCCAGAGCTCAGTTGTTTAGGGTCCAAGGTCACATACCTACCCAGTGGGAAGACAGAGCTGGGGCTAGGATGAGGCAATAGAGGCGGCTAGAGCCGGGGTGCACCTCACTCAGATGCCCATCTGCTTTGGAGACCCAGAGAGCCAGGACCTTCTTACACTCTATGCCTGAGTGCCCCCGGCCTCACCCGAGTCCCATCCACCGCACAGCCAGAATCCAGATGCACACCTGCCTGTGGCAAGCCCACATTCTTACCACAAAGCTACTACCGTCCCAAGATGCCTTAAGGCAGAGCTCCTCAAACCTGAACATGCATCAGAACCACCTGGAGGGTCCTGGTCCAGGCTCCACACTGAGATTCACTGCCTAGTGCAACGGCTCCCTTCTCTAGATTTCTTCTCCAAGGTCTGTGATGAAATGTTCCTAACAGCTGGGATGCCCCACGCTTAGACCCCAAGATACCCCAAATTCCCTCATCATTAATTCTCCCATCATCCACTGGCACCCAAACACCTTGATGACCAGTGTCCTAAGATGCTCCAGGTTTCAACAAGGAAAAGTACCCCAGGGTCTATGGTTTTCCAGCACAGAGGGGTCAGGCCTTACCTGGTCAGGGCTGAGGGGGCCTCTGGTTCCCGGTTCCCGACCGCTCCTTGCGGACTGCCTCCATCCGCCTTCAGGCTTTGGGCTGGCGTCAGTACGCTCAGGTTTCTCTATGCTTTTGCAGCTGCGCATTTATGCAGCTGAGCAAGAAAAGAACCTGATTTTAAAGTTCCTAAGATTCTCACGGCTCCCTCATTGAGTAATTGTCCTGAGAGCAGTTGCAGACATTTGCACTAATTAGTTAATTTAATTTTATGTTCACCTTTTTAGAGCCCCAAATTCAATCTACAAATTAATGGCAGCTCACATGCGAGTGAGTGCAATTCACAGTCCCCAGTCTTCAGGGTTTTGCTTTTGGTTTTGAAACAGCCCTACAGACCCATAAACCAGCACTGAGTATTTCCTTCTAATTCTCAAAAAAGTGTTTCTGATTCATTAAGCACCTAATTGCACAGCTCTTGAGGGAAGTTCCTACTAAGGATGAAAACCAGCTTCCAGTGAGTGGGCCTCCGCCCCCTCATCACTTCCACCTCCACCAAGCTGCAGACTCAGCTGCCCGCACAGCAGGACCCTGACTTAACTGACCTGTTCCCAACCTCTGACCTCTGTCTCTTCCTCCCAATTTTACCATTCTATCCTGGGCCCATCACGGTTTTGAGAAAAACCTCTAAGTTGAGTGTCAGGACATGTTGGCTCAGCCCACTGACCAACTGAGTGTACTGGGCAGGAGTCACCTTTCCTTTCTTAGGCCTCTCTTTCTCATCTAAATATGGGGACAACAGGATGGTAGTTTCTTCTCAAGAAAGTGGGAGACCCTGCTGGGAAGAAGCATCTAGGGCAGGAATGATGGGGGCTAGGAGAGGAAGGACTTCCTCTGGGGTTTGGGGGACTGGGCTTAGAGGTTTGAGGAGAGCCGGGAGCAGGTCTGGTCATCGCAGTGAGTGGATCGTGCCTAAGTGGAGGGGAGGGTCGCAGCATCATGGGGGCTGACATTTTACTTTTGCTGGCAGCTGAGAAACAGCCACCAGCTTCATGGTGATGCCAAGAACCCTTACAGCTTCTTCTCTAGAGCTGTGGGGAGAACTAGCACAGGCTGACCAGAGCCTGTGTGTGGATGAGTTCCAAGAGCTCAGTCTCAAAAACCCCATTGCCATGGGAGCCCAGGCTGGCCCTAGGCTGACCAGAACCCTGCAGAGAGAGGAGTCTTCATTCCTGAGCCCCGAGAAATACCTGTGACCTCAGAGGCCTAGGAGCTTCCTAAGTGGACCTGGCCTTGCACTGTTAAGCTCCCTGTTTTCTCAGGAGCAGCCACATGAAGAATGGCCCTTTGGGCCTATTTGTAAATTCTCAGAGGTGAAGTGACCATGACTGGGAAGCACTCAGGGGTTTCTAGATTCATCCCTGGAGAACACTTTTTTTTTTTTAATTTATAATTTTTTAAGCTTTATTGTGGTAGAACTGATAAATAATGGGAGGGCATTCTTAATAAGTAGTATGTTAGGAGCCTGGAATCACGTATTTGGACCTTAAAAAAAATAGTTCTTTATTTTCATTCAAGCTGGTAAAGTCAGACATCTGGTTATTTGAGAGAACTAGACCGTCTTCCTTCTTTTTGAACGACTATAATAAAATACTACTGGGTGACTTATAAAGAACAGAAATCTACTTCTCACAGTTCTCGAGGCTGAGAGTCCAAGATGAGAGTGCCAGCATGGCTGGGCTCTGGTGAAGGCCCTCTTCCGCGTTACAGACTGCTGTTCTTGTATCGGCACGTGGTGGAAGGGGTGAGGGAGCTCTGTGGGGCCTCTTTCATAAAAGCACTAATTCCATTCATGAGAGCTCTAGCCTCAGGACCAAAAACCCAACCTCCTAATACCATCGCATGGGGCATTAGGACTTCAACATGAGTTCGGGGGTCATGTTCAGACCATGACATAGACTGATGATCTCTGTGGGCCCGTCAGCAGTAATGGTCCAGGATTCCGCGAGCTGTCCCTCATCCCTTCATTAACTGGACAATAGCCAACATTACTGAGCCCTTAAGGCAGTGTGCTGGGCTCTGTGCTAAGCACTTGACATGCATTATTGTGTCTAATACAACACTTCTGCACAGTAGGTGCTATACTTATCCCCACTTTGCACTGAGGAAACTGAGGCCCAGCAAACTTAAATAGCTCACCCGAAATCACAGAATGTATAAAAGATGAAGCCAAGAGTCAAAGCAGGCCTGAAGCTCAACTTCAGAACCCCAGGTTGGCAGCCGAGAGCCCCACTCCTGGCTGCCTCTTCAGGTCCAGCCCCATTGGAGCTCCTTAACTCCAGTGACAGTCACCACCTCTCCCTGTGGAACAGAAAGACCCTCCCCCGTGTGAGGACCAGGGACTGGGAGACAGTTCCCAGCCAAGGACATCACTGGAGATCAACAATGGACCATCCAGGCAGAACCGGTATGTGGTGGAATGTTAAAAAAAAAAATCTTTTTTGTATTCTATTTCTGTTGAAACATAATGTAGTTAGTCAATACGAACATGTATTTGGTCAAATGGTTTGAAAAAAATTCTGCCTGACTAAGATGGGAAATCATCAAGCAAAGCTCTGTGCTTGTTCAGGAACTCTAAAAAAGAAAGAATAAAACCTTTTTCTTTTTTTTTTTTGTAAGGCTGCAGAAAAATCTCAAACTGTGACTGGGAGATTGAAGAGACAAAAGGGGTTGTAGACTCTTAGATCAGAAAGAAAGAGGCACGTCCTTCCTCACAAGCTGGATAGATAGAAGGGTGGGTGGGTGGATGGAGGGCTTTCATGGCCCACCAAGGTTACCCTGGCTAAGGTTACCCCTTGCCCCAGATTCTGACAGGCTCTCTCGGTTGAGGACCGCCCTGCAGCCGTGATTACTGCTAGGGGTGTACTAGTAGCGCCGGGGGGGCAGAGGCAGCAGAGTGGGCAGAAAATCAGGGCGCATCTCAAGTGCGGGCTAGTTAGGAACAGAGATTTTCCTCCCTGAGGAATTATATTGATGAAATCTAGGCTAGAAAGGTCCAAGTTCAAAGGTCTGTTTACTTGATTATCTTTTTACCCCCGAGGAATGTGCCTGTTGAGTTAATGTTTATATTATTGAAAAATTTAGTTTTAGGCACGTCAATAGGAGTTAGTGTTACTTTTAAAGGGGGGGAAAATGCAGTCTTGCCGCTAATTTCGGATCTCAAGCAAGAGGTTCTTCCTGGACCCATTGGCTCTACTGCCACCTGGTGGTCATTTTTTCTAGAGCGGGGCTGGACGTTTGGGTTGCAGGCCAGAATTCACGTCCAGTGTGGGAATCTTGGCTCCGCTCCCTCCGAGCAGGGTGAACAGTATGACAGAGTTCTCTCAGGATTCCAGTTTCCACATCTTTAAATAATACCCACTTTTGGGAGTTGTGATAATCTAATGGGTTAATGTATGTGTAGTGCCTAGTGCATAGTAAATGTTTAATAAACTATTAGTCTTATTGGAAAAGAACTCAATATCCCTGTGGGGTTCTGTTCTCATCATTTCCATCGTGACTGGAGGAAAGCTACAGAAGACATGGCCCCCACATTGGTGGCTGTCACTGCCAAATCAGAGGTTGAGAGATATTGGCAGGAGGGGTGGGATGGGTCAAATCTAACACGTGAAATTTTACAGAGATAATCTAAGTTCAGAATTACTTATATTGTTCACCAAGTGCACAAATATGGAGATGCCTAGTTGCCAAAAAAAGACCAAGCCAAAAACACAGGGATTTTAAAAACGGTTCAACAAAGACAATTGGATGGCCCCACACTGAAAATTCTAATTTGATCAATAGCCATGAAGGAGCAACATACAAGTTGCTCCATAACATAACATAACATAACTTGCAACATAACATTACAAGCTGTTAAAATGTTCATATAACCTGACCTTGTAATTCTTGTAATTCCACTACTAGGACTCTACCCAGAGGAAAGAATCAGAAATAATTGTATACAAAAATGCTCATTACAGTGTGATTTATAAAAATGAAAAATTAGAAACAGTAAATGCCCAATAATAGAGGACAAGTTAATTAAATTGTGGTTTATCCATAAGATGTCCTTAAAATTTTTCAATTTGCTCATTACATATAGCTTCAAAATGCTTATAGATAAGTTGGGAGGGGTGAGAATCAGAGTATATAAAAAATAAGGGATCATAACATATTGATAAACTTTTCAATTAAAAAAGATACAAAAATTAAAGGCCTGCATGCACCTAATAAGATAGCTTCAAATTGTACAATGCATTACATGACAAAACTATAAGGCAAAACTGGCAAGTCCATCATTGAAGTAGGAAATTTTAATGCACCTCTGTCAGTAATTGATAGATCAAACAGACAAAAAAAAAATCAGTAAGGCAAAAGGTTTGAACGCCTTAGAAGCTTAATATAATGGCCCTGCGTGGTGCACTGCACCCTACAGCTAAAGAAGACATGTTCTTTTAAAATGTACATGGGATATTTATAAAACTTGACCCCATACACATAGAAACCAGCAATTTCAGTGCCTGGTGCTAATTCTAAGACAAGATAGGAAAAGGAAGTTTGAGGAGCCAGAGGCTCTTTGATTTGGAGCTCAGGGAAGATTTCCCAGAGGAGGTTATGGTTGAGATGAGTTTGTGAGCATAGTTTTCCAGATAAAGGAGGTGGGGCTGGGGGCTGAGCCCCGCTCAGGCAGATGAAGCAGCAGGTTTAAGGGCACTGAGGCAAACAAAAGCAAGTGAGTTCAGACTGTAAAGAGTGCCCCGCATTTAGCATCCCTTGCTCTCCAAAACACCCAGTTCTCTTAGCCTGTTTCCAGGCAGTGGCCCTGTCATGAATATCCAGGGGCCTCACCAAAAGCTATGTTTCAGTTTCCATCTCTAACAGGAGACAGGGGTCTTCAGTTACCTCCAAGCTGGGGCATGTCCCCCAGAGAGGAACATGAGCTGGGCCCGAAAAGGAGCCGACCGGAGCTCAGGTGTCACTCAGCTGTGACTTGGTGAGCTCATGGTGGGAAGGTCACAGGACTCCAGAGGCTTTGCCAAGAGCTAAAGAAATGCTCTGCCCATCCCCCACGGGTACCCCTAAAAAACCTTTGGGGGCCTCTCTGCAGACTGGGTGAAGTGGGATCCAAGATTCCCAGGCGTGGTCCCACGCTGTGTGACTCGGTTTGCACCAAGTTCTCTGGGGCTCAGGCCACCTGTTAAAATACAGGTATCACTGGCTTCCTGATCACCTCGCCAAGGTGTCATATACACAGGCTCATGTTTAGGAGGGAACTCTAGAGTGTTTGCAACAGTAACTGTCCAAAGTCCCTGCATAGGTGAAATGCAATGTTTATCCCAAGCCTTCATTTCAGCCAATTGCTTTCCCCAAAACACTCTCAATAAACCCTCTGCCTTGGTATCTCGTTTTATCCCTCTTTCAGTCCCCCCCTCCCCCACTGAGGTGGTGAGATGCGATAGCCAGAGAGGTGTGGGCAAGCCACACAGGCCCATTAGCTCAGCAGACACATGTGGAGAGAGACTACCTAAAGGAAGGAACTGTGTAAAAGTTGGGACTCTGCACTCACCGGCTGTGTAACTATAAGCAACTCACTTGCCCTCTCTGGTCCTGTTTCCTCATTCTTAAAATGAGGGGAAATCATCTTTAAGCTGAAGATTCTGGATCTATCGTTGAAAAAACCGGGTCTATTTCAAGGGTTAATCAAGCAGTTCTTTATCAGAGAACATAGTCTCTTCCATTGACTTTCCAGGGCTGCTTCGAGGTGGAAGGAAGCAGAGGTGGGAATCCCTGAGCCTTTGCTGAGCCATGGACCAGGAACTAGACCTCACAAGGGGCTGCCACCAGGACTTAAACAATAGGTCAGTGTTCTTCAGTCATCCCCACCTCAGGAACACAACACAAGGCCAACACTGGGGTTTCTATCAGGCTTGACCAATGTTTTTGATATGCTAGTAAGTCCCAATGGAAGCCAATCCTGTGTGTGTGTGTGTGTGTGTGTGTGTGTATCTAGCCATAGACCTACCAAGACCCCTCCAGATCCTCAGACCTGTACACCCAGCTCCCTCCCGGTCACCTCGACCTGGATGTTCTCATGCACACCAGGCTCAACATGTCCTCAAGGGAACTCTTTGCCACATCACTAACATGGGACCATATTGGGAAGGGCTTCAACTTTCATGAGCTCCATTTGTACTGATCATGTCTGGAAGGCAAGGAAGGGTATGGGATGTGTCATTTATAACCAAACTCCAGGGTGGACATTGCCTCTGTCCTTAGAATGAGGTGTTTCAGCTTGGTTGCTCATGGGAATCATCTGGGACATTTTTTGGAAAATGCAGATTTCCAGGCCCAGCCTAAAACTCCATGAGTCAGGATCCCACGAATTTTAACTATTTTTTTCAAATTTTGAATCCCACTAATGATATCAGTGAAAATCAATTATGCTAATTAACAAGTTATAAATTCCACCACTGAAAATTCATTTCTCACACTCGTTATGCTCAGTAGGAAAAGATCGGGGATTGATTTTGAGGGAACAAATGCCTTGGCCCTTACTATCACCCTTAGCCAGAAAACACATCTACTGGCTCAGTCCTCTCCACCATTCTCTTAAAATTTAGCAACTCCAGGAAGCACTTCCATGCGATACCTCCAGATGGACTCTTCCCTTCATTCTGCCTCTCTGGGCATCAGGTGCCTGGTTGCACAGTATTAATGTGTTCTCACAACAATTCTGTCCTTTTGGGGAAACTCTCACATCAATATCTCTCCTCTCCCCCTCCCTCTCCCCCTCCCCCTCTCCTCTCCTCTCCTCATTGGAAGCTCGAGAGCAGGGAAAAGAAGGGCAGGGCAGCCAGGACAGGGACTGGAAGGTGCTGACGTTCATCTGGCCCACACCAACTCTCAGGGGCCTCAAATTCTGTCCCTTGGCCTGGGGAAAGCCTTGTGTGTCCTTCCTGAGACTGTTCTCCTGACAAGAATCTGTCATTTTGGGGCCGGCCGAGTGGTGCATTGGTTAAGAGTTGGCTTGGGATGCCAGCTCTGAGTAGGAAGGCCCCGGTTCAGATCCCACGTGAGGGCCAGTAATGCTGCGCCCTCTACAGCTAAGATGGTGAACAACAACTCGACCTGGAACTGGGCTGCTGTGAGTCGCCGGCAACGGCATAGGCTGCAATGAGGCTGCAGTGAGCTGCGGTAAAGCTACCGTGAGTGGCCGGCAGCCAGCATGAGCTGCCGTGAGTGGCCGTCCAATGGCCGGCGACCGATCTGCCTCACCCGGGAAGAACGCAATGGTAATACCAACATGGGCCCGTGAAGCGACGTCCTCCACAACCAAACTGAAGAACAAAAGGACAGCAACTTGTCTGTTCCCCTTCCCCAATAAAATCGTTAAACAAAAAGGAAAGGGCGGCAGAGTGGCACATTGGTTAAGAGCTGGCTTGGGACGCCAGCTCTGAGCAGCAGGGCCCCGGTTCGGATCCCACATATGAGGGCCAGTGACACTGCCC